>NW_024609846.1:105531913-105626103 GCF_016920785.2 Ixodes scapularis
TAATACGCTGTTTATATTGGAATTTTCCAATAGGGCTTCCATACAAATATGGTGTTGTGTTCTGCTATTTCTCTTTCACATCTTCATCTATGTATTGCCCTACCTATCTCAACTTTCAGAAACCTATTCTCCTTCTTCTCTTCTTTTCTATGTCACATAAAATCAGTTCATCACGAGGCACCGGACGAGATGGTCGTTCTTTCATAGCGGTACGCTTGCTGCTGAATTCTACATTATGGCGACGAGCATCTATGTGAGTTCTGCGCTGGACTGGGCTTCACCGAGGACATGCTGGGAATGCTGATCGCCGAATGGGCAATTTCTTGCGTGTCCCAGCAAAACCTTCCCCAGAACCGATACAGCAACAAGTTGGCGACTACATCGAACAGTATCACCGAGTGCTGAGAAGCCATCTTAGACTAGTCATGGCCTCGGGCGGCAAGTTACCCCCAGAGTTCTTGGTCAAGCTGGGACCTCCGCCCATTCCCTGGGAGCGATGGATCAAGATGTTTGAGCGTTATCTGCTGGCAACAGGCGCTCAAGAGTTTGGTGCAGAACGCCGTCGGGCAATGTTGCTCAACAGTCTCGGAGAGGCCGGCCAGCAGATTTACGACGCTCTACCAACGCCTGAGCCTGCTGTTGAGGAAGCGCTAGCACCGCTGGCAGCAGCAGGCGGCGAAATAGTTGTGGAAGCTCCCGCTTGATGTCTACAAGGAAACTGCCAAGTTACTGGAGCCTGAATTTACGCAGCCAGCCCATGTGATGTTCGATAAGCTCCAGTTTCATCGCGATTTTCTGCCGGCTCTACGGATGTTAGCCGCCAGCGATTAATTTTTGAAGCCGTACTCAAGACTGTATTCCGGAAACAGTTCATGATTAGAGTGGCTTCTACTGAAATTCAGGAACGGATGGTCCTCGATGCAGCTATCCCGTTCGACGAGAGGTTCGAGAGTGGGCTAGCGTCGCTGCACCGAGCGAACAGACTTGTCAAGTGACGCATTCATCAGACAGCGACGTCCGAGCCTCGAGACAACCCAGAGACAGACATTCCGGGCGACGACAAGGACATTCTTCCAGAACGCCATTCAAGCAGCCTACCCATCAACATAGTTCTTCACAACGGATATGCTATGAGACATCGCCGCCACCTCCACGGACGTCATCATCCCAAAGGGTTGCGAGACAACGTCCTGCCTCGAGAGACGCGTGTGCGACCTGCGGGGGAAGCGGCCGAGGTCCGTTCTCCAGCCATCAGCAACCACAACGTGGACACTCTTCGGACCACCGCCAGGACCCCGCTGCACAGTCAAGTCGCTCAAGGCCAGGCTCGCAAGGGGGCCAACATTCAAGGCAACATGACAATTTTCGCCACACTTGTACTTGTGCCAACTGCGGAAATGGTTATCATCGATGCCAGAGCTACGACACCTGCCCCGCAAGAAACATTTATTGCTACAACTGTGGTCGCAGGGGTCATCTTGGCCGCGTATGCAGAAATATACGTCGGTACTACCAGCGATCGCGATACAAGAAAGTGGAGCAGGTGCTCTCAGATTATGATGACTACGACGTCGACGTTGATGATTCTGAGATCGTAGCCAAATAACAAAATCATCAACGAAAAAAGTCTATATTAGCGCAAGTCTTTGGAATGCCGATACAGTTCCGGCTCAACACCGGGTCATCCGTCTCAGGAATGGACAAAGCCACGTTCATGCAATGGTTTGCGCGAGATGCACTCGTCACACCACCACCGGTGACGCTACTGAATTATTCGCGCCAGCCCATTAATATCCTTAGAGCCTTCAAGGCAATGGTGATATTCAAGCAGCGTCACGCGCAAGTGCTATTCTACATCGCAGACCAAGGCACATCATTGTTAGGCATGGACGCCGTCGTGGCACCCGACATCAAAATGAGCGGAGCAATGCGGACTTGTTTTTATACTGCGACCAGTGACACCGATGAGGCCTCTACAAGTGGGGCAGAACAACCGTCAATGTCGTCACAATCACCGACATTGACAACCAAGTCGATGGCATTAAATTCAGCCGGGACTTCTCAGCTGCACGACTCGTCAGCTGCACAGGAGGAAGAGTGGACTGAACGGCTTCTGCTACCAGCAAAGGCAAGTCTGACTCTACCTACTGCCTTAGCGAAGCCTGTGTCTTCTCTTCCTAGACTTCCATCATCTCTGACCCACTTCGATCATCTTTTCACCCCAGGACTAGGCCGAGTCAAGGGAGTCACCTGTAAGATAATGGTCCGTTCCTCTGTCACTCCCGTTAAACATCATATGAGACGTGTTCCTCAAGCTGCTCGACAAGTTTCTGATGAGATTAAACGTCTTGAGGAGGCTGGAGTAATCGAACGCATTAATGCCTCCGAATGGGTGTCACCGATAGTAGTCGCCCAAAAGGACGGCAGTATCCGCATGTGTGTTGACCTTCCTGAAGCGAACAAAACGGTCGTAATCGACAGCTACCCGCTTCTACACATTGAAGAGTTGCTGGACGCCCTACATGGAGCGCAGCGTTTTTCAAAATTAGATCTCGCTTCCGCATACCATCAAGTCCCATTAAACCAGGAAAGTCGGGATTTGACAGGGTTTATTACGCATTAAGGACTGTTTCGCTTTAAGCGAGTGTGTTTTGGATTAGCCTCAGTGCCAGTCACATTTCAGCAGATGATGGCGAAGATATCACAGGGCTGCAAAGGGGTGCTTTCCTACCTTAACGATGTGGTTGTCTACGGTAAGAACCAGCAGGAGCGCCTGAAAGAAGTGCTCAGGCGCATATCTGAGACTGGTATGAAACTCAACAACAAATGCGTGTTCGATGTAGGAGAAATTTCTTCCTTGGGTCACAAAGTTAGTGCTGCGGGGATTTCACCCCAACAAAACAAAGTCGACGCTATTCGTGCAGCACCCATCCCCAAGGACCTAAAGCAGCTGCGGTCATTCCTAGGAAGGGTTGAATGATGATGATTAGGAGTTTATTGGCGCAGCAGCAACGAGGGCCATAATGCGCCAAACTTAAAGTATTTAAACATATTATAACAAAAGTTTACTTTGAGGTTACATATTTACAAATGGTATAAATATCCAGTTTGTTTTAAAAAGTCTAAGACACGGCTGAATGGAACTAAAGGTTTATCACCAAGCAAAAAAGAGGGATGAAATGGGAGATGATCCCTAAAAAGTTCGAGAAAACATGATTGACGGAGTGGTTGATGGGACGAACAATGCCACAAAATGTGCAACACGGTCAGAAGCTCTCCACAATGTTCACATAGTGCAACATCCTCACCACAAAGCAGATACTGATGTGTCACACGGGAGTGACCTATTCTTAGACGGCATAGAAGAACCTCCACACGACGTTCCCTGTTGTAAGAGCTCTCCCAAACGCCCAGAACGGGCTTGATAATGTGAAGCTTGTTGTTGCTCTCTGTATCCCATTCAAGCTGCCATTTGAGAAAAATAGATTTCCTCAGAAGTGGTTTCAAGTCTTGGTAAGGTAAGCAATTGAATGTTATAGACGAGCCTTGCGCAGACACGGCCAATTTATCCGCCTCTTCATTGCCCAAAATCCCAACGTGGCTTGGCACCCAGCAGAACTTAATGTCCCGACCGCGTCGCAGGGCGCTATTGATCTTACCATGTAGATGTTGTGCAAGGTGGTTCTTTGTGGGCATCAGGGAGGACACAGCCAATAAGGCACTCTGCGAGTCGACAAAAATTACAGCTTTCATTATACTATTGTCGAGTATATGTTCGACCGCTAGTAAAATAGCATAAAGCTCTGCAGTGAAAATGCTTGCCCTAGAGTCAACTTGTGTGGCTTTGCTGTAGGAGGCGGAATAGAAAGCACACCCTACAAAAGACGACGATTTGGACCCATCTGTATAAAACTCCAGGTAGTCTGCATATTTTTGTTGCAAGGAGAGGAACTCCTGCCGGAGGATTTGTGGTGAAATGACCCTCTTACTGTATTTTGCAAGTGACCAGTCACAGAAAATCGGCAGAACATCCCATGGAGCAACCCTATGAGTGTTTTTAAGCAAGGGAATCTCATGGAGGGGGATATTAAGGGATTGACAAGTACTTTGCAAACGGAGGCCTAATGGTCTAACAATGCTCGGCTTGTTTTCGAAAAGTTGTGAACTTCTGCAAGCATGAAGGGCACTGTAGGAGGGATGCTTTGGATTTGAAAATACTTTGTAAGCATAAGAGACGCTGAGGTACTGCCTCCGTTTCTCAAGGGACATTTGATGCGTATCAGCATACAAACTCTTCACGGGAGATGTGCGAAATGCACCTGTAGAAAGTCGTAGTCCAAGGTGGTGTACTGGGTCAAGCATCTTAAGAGCGGATGGCCGCGCTGACCCATATACTACTGCACCATAGTCGAGGCGGGATCGAACTAAGGAGTTATACAGTCGTAGAAGACAGCGCCTATCAGCACCCCACGACATATGCGATAGCACTTTTAGGATGCTTGATGACATCAAGCATTTCCGTTTCAAATTCTTCAGATGGGGTACAAAGGTAAGTTTCTTGTCAAAAATAACACCCAAAAATTTGTGTTCTTGTTGGACTGATATCTCAATGCTATTAAGATGCAAGGAAGGATCAAGAGACAATCCCCGGCGTAATGAAAAAGGAACACAGACTGTTTTTTCAGGAGAAAATTTGAAGCCGTTTTCTTCTGCCCACTTACACATTCTATTGATTGTAAGCTGCAATTGTCGTTCACAACTGGAGAGGTTACAGGAAGACACAGAGAGGAAAGGGTTGAATACTATTCCCGTTTTGTACCACGCCTGGCTTCTGAAGTGGAACCGCTGCCAAAGTACTTGAGTACGAAAGTTCATCTGGCGCCAGGCAGCAGATCGAAGTTTCAATCGGGTGAAAACGCTGCTGTGCTCTGCACAAACGTTAAAGGTGTTTGACCCAGCGCTGCCTATCATCGTAGCTACGGATGCTTCAGCTTATGGAATTGGAGCAGCGTTACAGCAGCTTTACGGACAAGACATTCACCCAATTGCTTTCGCGTCACGAACACTGACTGCCGCAGAAAGGAAGTACTCTTCGGGTGAATGAGAGGCGCTTGCATGTCTGTGGGCCTGTGAAAAATGGCACACGTATCTCTGGGGTCGCCAATTCACTCTGCGCACAGATCATCAAGCTCTCGTCGCTCTTCTTGGGACAAGAGGGACCGGACACCGCCCACTCCGGATCACTCGGTGGTCGACCCGGTTGCTGAAGTACAACTTTCAAGTACAGTATCAGCGTGGCGCAGAGAATCAAGTAGCTGGCGCTCTCTCCAGACTTCCAGTAGCGGAAGATGAGGGGGGGGGACAGCATTTGACGAGGAGATTGTGTCTTTTACCGCTCTGAACGATGAGTGAGCTCAACTCCAACAGGAAACGGCGGATGACCCCCAGCTGACTGTAGCGATGTCTTATGCCATGTCGGAATGGCCACCTTCTAAGGCGTTGTCTTCCGACGAAGCCATCTTCCACGCCACTAAAGGGACACTCTCTGGGCACGACGGTCTACTGCTGCGCGGTGAACAGTTGGTCGTTCCTACTAGTATGAGAAACGCTCTCATCGGCCGAGCACACGAGGGCCATCCTGGCATCGTCAGGACGCGGACTCGCCTTCGCGACCTATATTGGTGGCCCCGCATGAATGCGGAGGTGAAAATGGCAGTCCAAGCCTGCGGTGTTTGTAGCTCGGCTGACATGAGTGCAAAGACATCGCCAACACCCTTGGAACCCGTGCCCTTGTCTGAGCGACCATGGTCAAAGCAAATACTTTACTAGAGGGAATACATTCCACTCCGCTCATTTGCATTAGACAGAACGCCTACAGCGCCGAATTCAGCCCTGACGGTGTGGACGTCCGCGTCGGTCCACGCGCATGTGCACGTGGATGTTTGCGGAGACCGCGGCGGTGTCGTCTCCGATTCCACCTAAAGCCCCTCCATGCTTCAAAAGTAGCGCAAGGTGCGTCGATGCACGAGGCACGTGCAACGCGGAACCCTTGGGAAGATTATGGCGGCACAGCGCAGCAAAGTGTTTGGCGCAGCACTGATACAGTGTACTAGAATACTTGGGTAGTGTTGGGACCGGAGGCGCTCGCCTGAAGCGCGTGGTGTTGATCGCGACACGTGTCGACACCGGCGCGTTATCCAGAAGGTGTGCGCATGCGCGGCTGCACGCACCAAAAATATGAATCTTTGGTGCCGCTTTGGTGGAGTGCACATAGGACTTCTGATACAGCTACAATCTGCCAGCGGTCGTACCGCGGCATCAATTACGATGCCGCACGCAACATGACGCTTCAATGTATTGGACGGTACAAACGACATTACCCTTACTTTACATAAAAACAACTGCGACTTTAAAGAAGCGGATAGCAAGTTATTTCAGCGTAGAATTCGCTGCGACTTTCGGCTTGTCGGATGGTGAGCAGTTTAAATGAAATGCCCATTTCCTCGGTCGCAAAGGCCGAACATTAGATATTTGAAAGGGATATCTAAAACTCGGAGGTAGTTTTATTTTTTTTTTCTATCTTATTTTATAATGGAACGAAACGGCACATACTAAAGTCTTAGATTGTTTTAGTATGTTTTTAATACCCCAGGTTAACTCCTCTGTCTTCGTTTCTGCCCGTCTTCTTTTTCTTGAACTTAATCAGCTCGCTTCAATTGTCAATCATTCTTGTGTTCATTTATGCGACGAACCACCCAAGCGGCGGTCGCAAAGGGGTGAGAATCTTTTATTTCTTCATGGCTGCCACGACCATCCGAGGGCCACCCGACGTCCACTTGTAAGAAATGGCTTATAAGCCGTGACAATTTTTATCACGCGTTTTAACACTGAACTTAAGTCCAAAAACTGAGACAACGTGGGCTGAACAAGTAATGCTTTATAAGATTCATAGAAAACAAGCAACTATTTCACATCATTTTGAGCAGAAAACATTGGCACACGTAGATCAGGCAAGGAAAAAGTTGTAATAGTTTACAGCACGGCATTGAAATAATGGTTACAATGTGCAGCGCACACATGGTTACAATATGCAGCGCATTATCCTCTTGAGGGTAAACCATCTGAAACCCACACGCTCATAACAATACATTTAACCGACAGCTGCTTTCTGACAACCAGGTAAGTCTCGCCTGAGCTGGGTATTCGAAGAGAAGGACCCATGGTTCCACATGGGTCCTTCCTTATCTGGTTCACGCAGACATACAGGGTGTTTTTGTTGTATTATTTACAGAACTTTACATATTTTACAAAAAAGAATGGGGCAGATATGTGGATGCCGTCTTTCGTTATATCTGTAGGGCTCGGTGGACAATAAATGCGTGAATAACCGTTTGCAATGTTTAATAATGAACCAAAATTTGTTAGTTAACTTGTTTATTAACGGCTTAATCGGCCATGGTGCAATTGCAGTTTTAAAAGGAGTCATTATTAAAGACAAACAATATTTCTACAATTCGCGAAAAGGCAACGAGGTTCACTTAATTTATCGTAAAAGTTTGCCTTTCTTCGCTTGATTCAGAAACCGCGTTATGAAAATAATACGTAGAATAGTGACTTGGTCGTCTTGATGTGTAGCGCCGGCAAGTCCACCGAAGACACGCTGTCGAGTTAGTGACGAGGGGACAGAAACAACTGCGTCATTCTTCTACGCATCAATATCAGCAAGAGTTCTGTCGCTGTTTCGCCGACGGCATTTCGGCACGCAAGCGGGTTTCACATGCAGCGATTCCGCCGCCCAAATCGCTGCCGCTAGCGGCGCGGCGGCACGAATCGCGAGGTTTCATTTCACATGAGCGTTTTCTGCCGTTGCGATGGCCAATGTTGCTTGCAGCAAGCATATGCGCAGAGTCGGTTACAGCGGCGTCTAACGACAATTTTTATGCCTTAGTTTTCAGTTTCCCTTTTAATTTAACCTTAAAAACAAAGAAAAGCGTCGAAAATACTAAATAAACGTTGGTCTTATTTGTTTATGGTTCTTTTTTCAAACTTCGTTCTTGCGGAGGATGTAACCTCGGATCATCCTCAGCAGCGTCACGGGCATTTCTGAAATTGGGGTATGTGCTGATGATCCGGAGTATGTCCGTCTACGAAGACTTGAAGAGTATCTTCTTTTAAGAAAGAAGCAGATCCTGCTTACTCTCCCGAGCCCAAGGCGCTGGTGGGTAAGGCCCATCTGGCAAAACCGCAAGAGAGAGTCGGAGTTCCACAAAGCGGTGAGTTGTGACCTCGTATTTTGATACCGAGGATTTTCTAGTGGTATTCGTTTTCTCACAATGTAATATATTCGTACAGATGCCATTGCTTATAAGTGGGGACACGGAGTACTTCCAGAAGTACTATAAGATGAGACCTGGTCGAAACACCACTCACAAGAGCTTACCTCACGCGGGAGCCGCTATTATCGCGGGCTAGACTTGCCATGACACTCAGGTACTGGGAACTTTCCTGCTTTTCTAATTAGCTCTGATTTATGCACAGAGATATGATTTACTGTCCCACCCGCTTTCTTAAGGCACTTATCGTCTGGAATGCAGATGCAGGACATTGCTATGGCCTTTAGAGTCGGAATCTCGACAGCGGCAGGTGTCATTCACTCCACCTGCAAGATTCTCTGGACAGCTCTCCAACCCCTTTTTCTAGAGGTATGCTGAAAGGCTGGCTGGTCAAATTAGTGATAGAGAATGCTTTACTTAGGATTAAATTGTGCCCACCTCTTCTATTACCAGTAATTTGTGAGGTGCTTTTAGAGAAATACTGACACTGCTGGATTCTAGTATTGAATACGTTTTAAATCGGGAAATAAGCATACTGATTAAGATGGTGCGTCCACGGTGACCGTTCAATGCAGATCCGAGAGCTCAGCTCGCGCACTGCCGTCCGAGCCCCGCTTCTTTTTGCCTGACAATACCTGGGTATACCAGCAGTCACAGTTCGTCAGCGGGTTTCACATGCGCGATTTCTGCCGTCGCGGCGCTCTGGCCAGCCGCAGCGGCTGAGCGGCACGGTTCCACCAGGTTGGAAATTATTCGCCGCGGCAGAGCGGCAGCTCCCGCCTTGGCCACTCACAGCGAGGCGTGAAATCACGTGACAGGAGGAGAAACATTGCGGGAAAGCTGGCGCACAGGACAGTGGCGTTTTTACGTTATTGAAGCAGACGACAAGCAGAGAAAGTACGCAAGCGACTGGTTTGCGATATCTCTTTTACGGCGGGTCGCGCTTCTTTGCTTCAGCAGTCGCGTCCGAACTGTTCAGTAGATCATGGAGGAGAGGGATTGCTGTCCCCTTCCTCGGAATTTGTTTTCTCAATGAATTACGCCGCTCTTTTTTGCTTTCCTCGCCCGAGTACGGACTGTAGCGAGCGCAAGAGACGCTACTTGGTAGCGGCTTGTACGTGCGCTAGTGAGAAAAACAAAAGAAGAAGAACTGAGCGACATTGACATGTTTTTTTCCAACACAGATCGTTGCACCAAGTAAGACGAAACATGTTGCGCCCAGTTCAATGAACTGCTTATCAGTGAACTGTCCAAGCGTCGGGTTACTTAGGATGCGGAGCTCAAAGAATTTAGGAACAATGGGATCAAAGAGAAACTCGGGGAAGAGGTGACTGAGGCCTCGAAAGTGATCGACAAGACCGGTATGAAGCGAGTGCACTACTACCGGTTCGCGAGGTTCGGGTCGGTCATATCAGTTGAAGTCTTTACATCCGAGGAAGGCGCTGCCCATGACGCAGCCGAGGATGATTCGACGTTTGATCCTCCGCGACAACGAAGTTCCAAAGAAAACAAGAACCATAAACAAATAGGATCAAGGTTTATTTAATATTTTAAACGCTTTTTTGTTTTATTAAGGTGAAGTTAAAGGGTAAAATGAAAACTAAGGAATTAAAATTGTTATTGGAAGACGCTATAACCTACTGTGAGCATCTGCTTGCCGCAAGCAACATTGGCCATCGCAACCGCAGGAAACGCTCATGTGAAGTGAAACCTCACGATCCGTGCCGCCACGCCGCTAGCGGCAACGATTTCGGCCGCGAAATCCCTTCATGTGAAACCCGCTTAGATTAATGGTGCTATATCAATGAAGGCCATCTTGCACCAAGTTGAGCACTATTATGAAGTTCTGGAGTTGAGTATTATGCATGTAGTATACAGATCATGAAAACCTTAAAACGGTGAAGGGATTAACCAATGTTTGCTTATTTGTTATAAAACAAATTGCAAAGGTATCTGTGTGTGCTTACATATATTATATACCATCGAAAATTGTAGTTTATGAAACTGATTTCAGAACTTCCATGCAGTCGCGTTTGAAATATTTAGAAGGCTCTATTACATGTCTGCTACTATGACACAATGTCATCACAGGTGCCAACTACTAAGAGATGGCAGAAAGTTGCTGAGGGCTTCCAGAACAAGTGGAATTCCCCCCAATGTGTCGTTGCTGTGGATGGCAAACACGTCGATATTCAGGCACCACCGAATTCTGGTAGCTTATACTACAACTATAAGGTACAGTTTGCGTCAGTACTTTTTATGAGCTGTATTTCTCACTGCATTTATGATTTGTTGTCATTACAGGGTACATACTCTATCGTACTAATGGCTGTTGTGGACAGTGACTTGAAGTTCGTTGCTGTAGACGTCGGTGCCTACGGACGACAGAGTGATAGAGGTACCCTAAGTGCCTCTCGGTTCGGTAAATGTATCGAAAATGGCCTCCTCGGCCTGCCACCACCAAAGCGGCTTCCAAACTCGACAGTAATCACACCATATGTGTTCTTGGGTGACGAAACGTTCCACCTACGCCCGACATTCTGAGACCGTACCCAGGAAAGCACCAGGACGATGACAAACGAATATTCAACTATCGGGTCAGCCGTGCAAGGTGACTTAAAAGCGCAAGAACCATGTAGTGAATTGGAGGGGGTGGGCGGGTAGTTTTTAGCAGGGTAGCAAATAGTTTAATTGTTGTTGTTTTTTTGTCTGTTTTGTTGCGGGATAATTGTAAAAAATCATTTCCATGAACCTGTCTCCACTTGCGCAGGAGGTGCGCCGAAAACGCTTTTGGCGTGTTGGCATAAAGGTTTCGGATATTCCGAAGAACCATCAACCTGCTACCAGAACACGCAGACTACGTCGTCATAGCAACTTGCGCACTACACAACTACTTGTGGGACGACTCCGTCTACATTCCTCCTAGCTGCGTTGACAAAGAGGATGCCTATGGCAACATCACGAACGGCAACTGGCGATCGACATTCAAACACGACGAAACAGTTATGACGGACCTGGAGCCTCCCGTGGGGCACAATTACAGCGGTTCCGCACGTGAAGCGATGGACCTCTTCTGCTCCTACTTTATGAGCAGCCAAGGGGCCGTACCTTGGCAGCGGACCTCTGCTAGGCTGCGTTCTTGAATGGTAGCGCACCTTGTGCTGCGAGCACTTGCAAACTTTTGCATACATTGCATGGTAGACACCATCCAGACGAATAAACAAGCAAAATGTGTGACTCATTTGTCTTTACTCGCTCTTTACAAGAAGTGCGTCAGGGTATCGGCCTTGAGCATACTGAGATAGAATGTGTAGAAGTTCCATTTTAAGGTGAGTCTGCATAGACTCGGGTGTCGCCTTTAAGTATGGATCCAGGGAGAGCAGGAAGTGGACAGTAGCATCCATAGGCTTGTGTGCTGCCAGGGCCCCTCTCACAACGTTGAGTTTGTCTTCCACTGCTTCCGAGTCCTGCTTCCGTTTATGGCTCTTTGCGAGTGTCCTAGTCGCTACGCTTTCTGTTGGGCAGCTTCCCGGCTCGGCTGCTTGGGAAGGACCAGCAGCAGAGGTCTCCGCGTAGCCCGGTGATGCAAAAATCAGATTCAGACTGCTTGGGGCGTCCGGGCCCCTTGGGCTCCCTTGAGGTGTCGGACTGTCTGCTGCCGGTTGACTCATGTGTGCCACCGTTAAATCAGTGGCTTCCATGTTGCTGAAGCTTCTAAAAAAATGTAAATTATTAAATGTGCGGTGCAACAATTTTTCTACTTCGCGCAAATACCACTTAGAACGGAACCCTGACGTTACTGACATATGAAACACGCGTTCGTCTTTCAACCCACGTAATAGAAGTTCCAGAAAAACATTATAAAAAAAAAAAACGAGCAGCGTTCATCCCCTCAACTCGCAGCCAGAACAAGCGGCCACGTGATCTGGAGCCGATTATATGCCGCCCATGTTGATCATAGCCACTCGCTGGTGTTGGCAAAGCATAGGACACGCGCTGAGTTCCAGACATTGCTATGCCTCGGCATTTTGTCGTCGTTGCAGCGATTGGACACGGGCCACTACCCGAATGCTTCTCGAGCTAGTAATTATCACAAGCCCAAATCGAGGGCCCACGCAATGCTCGGTTCCAATCTATGAACCGCATTCAAATATCGTCATTTGGGATGTACTGCGATCCCCAGGGTACGTCATCGAAATTCGCAAAGGAAAGATTGAATGAAAATGGTCGCTTTTGTCCCTGAAATTACACCGCAGCAAAGGAGCTTCTTAGCCAGTGGCGTTGCGAGTATACTTGAGTCCTACACGTTACTGAAAAATAGTAAGGAATTGCATTTACAATTACTCGAGGCTAAATTGTAATTTGTTACAATTACAATTACCCTCCCATGAAAGTAACTGACCGTTACCCCAAAAGGTAATCCGTTACTTTCGTGGCGTTACTTTTAACATTATTGTCTTCAAGTAAGAAACAAAGGGAAGTGGGTTATTCAAGTAATTATTATTGCCACCTGTTCCATTTAATGACCTTGAGTATTTTGAGCAAAAGCTGGCTCTCGAAAGTCTCGTCAGACATTCTGCGTTATTTCTTACACAATAGGCCGACTGCTACGCTGAACACCATTTGAGCTGACGCACTGGATGGGAGTGCCATATTGTGCCTCACGAATGCTTCATGCTCTGCATTGAGCTTTTTCAGCGAAGCAAGGGAAGCAATATTTACCTCGAATGTAGAGCAAATCTTCGTCGTTGCAGCCGTTGCCTGTTATTCGAGAGATTTAGTAGATCCTTCCGTTACCTCCGATTCCCGCGATAACGGTACCCGATAACGATATGATGCATACGCAAAGACGGCGGCGGAGTATCGGATATCGTTATCGGAGTCATCGGACCGATCTACTAAAATTCTCCATCGCCTAAATCGCGAAGCTGTAGAAGTCGGTAACCGGACAAAAGCTCACCGGACAAAAGCTCACCGGACAGAAGCTCACCGGACAAAAGCTCACCGGACAAAAGCTCACCCGTTTTTTCACAGACCCGGACAAAAGCTCACCTCATTTTTTTTTGCTACCCCGGGTGAAACACGGGTTGTTATAAAGTACGGACGCGATGGACATTCCACCATTTTTATGAGAACTGGCATCCCATTCCATGCAAAGGTTGATGATGATTGGGGTTTAATGGCGCAAGAGCGGCTTTGGCTATATTGCGCCAGACAAAATTACTTAAGACGGCTATACTAGGAAATAGATATTAAAGTTTTCATGGTAAAAGTTACAGCTGATGTATATATCTGGTCTTTTTAAGATAGTCAATAACACGGTTAAGTGGCACTAAAGGATGATCACCAAGCAAAAACATAGGATGAAATGGAAGGTGACCTCTAAAAAGTTCAGGAAAACTTTGTCGGCGATGTTGGTGATGAAATCTACAATGCCATAAAATGTGCAAAACTGTCAGTACTTCTCCACAATGAGCACAGAGCTTTTCGTCTTCGCCACAAAGAAGATGTAGATGAGTCAGACGTGAATGGCCAATCCTCAGGCGGCATAATAGAATCTCCAGTCGACGTTCCTTAAGGAATGAGCTCTCCCACAGAGCCAAGATGGGCTTAATGATATGAAGTTTATTGTTACTCTCCGCGTCCCACTCCGACTGCCATGCCTTCAAAAGTGATTTCTTCCAAAGGGGCCTAAGGTCCTGATAGGGTAACCCAAGAGATGTTGCCGAGTCCTTTGCACCTGCAGCCAGTTTATCTGCTTGCTCATTCCCTGGAATTCCAACATGACTGGGCACCCAGCAGAATATTATGGTGTGTCCGAGTTTGAGAGCCCGGTTTATTTTGGACCGTATATGTAGTACAAGAAGATTCTTTGTGGGACGTCTAGAAGAGACAGCCTGTATCACGCTTTGTGAATCGACAAAAAGGATAGCCTTTAATATTTTGTTACTCATGATATGTTCAATGGCTAGAGAGACACCATAAAGCTCTGCAGAGAAAATGCTTGCCATACCATCCATTCGTAAAGCTTTGTCAAAGGAACTGGAATATACGGCACAACCAACAAAAGATGAAGATTTCGACCCATCAGTATAGAATTCAGTATAATCTCTATATGTCTCCTGCATCGACTGAAACTCCTGCTGCAGGACTTGAGGGGAAATAGCCCGTTTATCATACTTTGTGAGCGACCAGTCGCAGAAAATCGGCAATTCGTCCCACGGAGAAACTTTTTCTTTGTGCTTTAGTATGACAGCATCATTCAGTGGAAACTGGAGGGAGGCACAAAGGCTTTGAATGCGGAAGTTAATAGGACGCACGATACGTGGCTTGTTTTCAAAAAGTTTAGAGAATCGACAGGTACGGATGCTAGTGTAGGATGGATGTTGCGGGTCAGAATAGACCCTGCAAGCATAAGAAAGGCTAAGGTACTGTCTACGCTTCTCGAGAGACATCTGAAAGGTTTCTGCATATAAACTCAACACAGGTGACGTGCGAAAAGCACCTGTAGCCAGTCGGAGCCCCAGGTGATGAACCGGATCCAGCATCTTTAGTGTAGATGGACGTGCAGATCCATACACAATTGCACCATAGTCGAGGCGAGACCGAACTAAGGAATTGTAGAGTCGCAGGAGGCAGCGCCTGTCGGACCCCCACGAGTTGTGGGACAACACCTTGAGAATGTTTGATGATTTTAAGCATTTGCGCTTCAATTCTTTCAAATGAGGTACAAAAGTGAGCTTCTTGTCAAGGATTATGCCCAGAAATTTGTGTTCCTGGCGAACAGGTATGTCAATGTGGTTTAAATGCAAAGAAGGATCAAGGGACAATCCCCGGCGGAGCGAAAAAGGAACGCAGACAGTTTTTTCGGGAGAAAAGGTGAAACCGTTTTCATCTGCCCATTTGCTCATCCTATTGACTGTAAGTTGTAGTTGTCGTTCACAGCTAGAGAGGTTGCAAGAAGAAACGGAGATCTGCACATCATCCACATACAATGAGTAAAACTCAGACGGTGGAATCACACTTGCAAGACTGTTAATTTTTACAGCAAACAGAGTAACACTTAAAACTCCTCCCTGAGGAACTCCATTTTCCTGGGGGAACACATCGGACAGTGTAGAACCCAAGCGGACCTGAAAAGTCCGGTCGCTTAAAAAATTCTGTATACACTGGAGCATGCGGCCTCGTACCCCATAGTTGTGTAGATCCCGAAGAATTCCATACCTCCATGTGGTATCATAGGCCTTTTGCAAGTCGAAGAATACCGAGACACAATGCTGCCGATGTACAAATGCCTCACGGATAAAAGTCTCCAAACGAACCAAATGGTCTGTGGCAGATCGTCCCTCCCGAAATCCACACTGATTAATGTCCAAAATATTTTCTTCCTCCAGAAAATACACCAGACGCCGGTTGATGAGCTTTTCATAAGTCTTCCCAAGACAACTAGTGAGCGCAATGGGACGGTAACTCGCTGAAAGAGAGGGGTCTTTACCGGGCTTCAGAAGAGGAATGATGTGGGCGCTTTTCCAGCATCGAGGGAAAGCAGCTACTTTCCATAGATGATTAAAAAACATAAGCAAATGACTTAATGATGTTGGGGACAAGTGCCTCAGCATTTCGTAATGAATCCTGTCTGGGCCTGGTGCAGACTGCTTTTTTACACCCAGCGCCACTTCCAGTTCGCACATACTGAACGGTCTATTGTAAGCTGCCCGGTCATATCCTGACATCGAGATGGATTGCTTTTCAGCAGTAGACTGAAACTTCTGAAACTTTACACTAAAGTGGGAAGAACTAGATATATGTTGGAAGTGCATACCAAGAACATTTGCCTGATCTTTGAGAGATACGGCAGGCAAGGGAAAAAGAGGGATTCGGAAAAGTTGATAGTCGCCTCGGACTTTTCGCAGGCGGTCCCACACTTCCTTCGCTGGAACAAGGCTATTTATAGAAGAGGCATATTTGGTCCATGAAACCCTCTTAGCCTGTTTACGTGTCCAATTCGCCTTAGCCCTACTTTTCTTGAATGCAATTAGGTTTTGATTGGTAGGGTATCGACGAAAAACTCCCCAGGCTTTATTCTGGTCCTTGCGAGTGGTTGTGCACTCCTTAGTCCACCACGGTTTGCATCTCTTAGGAAGATGTCCAGATGTTTGAGGAATAGAATTCGAAGCTGCACTAATTATACATTCAGTGACATAAACTGTCGCATTGTCAGGGCTCATAGTACGAAGCAAGGATGGATCAATCACAGCCTCTAATTCAAAAATAGACCAATCGGCATTCTCTAACTTCCACCTGGGAAGGCGAGTAGGAATCAATGGAATCGGTTTAACGCTTTCTAAAATAATGGGAAGATGATCGCTGCCAAAAGGGTTGTTTAAAACCTTCCATGAAAAACATGGGAGTAACGATGGTGATGACAGGGACAAATCAATAGCTGTAAAAGTGTTATGGGCGGCACTAAAAAACGTTGCTTCTTTTTGGTTTAAAAGACATAACCCGGATGATAATAAAAGTCGCTCAATGACTCCACCACGAGAGTCCTGTCGAAAACTACCCCACAAGGGGTGGTGGGAATTAAAATCGCCAAGAATTAAAAAGGGCTCGGGTAGCTGGCCGACGAGTCCCTGAAGTTCTTGCAAATGCAGCGGAGTGTTGGGAGGCAAGTAGAGTGATACAACGGTAATGAGGCGGTCCAGAAGAATTCGAACTGCAACTGCCTCAAGGGGAGTCTGTAGAGGGACTGGAGCACAGGCAACTCCACTCTGCACTACCACTGCTACACCACCCGAAGGGTTTGATGAAATGCGGTCCTTTCGGAAAACCTGATGACGACGTAACACTTTTGTGTGGGTGTCACTCAGATAAGTCTCCTGTAGGCATAAGGCCACAGGACGGAGCTCATCAAGAAAAAAATGTATGTCATCAATGTTACGAAAAAGGCCGCGACAATTCCACTGCATAATGCTAAAATTGTGGACCATTGTAACGTTTATAATAAAAAATAAAATTAAAATTAACTCAAGAGTAAGCAAATTATTTTACGACTTAAAATCTATCTTTACACGCGGAGCATTTTTCTTTTTGGAGGCGTCATTCGGCCTGCCCGTGGTGCCACCGGAGGCCGGAAGTAGAGATTCGGAGCTCGAGTGGGGTCTGTCCTCGTCGGACCTTGACCCACTCTCGTCCATTGGCTCAGCTGGAGCCAAAAGGGGCTCCTCCTTGGAGGCCTGTAACCTCGACGGCTCCCCCGGTTTCCGAGATCCACCAGGGGCAGATGGACCAAGTCCCCGACCTCGTGGTGGCTGGAACGGAGAAGCAGGGGGTGCAGAACCCTGTGCAGGGAACGCAGACCCCTGTGCTCGGGTGGATCCCGACGGACCGGCATCCACCCTGTCATCTCGAGGTAGAGCAGTGTGCACTGCTCCAGAGGTGCCTTTCTTCTGCGACGGGGTGGTCTCCGTCTGCTCGGATAATAAATCCGAACCTTTCGCACGGCTGGGGAGGGCACCTGCCCGGGCAGCTGAGATAGCGCGCCCTGGGAGTTGCACCTTTAGTTTGGGACCAGAGGACTTAAGTGGTTGAGCAAGGTCCCCATAAGACACTTGCGTTCCCACTGACGCCATAGGTGGTGCAGGTCCCCGGCGCACCACCTCGGCAAAAGAGCCTCTCTGAAAACCCAAGAGGCGACGTTTTGCTTCGGGATACGAGATGTTTTCCTTCACCTTCAGCGTCAGAATTTCCTTTTCTCTTTTGAAATGTTCACATGACCTAGAATATGCAGGGTGCTTGCCTTTACAATTTACACATTTCATGTCTTCATGACAGTCGTCAGCGTTGTGCTCGGAGCTACCACACCTGGCACATGTCTCACGGCCACGGCATGACCGCGAGCCGTGCCCAAAGCGCTGACAACGGAAACAACGAACAGGGTTAGGTATGTAAGGCCGGACCCTACAATTCAAGTACCCCGCTTTCACGGAAGAAGGCAGGCTGTTGAGCTCAAAGGTAAGGACCAAGTGTCGCGTAGGAAGTTCTTTGTCATCCCTACGAATGGTGATGCGCTTCACAGCAACAACACCCTGGCTGCGCATGCCTTCAAGAATCTCTTCCTCCTGACTCTCCATCAGGTCATCCTCAGATATAACACCACGAATGGTGTTGAGCGTACGGTGTGCAGAGACGCTTACTTTCGTGTCAAGGATATGGTTGAGGCAGAGCAACGCTGCTGCCTGATTTTTCTCAAATACTTCTACCAAAAGGTCTCCAGAAAAAGTCTTTTTTGCATTAAACTTTTCCCCTACCAAGTCTTTTAAGACCTTAGCCACAAGGAAAGGGGAGAGTTTCGACATCGGTTTCGTCTCAACTTCGGAATGTATAATGAAAAACTTAGTGACGTAGTCAGTGTTGTTCTTGTCCAAAGGTGGTAGATATGCATCGGTGCGGACCCTTTTGGGGGCCCGATCAGAAGGTTTAAGCTTGGAACCCATATGAAGGGGGAGGGTTTTCGGAAACTGTGGTGCACCGCCCACCACCGAGCCCAACAAGGGAATAGGTAACGCTCCATAACAAGAAGGGCTTGGCTGAAGACGTTACTCTATTAGTGCTGCCCAGTCTCTATAACCAAGTGTGGTTCAAGACAAGAGAATCTATTGCCACCCAAGGTTAGCCCTTGCCGCCAAAGGAGTTGAAAAGGAAAGAAGAGAAATGAGAAGAGTGAAAAGAAGGAGAAGACAAAGGTGAAAGAAGAGAGGGGATAGTAGGAGTGGCGACTAGACTGAATCATCCTGGCCGGGCCTTACCAGGACTCCCGTCTATGAGAAGCAGGGGCCGAAGTGGTGTATTGCCTCGCCCGGGGGGCCCCGAAGGGTCCAAACCTACCCCGGGCTCGGCTCAACCACCAGGATGCCCTTTTCCCCAGACACGGGAAAGCCACGCACAGCCAGACGTGGGCGGGCGAACCCGCATGGCTCGGGGTCCGTGGAGACGCCACTCTCCAAACACCTGCTTTCACAGGTGCCCCCTGCGGGGCCATGCAAAGGTGTCGACAGATAAGCCATTACAGGCAGTGAAGCAACTATTTGGGACCAACATTTTGGTCACTGAAATTGAATGGAGCTGATAAGATCAAGCTTCCTTGACTCAAGTTATGCCGGAGCACCCGTGTGCCACGCCCAAGAAACTTCGTGAACCGAAGTTTTTGAACCCGAAGAGTGACCGAAGAAGCGAAGTCAACCTTTCTTGACCTCGCTTTGTCATTGCGCTTATGTCACGCTAAACGCGCACATAAAGGTTAGGCACAATGCCACTTCATCACGAATGCATGGGTTTTCTTTAATTTAATTTATCGTTGTATTTTAGTGCCGTACGCATGCACCTAAGTTGTCCGCACACGTGTTAAGACCAACATGAAATTTTCTCCTGGTGAGCTTTTGTCCGGGTGTGTGAAAAAATGGGTGAGCTTTTGTCCGGTGAGCTTCTGTCCGGTGAGCTTTTGTCCGGTGAGCTTTTCTCTGGGATTCGTAGAAGTCATTGGGGGATCGGTGGCCGAGTGGTCTAGCGCACACCAGCTCGGAGCACGTGGAGCGAAAGCTCGCGCTGCAGAACCCAGAGATCCTGGGTTCGAGCCCCACCCCTGCCCGTTTCGATCTGGATGAGCATCGTACCGGCGTGCGGTCGTGTGTCACTACTACGTGGTGCACGTTAAAGACCCCAGGCTAGCGGTTGTACCGCACTGGCTAAATTGCTCATCTACAGTGTAAACCAGTGTCGCCCCTACTGGCAGCAGACCAACCTTATCACTCAAACCAAATCACTCAAACGTCCAATTTGACTTTTTGTAGAAGTCATTAATAGCAAAACATAGTTGTAACAGTAAGGTTATAATTAAATAATACATGAAGTTTGGCTCGATATTCTTCTTCCTTTGGTTCTGAACAGTTCGAGCCTCACTTGAGACGTTGGTGAATAAAAAACAGTTTCCAGTATGTAAATATAAGTAATAAAAGAAAAAGAAGGACACTCATAACAAACTGTTAAAACAAGGAAATGTAAACGCACGTTTGCCCTGTGCACCTGTCTTGGTGCCGTTCAAAAACGCACGGAGCACGGACCGACTGCAGTTTACTCCGGTGTTCTCCAGATAGACGTCCGCTGATGCCACGGGCAGCAAAGGGTAGAGTACTAAGTAAGCCGCGCTATGGCCCCATTCATGAATTTCACTCGCTTTTCAAGCCCAGAATATCACGTCGACGTCAGCCACCATTATGTTTTATTTGTAAAAATATCTGCTTGAGATAAGATGGGTCTGCTGGGGCAAAACAGGAAGAAGAAAGGAAGAATATTACCATTTTCTAAGTGCTCGCAAAAAGCTGACTCACAAAAAGGGTAGGGTAGACGGAGCGTTGTATCGTATTGTGACATTATGAAGATGGCCGTAGTCACTATAACCGAGAAGGGCATTGTTAATTATTTTCAGTGCACTTACCGCCTCGAGCTTCTCGGAGAGGCACACAATCACTTGGTGTCCTCCTCTCCCCGTCTTCGATCGCAAAGAAAAAAACAAAGGGACTAAAAAAAAAAGCGAAAAAACTTGCCCCCCCCCCCACCCCTTTTTTTTTTTTTAGAATTGTTCATTTGGATTTTTTGACATTGATGTTAGGGTATAATAAAAATTATAGATTCAGGGGCTTGGTGTTGGAAAAAAAGGTTTTGCGGAACTGAAGAATGCCAAGCCTCCCTTTGCGCTGGTCGATTCGCGTGACAGTGTCACTGCGCTCGACATTATAAAAAAAAAAAAATATGTGTATATATATTTAGACCGGGGGGGGGGGGGGGGGGGTTGGTTCTGTCAAAAAAATGTAACGGATTGCAAGGAATCCGTTACGTCATAAATGTAAGGGAATTACTTTAAAATTACTCTAGAAAATATGTAATTATTCCGTTACTAAATTACTGAAAAATGTAAGGGATTACAAGTAATTTCGTTACTTGTAACGGATTACCTACAAGTCTGAGTCCCACTACTGCCAATAAGCTCGTGCAAAGTGAAAAACATTCCAATTGAATATCGTTGCACCGCTCATTTAAGCACTTGTGCTCACACCTATCGATTAATATTGAAATTTTTCAAAACTTACTTGCGCCAACCTAATGCGTCCCTCAGGAACTGCATTTGGTCCATGTATGGCCAAACCTTAGATTTTGAGGAAGCTGCAGTCCCACTTTTTTTTTGTCCCCTTCTCGTCATTCATTTTTTTCCGGAAAGTGTCCCTCAGGTTCTTCCATCGGGAGTGGACCTCATCCACTGTCACTGAAATGTCAAGTCGTATAGACCTCTTCCGCGTACCCTCAACCCAGCGCGCCCGCACCCTCGACCCAGACACTATTCAGATTATCACGGGCGCACAGTGTTTGCAACAGCGGAGGGTATGGGCGAGTAGGCCTAGTGGGTGTGTTTACTTGTGTATCACGGTACGTTCAGAAGTTGCAATGTCGGGAGTGAGTTGATTCTGAAGTTTTATTCTGTGCCAAATCAACACGTCGGAGAATCTACGGTCGTCCGGATACCACTGTGTTGTCTTCGGGTGTTCTAACAATTTCACGAAGCGAAAACAGAATCGCGGAAAGTGGTGCGACGAGCACGAGAAGCTGCAGCGCGAGTGCGGATGCAATGTATTTGTACTTCACGCGTTCCCGACTGAACCCGATCTGCGACGCAAGTGGACTGCGAGCATCAATCGCGAGGGCTTTGTGCCAAACTCGTCATCTAGAGTGTGCTCGGACCACTTCATCGACGGCAAGCGAACCGAATGCAACCCAGTGCCCATGCTTCGGTTGGGTTACCACCGCAAGGTATGTCATCGTTTTATAGCATGTGCTATTCTTTTAAATGTATTCTGAGCGTCTCTGCTTGTGAGGGGCAATCATTTCAGCAGCAGATTGAGAGGTCATTGTTAATTTGTGGTTGAGGTGACCACCGGCGGGTGAGGCGAGCGTAGGGGGACAAGCGGGAGCGACGGCCGAGGCGACCGCTGGCATTAGTTTTTGCCTTCCCCTGGTTGCTAGCCTGGCTCGCAGAAACCGAACCCTTATACCGCTGTTACACGGGCACACTTAACTGCAGTTACGCTAAACCACAATTAGCGCACAATACTTGCCGACAACATTCTGCGGCGATGCAGTCAGAGCTATGGGCGAACGTGCGCTTGAGCATCTTGAGCACCCATGAACGCAGTGCACGCGCTCTCTTCACTTCTTTTGAAATAGCTGTCCGAGGGCATAGTGCGGCATCTGTGCTGCCACGTAACCGCAGTTAAAGCTGAGTTAACCGCGGTTAAGGGTGCCCGTGTAACAGGGGTATTAGTGGTTCCGATGAGGCTTGCCTCACGCTCGAGCCTTAGATTTTATTTAATTTCTTCCGTGAGAAGCAAAGCCAGGGCAGACCATCTGTTCGGGAGCGTGGCTTGTCGGTATGATCCACGGGCCACGAGCGCAGCACCGCTTACGGCTGGCTTCCCATTCTCTGCGGCGATTGCTTCGCCGTCCCACCCAGCTTTGCACTCTAGAAGATGTTGCTAGCCGTACTACAGTCCAGCGACATGAGTAACCACCAAATCAAAATCACCCAGCGAAAAAAAAAAAGTGTCGGCGAAACGTGTCTACTGCGTGCGGTTCGTCCAACGAGTTTCACTGAAACGTCAAAACGTTGACGAAATTAACATGCGACGATGAAGCGTGTCTCTTTGAAGCTATGCGAACTCCCTAATCATATTGTTTGTCACATATTCTGATTCGTCTTTAATCACGCCGGTGAAATTTTCTGCAGGTTCTCGTAGGACGAAGGCGGCTTGACAGAGTCTATGTGCCACCGCTCAAGATGCAGGTACCAGTTGTGAAGAGCGGCAAACACCACCAGGCGGTGCTCCATTCTTTGACGTCCCAGAGAACTTCCGGTTCATAAAAACAATGAACAAAGCCCACCTTAATACCGCTGCTTGAAATGTAGATGAAACGTTTAACCACCAATTCTCCAGGTGAACGCCAAGAGAACGCAGAAGCGCGAGATGTGTTGAACGTTTTCGAATATTCTTGTAAACCAAATTCTTTTGTTTAAGACGTTAGATTGTCCAGCCGAGGGCCCTCGTTAAAGGTGCGTTTATACTCCAACGTAACGCCGACGGGCGCGCGCGCCCGACCTTGTTGCGTTACGTTGGTGCGAAAGGAGCGTCTATACTCCGACGGCAGTCGAACGTAACGCAGCGTAGCGCGCCTCGGCGACCGTCGGCGAAGCTTTCGCCGAGGTAGGCCCTGCTCGAATCTCGGCGTCGCCTGGCGACGGTCGTTACCCAGAAGCCTTCACGCCAGCTCCCGTCCCGCGTTTGCCATGGTCCCGTCGTTGCCCCAGTCGGGCATCGGTCGGGCTGTGTTGTCTGTTCGTCTGCTTGCCTTTCGGGCTTGTGTCGTGTAGGGTAGCCGCTGGTCAGTTGGATGTGCTTGTGTTGGCGCTTTGTTTATTCCGTTCGCTCGATGGAGTGAGCCGGCGCGTCGACGTGGACCTGTCTCGGAGCCGTGAAAATGTGTAGGCATAACGACACCGGGACGCGCTTGAAGCTCTTCGACGGACATCGGCTTTCCATTTCGGTGTCATATCCGTGAGTTTTTGACGCTAAAGGCTAGTTCATGAGGTTTGTGCACAGGACATACGTTAAAAGCTGCATGGTCGCTGCGAACCACCATCTGCTGCTTTTTCGTTGAAGTTGGTCAAAACAACACCCGGCTGTTAGTTTTTTTTTTTTTTTCGCTAACCACGTATGACTTTCGTCAGGAAATAAATGCCTTTCTATGCGAGTTACCTTCGTTATTTCCTTGTTTTCGAGAGTACCACAGCGCGAAGATATCAACTGCCGCGAGTCCCAGCTTTTGACACATTTAACTGCTTAGATCATCACCGCCGCAGGGCAGCCGGACAGCGCTGCAAGTTGAGAACGGAAGCGGCAATCCGGAACCAGCGAGACCAAACCATGCGGTCGCCATGGTGACGCGCATGCGCAATGTGAAGCAACTCGTTCGAGCGCATTGAACGACGCCGGAGTATTAGCCCCGAGAGCGAACACAAGCGTCGCTGCGGTCGCCGCGCCCTGATTGGGTGAGGTGTACCGTGACGTCAGGAGGAGGACTCCGCTCCGCGATCTCGCATCGGCTCGCTTTCCAGCACCGGCTTCCTGGTTTGGCGTTGTGTGCCGCAAGCTCTTTGAGGAGCCGGACTTCGTTTACCCGGTGTACAGGACGTTGTGTTAGGCAATATTGACGTGCTTCCGTACATTTTATAAGCCTGCTCGTCCCTTTTACCTTTAAAATTGGGTTACAAATACCGAAAGCTATCGGTGGGGGCAATTCCGCCGATGAACCTCCCCGTCCGTCCACACGACACGAAGCAATCTTGCGAGGGGTTGAAGTGGTGGCGCAAGTGTTTCAGACGCCGGAATTCTGTTCCCTGCATGTTCATGATTTAGGACGATATTGCATCCCGCTTTCAAGGCATTTGAAGTGGCATTTATATCATGGGCCTTTGGGGGTGTCGGCAAATTAGCTCGCGACGCCGACTTTGCGCTGCCACTCTGCATGCGCTGCCTCGCAGATGTTTTAAAGGCCCTGCGTCTGATGATCTTTGAAGTGCTCATGGAACAGGGTTGTTTTACATAAATATAGTTTCTTCGTTAATGAATTATATAGTTTATACACGAATGCCGGCATATTTCTTAGAAGATGCACAATTACTGGAAATTAGTTTGTATGGTAGCAGCAAAAACGGCCGAATTGCCCCCAGTTGCCTGTATGATATGTATTGAACTACGCAAAATATGCACAGCAATAGTGCCGTAATTTGGAATGTTTATACTTTTTCCTGGCATTCTTTATTTTAGCGTTGGGTATTCGGAAAATACGCCGTTTAGTCTGAATCGTCATCTCCAATTAAAAGAGACACTACTAGCTGCAGGTCCCCAAAAGCTTCCTCAGCCTCCAAACTCCCTACAGTTGGACGTTCTGACAACAAAGGAAAACAGGAGTAAAAGCAAGCATTCGAACGTCTGTCCAGTGGTAGATGCTTCACTAGTAGCAGAAAATGAACCTGTGAAGGGCGACAGTCTGCGTGAGAAAAGCTTCTGGTATTTTAGCTTTAGGACAATTCGATTAAGTAAAATATCAATTTTGAGGCTTATGGGACTAATAACGAGCTGGACACCTTCGCTTACGTTTGTTATACATTACTTGAGCGCTTACGTTTGTTATACATTACTTGAGGGTTGATATAAACAAGTCCACGGATACCACCCGTGTAGTCCATTGAAATACTATCCGAATCCAGCAAAGGTCAAATGCGAGCAATGTATATAATAAATGTTCCTTGTTTTTTTTTTTTTTACTTTGTCCCTGCACTTGGGCTGTCTTACTTGTGATCCCCTCCGTGGCCCAGACAGTATTTAGCATGTTGCTCGAGCAGCATGCAGCTTTTTTGCTTCGGGGATCTTGTTTAAAAACAGAGATACAAAAAAATACTATACATAACCTGCTAATTCATTCAGACCATCAGCAGCATTTATTGTGCGAGATGTAAATCTATAGTGATGCTCCTGCAATTGCGGCCATATTTCTTTATTTTCATATACCAGCTGTGATTCATGCGTGGCCTGCCCTGTCAACCATGCTTAAAATGTTGCTTGAAGTTTCGCCTGTAGCTACAAACCATACCTCAATAAAGGCACACATAAAAATTCACTCTTCCTACGAAAAACACGCAAAAAAAAAATAGAAACGAGCGCGCCGACAGCTAGCGTCGTCACAGCCTCCACAGGGCGAGCGGGGCGAGTCGGGGAAAAGTTCTCTCCTCGCCGTGACGTCACCCCGGTTCGCCGTAAGGGGGCGCCACTCGAACTTCTCGGGGCTAATAAACACGGTTGGCAATTCTTTTCGCAGCACAGCGTGGCGTGGCGAAGTGGACGTTGAACTTCGTTTACGTCGTTGGACGTTAGGTTCGTCGACGTCGGAGTATAAACGTGCCTTAAATCTCCAAGTTTGATGTACGTGTAGCATTTGTGCTTTCTAGCACTGGTGACATAAGCAGGCTTGACAGGCTCGCGAGCACGGAACGACCGGAAGTCGCTTGGGACGCAGGAGGCAGCTCATGTTTGTAAACAGCAAAAAGCTCTATACAGGCTTTATTAAAGTCTCTTCTTTCATTGTAGAAACTCAACCAAAACGCCCCACAGCTTTCGTCCTCATGCTTTCAAGGAGGCAAGGTAAGTTGCATAGAGATATTCTGAACAAACACAATGTAGTCAAGTTCTTACTTTGGTTGGCATCCTTCTAGGACAATTTATTTAAACAGTTCGAATTATTTCTGTCCCGAGTATAAACGTTCAAAAGTGCTAAATTGCATTCAAAATTGTTGTTACACTGTGTTAGAAACCCCTGGCAAGCATCGCCACAAATGTTGGGCCTCAGTCATCAACTGCTTTGAGAACTACCTGGCTATCCAGCACGGTAAGCCGACATTTGCACTTGCCTCTCAGTTTGCTCTGTATTGGTTGTGCAGTGTTATTGACTGTTCACTTTTCTCTGGGCACAGCAATCCCTGGCTCGTAGTGCCTCCACAAACATTGGGCCTCAGTCGCCTAAAGTCACGATTGGGGGCAAAACTGGTAGGCTTCCCAGCATGGTAAGGAAACAGTTGCACTTGTCTGTCGGCTCCCTTTGTGTGGTGCACTGTTGGTGACTGTTTGTTTTTCTCAATGCACATCAGTCCCCAGCACGAAGCCCTTGCGCAACAACTGCTAGGACACAGACGCCAACAGTTGCGCTCACTCAGCTACGCAGGGTGGTAAGCAGACTTTCGCATTTGCCTCTCAGCTTGTCCTGTATAGTGCGGTATCAATGACTTCGCTTCTTGACACAACAGTCCCCAGCAAGCACTGCTGCTGCAAATGGGCGACGGACGCCAACAGTCACGGTGGGGGGAAGAACCCCTACGCTATCCAGCACAGTAAGCAGACAGTCGCAATTACTTTTCAGCTCGCCCTGTGTTGCCCAGTGTCTGCGACTGTCCATATCTCCCTCAAAACAGCAGTCCTTGGCATGCACTCCTGCCACAGACAAGCCTCACTCACCAACATTTACGACTGGAGGGGGAGTGTCCAGCACGGTAAACAGACAGTTGCAATTGCTTGCCGGCATGCGCTGCGCTGTCCAGTGTTAATGGCTCTGCTTTTCTTTTGCCACGGCAGCCTACGGAATGCACCCCTGCCCAAACGGTGGGCGTCAAGTGACAACATTCACAATTGTGGGGGGAACTGGTAGGGTACCCAGCACGGTAAGGCAACAGTTGCGCTCATTTCTTGGCTCCCTTTGTGTGGTGCACTGTTGATGACTGTTCATTCTTCTCAATGCACATCAGTCCATAGCACGAAGCCCCTGTGCAACAATTGCTAGGACACAGACGCCAACAGTTGCGCTCACTCAGCTACGCAGAGTGGTAAGCAGACTTTTGCATTTGCCTCTCAGCTTGTCCTGTATAGTGCGGTATCAATGACTTCGCTTCTTGACACAACAGTCCCCAGCAAGCACTGCTGCTGCAAATGGGCCACGGACGCCAACAGTCACGGTGGGGGGAAGAACCCCTACGCTATCCAGCACAGTAAGCAGACAGTCGCAATTACTTCTCAGCTCGCCCTGTGTTGCCCAGCGTCTGCGACTGTCCATATCTCCCTCAAAACAGCAGTCCTTGGCATGCACTCCTGCCACAGACAAGCCTCACTCACCAACATTTACGACTGGAAGGGGAATGTCCAGCACGGTAAACAGACAGTTGCAATTGCTTGCCGGCATGCGCTGCGCTGTCCAGTGTTAATGGCTCTGCTTTTCTTTTGCCACGGCAGCCTACGGAATGCACCCCTGCCCCAGACGGTAGGCCTCAAGTGACAACATTCACGATTGTGGGGGGAACTGGTAGGGTACCCAGCATGGTAAGGCAACAGTTGCGCTCATTTCTCGGCTCCTTTTGTGTGGTGCACTTTTGATGACTGTTCATTCTTCTCAATGCACATCAGTCCCCAGCACGAAGCCCTTGCGCAACAACTGCTAGGACACAGACGCCAACAGTTGCGCTCACTCAGCTACGCAGGGTGGTAAGCAGACTTTTGCATTTGCCTCTCAGCTTGTCCTGTATAGTGCGGTATCAATGACTTCGCTTCTTGACACAACAGTCCCCAGCAAGCACTGCTGCTGCAAATGGGCGACGGACGCCAACAGTCACGGTGGGGGGAAGAACCCCTACGCTATCCAGCGCAGTAAGCAGACAGTCGCAATTACTTCTCAGCTCGCCCTGTGTTGCCCAGTGTCTGCGACTGTCCATATCTCCCTCAAAACAGCAGTCCTTGGCATGCACTCCTGCTACAGACAAGCCTCACTCACCAACATTTACGACTGGAGGGGGAGTGTCCAGCACGGTAAACAGACAGTTGCAATTGCTTGCCGGCATGCGCTGCGCTGTCCAGTGTTAATGGCTCTGCTTTTCTTTTGCCACGGCAGCCTACGGAATGCACCCCTGCCCCAAACGGTGGGCCTCAAGTGACAACATTCACGATTGTGGGGGGAACTGGTAGGGTACCCGGCACGGTAAGAAGACAGTTGTGCTGACTTGTTGGCTCCCAATATGCCGTCCAGTGTTGATAAATGTTCACTTTTCTTTCTGCACATCAGTTCCCGGTACGCACTCCTGCCACAGGGGTTGGACCTCAATCGACCGTATCTACGATTATGGGGGGAAATTGTAGGCTACCCAGCACAGTAAGGAAACAGTTGCGCTGACTTATTGGCTCCCTCTGCATTGTTCGGTGTTGATAACTGTCAGCTTTTCTCCCTGCCCAGCAGTCCCCAGCAGGCCCTTCTGCAACAAGTATCGGGCAACAGACACCACCTGTTGCAGGAGTCGCTCCGCTACCCAAAGTAGTAAGCAGACTTTTGCACTTGCCTCTCAGCTTGTTCTGTACAGTGCGGTATCAATGACTTTGCTTCTTTCTTGACACAACAGTCCCCAGCAAGCACTGCTGCTGCAAATGGGCCACGGACGCCAACAGTCACGGTGGGGGGAGGAACCTCCACGCTATCCAGCACAGTAAGCAGACAGTCGCGATTGCTTGTCGATTCACCCTGTGTTGTCCAGTGTCAGCGACTGTTCACATCCCCCTTAAAACAGCGGTCCCTGGCACGGACTTCTGCGACAGACAATGAACTTCAGCCTCATCAGCTGTTTGAATCAGTTAGCACAACTGAATTCAATCTATGTAGAATTTCCCTTCATATGGCGATTTCAGTGATGTGATTGGCCTAAGGCGTTTTGGAGCAGCCAAAACCATGTTTTGGAGCAGCGAAAGTGGCCCGATTCTCCTTAGTCACTCAGTCCACCCGCCCCAATCTCAGTTCCCGTCTTCTTTCTCCTTCACTTTCTTATCGTAGCACTCTCCCCCCTCCCACTAAAAAAAGAAACAAAAGTGGTAATCTCTTTTAAAAATACAGTTAATGTGATCTTGATCGTAGTCCGTCTGCAAAAGATGTTCTCATTCTTTACGGAACTTAACTTGGTGCGCTCGTGGGATGTATAGCTTGAGATGTGATACATGCTCAGGAAAGCAGCGGTATGTGCTGGGAGGTCGTCCATCAGTGAGGTCCTCGAGGTAGGTGGCACGCCCAACCCGTTCCAAGATTCGATAAGGCCCTCGGCCTTATCGGACCCAAGGTCTGTCTCTCGGCAGACCTTGCGGTCTACCAAGAGACAGACCGCAAGGTCCGTTTCGCCAGAACTTTATCTCCAGTTTGAAACTCGTGCACATTATGGATACCGGCCTCTGACATATTGCCAGTCTCTTCCTGACTTCGCCGAATGGCGTCCCGTGCCTGTCTATGAATTTCATCAAGAGAAGCATGTTGAGTGTCCCTGCAATATTGTGTCCCGTTCACCCCAAGCCTTGTCTCAATAGGCAGCGTCACGTCATGACCATATAAGAATCTGAACGGTACTTCCTTCGTGGTTTCTTGCTGTGATGTGTTCAGTGCGAACATGGCGTGTGGAACAAAGTTATCCCAATTAATATGCGTGGAGTTTACATAGGCAGACAAGATATCTGTAAGTGTACGGTTGTTCCTCTCAACTAGATTGTTCGTTTGAGGATGGTGCACGGATGTCGGAGAAGGTCGTATGCCATGTCTCGCCAGACAGTTTCTAAAATGGTGAGACATGAACGGTGTGCCATGGTCTGAAATTATTGCGGGTGGCGGGCCATGTCTGAGAACAATGTAGACATCAATAAACTCTTCTAGGAAATCTGCAGTAGCATTTGGCACCGCTAGGGCCTCTACCCATTTGGTTAAGTAGGCAACTGCGACTATGACATAACGATTTCTGCTCCGAGACTTCGGAAAAGGTCTGAGAAAGTCAATTCCAATTAGCTCAAACTTAGTAGTAGATGTCTCCCGGAACTGGCAGTGTTCGCATGTCTGAACGTCTTGAACGACGTCCCTCCTCAGTCACTCAGTCCAGCCTTCCCATTCTCAGTTCCCGTCATCGTCTTTCTCTTTCACTTTCTTATCGTAGCAATATATATGTACCCGCTACAGGTAAATAAGAAACAAACTCCACATCTTAAAATCCTAAAATGACCAGCTTAGTAGTAAATATAACAGCATTAGCTAGACTAGTAATATAATAAATGGAAGGAGACTCGGACTGATAAAACACGTAACTACTGCCGTACAATGCAAAATTCTCATGCGAGCGGAGATGGCTGTTCGATCTAAACCATGCCACTCCACTCCGTCGCCAACATGGTTCCCAAAATTGTATGCAAAATGTAACTGTCCAGCATACGACAAAAAACAGTCCAGCGGCACGTGCTTGCAAGGCCGGCAGGCGAGGTATACAAGCTAAACACACAAAAAAACAACCTCAGCGCATCGATGCAAGACACCATGAGCCAGGGTCAAAAAGTCCTTGGGGCGCTGAACTGAACTCGGGACAAACAAGCGCGCTGTGCTGGTTCAGCGTGCAGACATTGCCTTCTTTGCTTTAGCTCACTTCACTAACTTTCTTTCGCGGCCGATTTTTCACGTACCGGGATCCGTCTTGAAAGAAAGCCTACCGAGAGAAACCTAGGTAATCAATACTTTCACACAGCAGTCTTTGAGCTAGAGAGATTTCCGTAGTACCGTATTAAACAAGAACAGGAATGTTGATGAACATGCGGCAGTCCTTACGTTTCAGTTTAGAAAGCGGCATATTTGCAGCGACGTGGCGACGGCAACACCCGACGTTGCGCGACGACGGTGACTGGCAAACAGGGACCACATATGCTTTGGCCACGGCCGTTGCTTTTAGAAGCGAGTGCTTCAGCCCGTAAACTTAACTCCTACCGCGCAAAAACATGGTTTCGTTTAACAGCATGACGGCATGGCTGGTCCCCAGCACGCTAGCGTCGGAGAGTCCACACACGCCCATGTCTATCATTGAAAAAATTTTAAAAAAAAACGCAAGACAAGAGGTGGCGGGAAAAGCCATGCAAGGGAACTGGATGAGCGATTGATGGATGGTACTTTGAGTCGGGCAGCTGCTTGCACCACCTAGCTCATGTGTGCTCAAGTTTAGTTTTGTTTTTCAAAGGCTACCAAAATTGGTCCTTTGGCGCAGGCTTGGCAAAATTTAGCAGGGTTAGCCTTTTGGCGTAATTGGCGCGCAATCACATCACTGCGATTTGCATGAATACCCCTTCTCAAAAACAAGTGAGACGTTGATGAAAATATTTGACATCAGAAGTTCCTGTCTTCTCTACAAATTTATGCATGTGAGAGATGTACCCTGTTCACCGGGTTTGAGCAGAAACAAATGGAATTTGTGTAGCTTACCATTGTAGTTTGGTCCTCAAGTTTTGAGCAGATAATGTATTGCCCAACTAGGTTTTAATGTACTGAGCACTGAAGCAACAGCATGAGTTACTATTCTTTGTAAGTAGTATGTGTGGTCTCACTTTGCCCATTCAGGTAACAACGAAGAGCCCAGACGCCAAGCAAGCAGCTGACCACGACTACTGCACGAAGGAGCCATCTAAAGCTGCAGTTTCGCTAACGATGTCAAACGCTGACATTCAGTTTTACAATGGCATTTCAAGGGATGCATTTTTGTCTCTAGTCGAAATGGTATCCTTAATGACAACAGCCAACTCACGAATCCCTCTTGAGGATCAACTACTCTTCTCTCTAATGCGGCTACGTCTGGGCCTCCTTTATGGTGATCTCGCCAGGCGATTTTCCATATCTGTTACTCGCATGTGCTATCTTCGATAAGATACTTGGAATCTTAAAAAAGATTATGACGTATATCGTGGTCTGGCTGCCACGTGTACGCATTCAGAGCACCATGCCAGCATCTATTGTAGAGAATGGCTATGGCAGGACAACGTGTATCTTCGATTGCGCAGAGCTCACCTTGCAGAGGCCACGGAAGTTAATGGCCCGTGCACAAACGTACAGTGCATATAAGGCTGCAAAACCCTTTAAAATTTCTTACTGTCATTGCACCTAATGGGCATCTCATGTATCTTTCTGATGTTTACGGAGGGAGAGCCTCTGATAAGCACATCGTTCGGACCTGCGGGGTTGATGACTTCCTACAGAGAGGAGACGAAATAACGGCTGATCGAGGCTTTGCACTCGAAGCTCACTTGGAGGCCAGGGGGATCAAGTTGAATGTGCCTGCATTCACGAGGGGTATGGTAAATTGGCTGTTTCGAAAAAGCTACTTTTATGCTGTGAAATGCTGTGGATACTACATGACAACTAATTTCAATCATCTAAATTTGGATGTGTTAAATTTCAACACTAACTTACCTCAATTTCAGGAGTGCTTGCATCATGTACTGAAATAGCATTTATGCTTCATAACTGTTCAATTCCTGCTTATATGTGAATTGATGTAACATTTCTTGTTTGTATTTATATGTATTCTGTGTTGTAGCTTACAAGTGCACCAATACGTCGGCTCCAGCCGTTATTGGGCATTTAAAATAGACAAGTACAATTAAGCTGATAAATCATACAAATGTGTGGCATGGACCAGTTAAACTTTTAAATTAAATTTTGCTGTTATAACCATGCGTAATGGTGTATAATATTTGTAAGGAATTAGCAACAATAACCTTTATGCAGCCAAGATATTTTTGGAAAACAGTGCATCCTCGAAAATTTCACCATTAACCCCATTTTTTTCCCATGTGCAGTCTGGCTGTTCTACGAGTGGATACTTCCAAGAGTGTAATTGAAAATGGTGCATAAGCATTGCATGAGAATGCTTTGTAGAAAGCATGCCACAATTTCCTTGCATGATCAACAGATGCTGGGTTTAATGAGTAGCTACACAGGTAAAGCACTTATTCCTGCAGACATCTGAAGATATTCAAACCTCCTATAAATGGCCTTTGGGCATCCGAGGAACATATCTGTTGGGATTAAAGTGTTGCCTGTATGCAAGCAGCAAGAATGACAGGAAAGCTCATTGGCATAAAACTATGCCAACATATTTAGTTATGTTTAAGTCGGCACAGGTTTTTTTATCCCCCTTCCAGTTTTCTGTGGTACTCGTTGGATAGACAAAATTGGTGGTGGGTTCTGCTCAGTTGGTGGTTTTCTCATTTGGTATACCTCGCTTGTATGAGAAGAGTGGGAAGAGATGCAGTGGCGTACTCCTACCAGACTTTGTAACTATCAATATTTACTTTTTTCTTTCAGGAAAGCCCCAACTGTCGGAGACTGAGGTGACAAAGACTCGACGTATTGCGTCTGTGTGGATCCACGTGGAAAGGGCCATTAACCGCGTCAAAACGTATCGTATTTTTAAGTCTGCTTAGCCCATAGCATCTCGCAAAACTATTAACGACATGGTTTTTGTGTGTGCTGGTCTGTGTAACTTTAAAGCACCACTTATCGCACACCAAAATGATGCGGTCTAACACAGTGCCAGCTAACATGAGAGGCTGATTCAATAAGTTCAAAGTCAAATGCAGAACTTCCTGAGCACCACCTCATGTAGCATGTAGTAGGACGGCTTCTTGTCGACTATCATCGTTACCGCTTCTGCCAAGCAGCATTACTGTCTCATTGCAGTGCCATACTAAAGAAGCAGGTGTGGTGTTTCCTTGAAGACAATTTGTGAGATAGGTCTGACATTTTCCACTGGTTCCCTTTTATCATTAAGACTGACGTTTGGTTTTCGGGGAATATCAACTTTGTTTCTGAAACCAACTTGTTTGCTGCTTTCTTTGAATGACCCAAGCGTCCATTGTTTTTGCAGAGTTGCCTCCTCCTTGTCGGTCACTCCGATTGACTCCAGTCTCCAGATCCGTTCCAAGCAGTTCATAGTTTCAGATTCCACCACCAATGTTCTCAGGGCTGTCGTCTGCATGCAATGTGCGTCATGAAGCATTGCCCCTCCCAAGGTCTGGGATAATCCGTTCCAAGGTGTTCTCGTCTGCTCCGAGCTTTTCCTCGAATAGTTTCAATTTTCCTGTCACAAGGTCCCAGTGATGCTCCAAGCCGATAAGAAGCTGAACGTTGCTTCGTTGCTTGTTGCAAGCGTGATAATCCACGCTAAGTTCATCGTCCGAGTCAAGGTCAGGGGCAACATTCTAAATTGAGGACGTAGACCGCACAGGCTGGCCCAGTCAGGCGTCGTCTTTGTCGTCTTTTTATTTACTATGGTGGAGCCCTTTTGTGTACAGCGCCAGCGTCGGAAGGAATTGGATACTTCCTCTTGCTGATGGCTGACACGCTGACACCGGTATCCAACTCGCATGTTTAATGTCACTCCGTTGACGGCAACTTCGACACGCATTGGCTCTGGTCTGGTCGCTTGAAGCACCCAAAGGTCGTACGCTGCCAGCTCGTCATCCACATTGTGGACAAGTCTCGATCCACTCCTCTGTCTTGCTTTTCCGTTTGAGATGTATTCGATCTGCACAGTTGTGCTAAATGCCCTCTCTGCTCACAATTGAAAGAGATGCTGCCCACGTGACGACACTGGTGTGCTAGATGATTACCCCCGCAGCGGAAGCAAGAACCACTTGCCTGCTGTCTGGTCGGCTTAGTCTCTACAACATTTGCACACTCCCAGGCCTGCACAGGCGTCGCTTCAGCCAGCCGAGCACATAATTTCACATCACGTTTCGGTAGCATCCGCTACCGAAACGATGTGAATTTGCAGTCGTTGGCAAGCTTCTTAAGCGATGCGATGTAATCGTTGGCCGGCTCTTCGTCCCGCCGATATCGAGAAAAAATAACTTTAAGCTCGCCACCACCTACGATACCTTCGGCGAGTAGTGCTTGTTCAAAGCTTCGAACATCACAGCCAATGTTGTATCGGCAGGCTTCGTAAGGGTGAGCAGGCTCTGCAGCAGCGAGTAAGTTTCTGACCCGCAGCACGTCGGAAACATGGCAGTCCTCATCGTTGCGGCGATGTCGTTCGCGGCAAAGTATAATTCCACGTGTTTGTGATACTCGGTCCAGTCCGACGTAGCAGAGTTGAACGGTTCCACCTTCCCAATGGCAGGCATGGCTGCTGGAGTTGATGCGGGACAAACAGATAAGACGTGCACGTCCATTCTGTATCGCTCGTTGCCAGTTGTGATAATCCATGCCAGGCACATCGCCTGAGTCATTGTCAGGGACAATGTTCCAAATTGAAGACATAGACCGCACTGACTGGCTTAGTCAGGCATAATCTTTGTTGTCTTTTTATTTACCACCGCGGTTGTGCCCTTCTGTGCACAGTGCCAGATATCACTGAGTCATGTCGGCTAGCTTCATTTTACCAAATTTCAAATTTGGGGGTTTTACGTGCCAAACCAACGACGGGCATCTGGCACGCCCCAGCGGAGGACTGAGGATTAATTTCGACCACCTGGGGATCTTTTGACGTGCAACCGAAAGCTCGGTTACACGGCGTCTTCTGCGCAATAAGCCTCCGTCAGATTGCGGGCACCTCGGCCGGGATTCGAACCCGCCACATGGGGATCCGTAGGCCGACGCTCTCGCCTCGGAGCCACCGAGGCGGCAGCTTCATTTTACCAAGGAATTTCTTGAAGCAAGGATCGGGATCTTCTGATCGGAGATCAGGTCCGTTTCCAGTACTTTGAGGTGGTACAGAGCGCGACGCTGTAAGCGCGGACAAGCTTTCGCCGGTTTTTCCAGTTTTTCTCTTTGAAACCAAGAGATGTCATCCAAGTTATGGTTGCTACGGAAAGAGCTAATTTAGTTCTTTAATGTAAGCGATAAAATTTCGTGATCGCAAATATTATTTAGAAGTAAAATGCAAAAACTTCAATCTACTCCCTGATAGCCCAAATTTTGCTTCACCATTAATCTAGATTTGACCGCGGCCCAGGGACACGAGCCCTCTTCGTCACTGGATTGTGCCAGGGGTTTCGGTGACACATTCCACTCATTCGGTGCCCACCAAAGTTCTCCAGTGTTGCATGCAATTGCTGTCAGTGTCACACCCTTCAATCTACTCGCTGATAGCCCACATTTTGCTTCACCATTAATCTAGATTTGACCGCAGCCCAGGGACACGAGCCCTCTCCGTCACTGGATTGTGCCAGCGGTTTCAGTGACACATTCCCTTCATTTGTTGTCCACCAAGGTAGTCCAGTGTTGCGTGCAATGGCTGTCAGTGTTACACCCTTCAATCTACTCGCTGATAGCCCACATTTTGATTCACCATCAATCTAGATTTGACTGCAGCCCAGGGACACGAGCCCTCTTCGTCACTGGATTGTGCCAACGGTTTCAGTGACACAATCCCTTCATTCGGTGCCCACCAAGGTACTCCAGTGTTGCATGCAATTGCTGTCAGTGTTACACCCTTCCACTCCACTTGCTGATAGCCCACATTTTGCTTCACCATTAATCTAGATTTGACCGCCGCCCCGGGAAACGCACCCTCTACGTCACTGGATTGTGCCAGCGGTTTCGGTGACACATTCGCTCCATTTGGTGCCTACCAAGGTACTCCAGTGTTCCATGCAACTGCAGTCAGTGTTGCACCCTTCAATCTACTCGCTGATAGCCCATATTTTGCTTCACCATTAATCTAGATTTGACCGCAGCCCAGGGACACGAGCCCCCTCCGTCACTGGATTGTGCCTGCGGTTTCGGTGACACATACCCTTCATTTGGTGCCCACCAAGGTACTCCAGTGTTGCACGCAACTGCCTGTCAGTGTTACACCCTTCAATCTACTCGCTTATAGCCCACATTTTGCTTCACCATTAATCTAGATTTGACCGCAGCCCAGGGACACGCACCCTCTCCGTCACTGGATTGTGCCAGTAGTTTCGGTGACACATTTCCTTCATTCGGTGCCCAGCAAGGTACTCCAGTGTTGCATGCAACTGCTGTCAGTTTTACACCCTTTAATCTACTCGCTGATAGCCCACATTTTGCTTCACCATTAATCTAGATTTGAGCGCAGCCCAGGGACACGAGCCCTTTCCGTCACTGGATTGTGCGAGCGGTTTCGGTGACACATTCCCTTCATTCGGTGCCCACCAAGGTACTCCAGTGTTGCATGCAATTGGTGTCAGCGTTACACCCTTCAATCTACTCGCTGATAGCCCACAATTTGCTTCACCATTAATCTAGACTTGACCGGAGTCCAGGGACACACGCCCTCTCCGTCACTGGATTGTGCCAGTGGTTTCGTTGACACATTCCCTTCATTTGGTGCCCACCAAGGTACTCCAGTGTTGCATGCAACTGTGTCAGTGTTACACCCTTCATCTACTTGCTGATAGCCCACATTTTGCATCACCATTAATCTCGATTTGACCGCCACCCAGGGACACGAGCCCTTTTCGTCACTGTATTGTGCAAGCGGTTTCAGTGACACATTCCCTTCATTTGGTGCCCACCAAGGTACTGCAGTCTTGCACGCAATTGCTGTCAGTGTTACACCCTTCCAATCCACTTGCTGATAGCCCACATTTTGCTTCACCATTAATCTACATTTGACTGGAGCCCAGGGACGCGCACCCTCTCCGTCACTGGATTGTGCCAGCGGTTTCGGTGAATCATTTCCTTTATTCAGTGCTCACCAAGGTACTCCAGTGTTGCATGCAACTGCTGTCGGTGTTACACCCTTCAATCTACTCGCTGATAGCCCACATTTTGCTTCAAGATTAGATTTGAGCGCAGCCCAGGGACACGAGCCCTTTCCGTCACTGGATTGTGCCAGCGGTTTCGGTGACGCATTCCCTTCATTCGGTGCCCACCAAGGTACTCCAGTGTTGCATGCAATTGCTGTCAGCGTTACACCCTTCAAACTACTCGCTGATAGCCCACAATTTGCTTCACCATTACTCTAGACTTGACCGGAGTCCAGGGACACGCGCCCTCTCCGTCACTGGATTGTGCCAGTGGTTTCGTTGACACATTCCCTTCATTCGGTGCCCACCAAGGTACTCCAGTGTTGCATGCAACTGTGTCAGTGTTACACACTTCAATCTACTTGCTGATAGCCCACATTTTGCATCACCATTAATCTAGATTTGACCGCCGCCCAGGGACACGAGCCCTCTTCGTCACTGGATTGTGCCAGCGGTTTCAGTGATACATTCCCTTCATTTGGTGCCCACCAAGGTACTGCAGTCTTGCACGCAATTGCTGTCAGTGTTACACCCTTCCAATCCACTTGCTGATAGCCCACATTTTGCTTCACCATTAATCTAGATTTGACAGCAGCCCAGGGACACGCACCCTCTCCGTCACTGGATTGCGCAAAGCGGTTTCGGTGAATCATTTTCTTTATTCAGTGCTCACCAAGCTACTCCAGTGTTGCATGCAACTGCTGTCAGTGTTACACCTTTCAATCTACTCGCTGATAGCCCACATTTTGCTTCACCATTAATCTAGACTTGACCGGAGTCCAGGGACACTCGCCCTCTCCGTCACTGGATTGTGCCAGTGGTTTCGTTGACACATTCCCTTCATTCGGTGCCCACCAAGGTAATCCAGTGTTGCATGCAACCGTGTCAGTGTTACACCCTTCAATCTACTTGCTGATAGCCCACATTTTGCTTCACCATTAATCTAGATTTGACCGCGGCCCACGGACACGAGCCCTCTTCGTCACTGGATTGTGGCAGCGGTTTCAGTGACACATTCCCTTCATTTGGTGCCCACCAAGGTACTGCAGTCTTGTACGCAATTGCTGTCAGTGTTACACCCTTCCAATCCACTTGCTGATAGCCCACATTTTGCTTCACCATTAATCTAGATTTGACCGGAGCCCAGGGACACGCACCCTCTACGTCACTGGATTGTGCCAGCGGTTTCGGTGAATCATTTCCTTTATTCAGTGCTCACCAAGGTACTCCAATTTTGCATGCAACTGCTGTCAGTGTTACACGTTTCAATCTACTCGCTGATAGCCCACATTTTGCTTCACCATTAATCTAGATTTGACCGCAGCCCAGGGACACGAGCCCTCACCGTCACTGGATTGTGCCAGCGGTTTCGGTGACACATTCCCTTCATTCGGTGCCCACAAAGGTACTCCAGTGTTGCATGCAACTGCTGTCAGTGTTACACCCTTCAATCTACTCGCTTATAGCTCACATTTTGCTTCACCATTAGTCTAGATTTGACCGCAGCCCAGGGACACGAGCCCTTTCAGTCACTGGATTGTGCCAGCGGTCTCGGTGACACATTCCCTTCATTCGGTGCTTACCAAGGTACTCCAGTGTTGCGTGCAACTGCTGTCAGTGTTACACCCTTCAATCTACTGGCTGATAGCCCACATTTTGCTTCACCATTAATCTAGATTTGACCGCAGCCCAGGGTCTCGAGCCCTCTTCGTCACTGGATTGTGCCAGCGGTTTCAGTGACACATTCCCTTCATTCGGTGCCCACCAAGGTACTCCACTGTTGCATGCAACTGCTGTCAGTGTTACGCCCTTCAATCTACTCGCTGATACCTCACATATTGCTTCACCATTAATCTAGATTTGAGTGCAGCCAGGGGACACGCACCCTCTCCATCACTGGATTGTGCCAGGGGTTTCGGTGACACATTCCCTTCATTCGGTGCCCACCAAGGTTCTCCAGTGTTGCATGCAATTGCTGTCAGTGTTACACCCTTCAATCTACTCGCTGATAGCCCACATTTTGCTTCACCATTAATCTAGATTTGACCGCAGCCGAGGGACACGAGCCCTCTCCGTCACTGGATTGTGCCAGCGGTTTCAGTGACACATTCCCTTCATTCGGTGCCCCCCAAGGCACTCCAGTGTTGCATGCAATTGCTGTCAGTGTTACACCCTTCCACTCCACTTGCTGATAGCCAACATTTTGATCCACCATCAATCTAGATTTCACCGCAGCCCAGGGACACGAGCCCTCTTCGTCACTGGGTTGTGTCAACGGTTTCAGTGACACATTCCCTTCATTCGGTGCCCCCAAGGCACTCCAGTGTTGCATGCGATTGCTGTCAGTGTTACACCCTTCCACTCCACTTGCTGATAGCCAACATTTTGCTTCACCATTAATCTAGATTTGACCGCAGCCCAGGGACACGCACCCTCTACGTCACTGGATTGTGCCAGCGGTTTCGGTGACACATTCCCTTCATTTGGGGCCTACCAAGGTACTCCAGTGTTCCATGCAACTGCAGTCAGTGTTGCACCCTTCAATCTACTCGCTGATAGCCCATATTTTGCTTCACCATTAATCTAGATTTGACCGCAGCCCAGGGACACGAGCCCTCTCCGTCACTCGATTGTGCCAGCGGTTTTGGTGACACATTCCCTTTATTCGGTGCACACCAAGGTGCTCCAGTGCTGCATGCAACTGCTGTCAGTGTTACACACTTCAATCTACTCGCTGATAGCCCACATTTTGCTTCACCATTAATCTACATTTGACCGGAGCCCAGGGACATGCACCCTCTCCGTCACTGGATTGTGCCAGCGGTTTCGGTGACACATTCCCTTCATTCGGTGCTCCCCAAGGTACACCAGTGTTGCATGCAATTGCTGTCAGTGTTACACCCTTCAATATACTCGCTGATAGCCCACATTTTGCTTCACCATTAGTCTAGATTTGACCGCAGCCCAGGGACACGAGCCCCCTCCGTCACTGGATTGTGCCAGCGGTTTCGGTGACACATTATCTTCATTTGGTGCCCACCAAGGTACTCCAGTGTTGCACGCAACTGCCTGTCAGTGTTACACCCTTTAATCTACTCGCTTATAGCCCACATTTTGCTTCACTATTAATCTAGATTTGACCGCAGCCCAGGGACACGCACCCTCTCCGTCACTGGATTGTGCCAGTCGTTTCGGTGACACATTTCCTTCATTCGGTGCCCAGCAAGGTACTCGAGTGTTGCATGCAACTGCTGTCAGTTTTACACCCTTTAATCTACTCGCTGATAGCAAACATTTTGCTTCACCATTAATCTAGATTTGACCGCAGCCCAGGGACACGACGCCTCTCCATCACTGGATTGTGCCAGCGGTTTCGGTGACACATTCCCTCCATTCCGTGCCCACCAAGGTACCCTGGTATTGCATGCAATTGCTGTCAGTGTTACACCCTTCAATCTACTCGCTGACAGCCCACATTTTGCTTCACCCTTAATCTAGATTTGACCGGAGCCCAGGGACACGCCCTCGCCGTCACTGGATTGTGCCAGCGGTTTCGGTGAATCATTTCCTTTATTCATGCTCACCAAGGTACTCCAATGTTGCATGCAACTGCTGTCAGTGTTACACGGTTCAATCTACTCGCTGATAGCCCACATTTTGCTTCACCATTAATCTAGATTTGACCGCAGCCCAGGGACACGAGCCCTCACCGTCACTGGATTGTGCCAGCAGTTTCGGTCACACATTCCCTTCATTCGGTGCCCACCAAGGTACTCCAGTGTTGCATGCAATTGCTGTCAGTGTTACACCCTTCAATATACTCGCTGATAGCCCACATTTTGCTTCACCATTAGTCTAGATTTGACCGCAGCCCAGGGACACGAGCCCCCCCCCAGTCACTGGATTGTGCAAGCGGTTTCGGTGACACATACCCTTCATTTGGTGCCCACCAAGGTACTCCAGTGTTGCACGCTACTGCCTGTCAGTGTTACACCCTTCAATCTACTCGCTTATAGCTTACATTTTGCTTCACCATTAATCTAGATTTGACCGCAGCCCAGGGACACGCACCCTCTCCGTCACTGGATTGTGCCAGTAGTTTCGGTGACACATTCCCTCCATTCCGTGCCCACCAAGGTACCCTGGTATTGCATGCAATTGCTGTCAGTGTTACACCCTTCAATCTACTCGCTGACAGCCCACATTTTGCTTCACGCTTAATCTAGATTTGACCGGAGCCCAGGGACACGCCCTCGCCGTCACTGGATTGTGCCAGCGGTTTCGGTGAATCATTTCCTTTATTCATGCTCACCAAGGTACTCCAATGTTGCATGCACCTGCTGTCAGTGTTACACGGTTCAATCTACTCGCTGATAGCCCACATTTTGCTTCACCATTAATCTAGATTTGACCGCAGCCCAGGGACACGAGCCCTCACCGTCACTGGATTGTGCCAGCAGTTTCGGTCACACATTCCCTTCATTCGGTGCCCACCAAGGTACTCCAGTGTTGCATGCAACTGCTGTCAGTGTTACACCCTTCAATCTACTCGCTTATAGCTCACATTTTGCTTCACCATTAATCTAGACTATACTGGAGCCCAGCGACACGCATCCTCTGTCACTGGATTGTGCCAGCGGTTTCGGTGACATATTCCCTTCATTCCGTGCCGACCAAGGTACTCCAGTGTTGCATGCAACTACTGTCAGTGTTACACTCTTCAATCTACTCGCTGATAGCCCATATTTTGCTTCACCATTAATCTAGATTTGACCGCAGCCCAGGGACACGCACCCTCCGTCACTGGATTGTGCCAGCGGTTTTGGTGACACATTCCCTTCATTCGGTGCCCACCAAGGTACGCCAGTGTTGCATGCAACTGCTGTCAGTGTTACACCCTTCAATCTACTTGCTGATAGCCCACATTTTGCTTCACCATTAGTCTAGATTTGACCGCAGCCCAGGGACACGAGCCCCCTCCGTCACTGGATTGTGCCAGCGGTTTCGGTGACACATACCCTTCATTTAGTGCCCACCAAGGTACTCCAGTGTTGCACGCAACTGCCTGTCAGTGTTACACCCTTCAATCTACTCGCTGATAGCCCACATTTTGCTTCACAATTAATCTAGATTTGACCGCAGCCCAGGGACACGCACCCTCTCCGTCACTGGATTGTACCAGTGGTTTCGGTGACACATTTCCTTCATTCGGTGCCCACCAAAGTACTCCAGTGTTGCATGCAACTGCTGTCAGTTTTACACCCTTTAATCTACTCGCTGATAGCCCACATTTTGCTTCACCATTAGTTTAGATTTGACCGCAGCCCAGGGACATGACGCCTCTCCATCACTGGATTGTGCCAGCGGTTTCGGTGACACATTCCCTTCATTCGGTGCCCCCCAAGGTACACCAGTGTTGCATGCAATTGCTGTCAGTGTTACACCCTTCAATATACTCGCTGATAGCCCACATTTTGCTTCACCATTAGTTTAGATTTGACCGCAGCCCAGGGACACGATCCCCCGTCCGTCACTGGATTGTGCCAGCGGTTTTGGTGACACATTCCCTTTATTCGGTGCACACCAAGGTGCTCCAGTGCTGCATGCAACTGCTGTCAGTGTTACACACTTCAATCTACTCGCTGATAGCCCACATTTTGCTTCACCATTAATCTACATTTGACCGGAGCCCAGGGACATGCACCCTCTCCGTCACTGGATTGTGCCAGCGGTTTCGGTGACACATTCCCTTCATTCGGTGCTCCCCAAGGTACACCAGTGTTGCATGCAATTGCTGTCAGTGTTACACCCTTCAATATACTCGCTGATAGCCCACATTTTGCTTCACCATTAGTCTAGATTTGACCGCAGCCCAGGGACACGAGCCCCCTCCGTCACTGGATTGTGCCAGCGGTATCGGTGACACATTATCTTCATTTGGTGCCCACCAAGGTACTCCAGTGTTGCACGCAACTGCCTGTCAGTGTTACACCCTTTAATCTACTCGCTTATAGCCCACATTTTGCTTCACTATTAATCTAGATTTGACCGCAGCCCATGGACACGCACCCTCTCCGTCACTGGATTGTGCCAGTCGTTTCGGTGACACATTTCCTTCATTCGGTGCCCAGCAAGGTACTCGAGTGTTGCATGCAACTGCTGTCAGTTTTACACCCTTTAATCTACTCGCTGATAGCAAACATTTTGCTTCACCATTAATCTAGATTTGACCGCAGCCCAGGGACACGACGCCTCTCCATCACTGGATTGTGCCAGCGGTTTCGGTGACACATTCCCTCCATTCCGTGCCCACCAAGGTACCCTGGTATTGCATGCAATTGCTGTCAGTGTTACACCCTTCAATCTACTCGCTGACAGCCCACATTTTGCTTCACCCTTAATCTAGATTTGACCGGAGCCCAGGGACACGCCCTCGCCGTCACTGGATTGTGCCAGCGGTTTCGGTGAATCATTTCCTTTATTCATGCTCACCAAGGTACTCCAATGTTGCATGCAACTGCTGTCAGTGTTACACGGTTCAATCTACTCGCTGATAGCCCACATTTTGCTTCACCATTAATCTAGATTTGACCGCAGCCCAGGGACACGAGCCCTCACCGTCACTGGATTGTGCCAGCAGTTTCGGTCACACATTCCCTTCATTCGGTGCCCACCAAGGTACTCCAGTGTTGCATGCAATTGCTGTCAGTGTTACACCCTTCAATATACTCGCTGATAGCCCACATTTTGCTTCACCATTAGTCTAGATTTGACCGCAGCCCAGGGACACGAGCCCCCCCCCCAGTCACTGGATTGTGCAAGCGGTTTCGGTGACACATACCCTTCATTTGGTGCCCACCAAGGTACTCCAGTGTTGCACGCAACTGCCTGTCAGTGTTACACCCTTCAATCTACTCGCTTATAGCTTACATTTTGCTTCACCATTAATCTAGATTTGACCGCAGCCCAGGGACACGCACCCTCTCCGTCACTGGATTGTGCCAGTAGTTTCGGTGACACATTCCCTCCATTCCGTGCCCACCAAGGTACCCTGGTATTGCATGCAACTGCTGTCAGTGTTACACCCTTCAATCTACTCGCTGACAGCCCACATTTTGCTTCACGCTTAATCTAGATTTGACCGGAGCCCAGGGACACGCCCTCGCCGTCACTGGATTGTGCCAGCGGTTTCGGTGAATCATTTCCTTTATTCATGCTCACCAAGGTACTCCAATGTTGCATGCACCTGCTGTCAGTGTTACACGGTTCAATCTACTCGCTGATAGCCCACATTTTGCTTCACCATTAATCTAGATTTGACCGCAGCCCAGGGACACGAGCCCTCACCGTCACTGGATTGTGCCAGCAGTTTCGGTCACACATTCCCTTCATTCGGTGCCCACCAAGGTACTCCAGTGTTGCATGCAACTGCTGTCAGTGTTACACCCTTCAATCTACTCGCTTATAGCTCACATTTTGCTTCACCATTAATCTAGACTATACTGGAGCCCAGCGACACGCATCCTCTGTCACTGGATTGTGCCAGCGGTTTCGGTGACATATTCCCTTCATTCCGTGCCGACCAAGGTACTCCAGTGTTGCATGCAACTACTGTCAGTGTTACACTCTTCAATCTACTCGCTGATAGCCCATATTTTGCTTCACCATTAATCTAGATTTGACCGCAGCCCAGGGACACGCACCCTCCGTCACTGGATTGTGCCAGCGGTTTTGGTGACACATTCCCTTCATTCGGTGCCCACCAAGGTACGCCAGTGTTGCATGCAACTGCTGTCAGTGTTACACCCTTCAATCTACTTGCTGATAGCCCACATTTTGCTTCACCATTAGTCTAGATTTGACCGCAGCCCAGGGACACGAGCCCCCTCCGTCACTGGATTGTGCCAGCGGTTTCGGTGACACATACCCTTCATTTAGTGCCCACCAAGGTACTCCAGTGTTGCACGCAACTGCCTGTCAGTGTTACACCCTTCAATCTACTCGCTGATAGCCCACATTTTGCTTCACCATTAATCTAGATTTGACCGCAGCCCAGGGACACGCACCCTCTCCGTCACTGGATTGTACCAGTGGTTTCGGTGACACATTTCCTTCATTCGGTGCCCACCAAAGTACTCCAGTGTTGCATGCAACTGCTGTCAGTTTTACACCCTTTAATCTACTCGCTGATAGCCCACATTTTGCTTCACCATTAGTTTAGATTTGACCGCAGCCCAGGGACATGACGCCTCTCCATCACTGGATTGTGCCAGCGGTTTCGGTGACACATTCCCTTCATTCGGTGCCCCCCAAGGTACACCAGTGTTGCATGCAATTGCTGTCAGTGTTACACCCTTCAATATACTCGCTGATAGCCCACATTTTGCTTCACCATTAGTTTAGATTTGACCGCAGCCCAGGGACACGATCCCCCGTCCGTCACTGGATTGTGCCAGCGGTTTTGGTGACACATTCCCTTTATTCGGTGCACACCAAGGTGCTCCAGTGCTGCATGCAACTGCTGTCAGTGTTACACACTTCAATCTACTCGCTGATAGCCCACATTTTGCTTCACCATTAATCTACATTTGACCGGAGCCCAGGGACATGCACCCTCTCCGTCACTGGATTGTGCCAGCGGTTTCGGTGACACATTCCCTTCATTCGGTGCCCCCCAAGGTACACCAGTGTTGCATGCAATTGTTGTCAGTGTTACACCCTTCAATATACTCGCTGATAGCCCACATTTTGCTTCACCATTAGTCTAGATTTGACCGCAGCCCAGGGACACGAGCCCTCTTCATCACTGGATTGTGCCAACGGTTTCAGTGACACATTCCCTTCATTCGGTGCCAACCAAGGTACTCCAGTGTTGCATGCAATTGCTGTCAGTGTTACGCCCTTCCACTCCACTTGCTGATAGCCTACATTTTGCTTCACCATTAATCTAGATTAGATTGCAGCCTAGGGACACGCACCCTCTACGTCACTAGATTGTGCCAGCGGTTTCGGTGACACATTCCCTTCATTTGGTGCCTACCAAGGTATTCCAGTGTTCCATGCAACTGCAGTCAGTGTTGCACCCTTCAATTTACTCGCTGATAGCCCACATTTTGCTTCACCATTAATCTAGATTTGGCCGGAGCCCAGGGACACGCACCCTCTCCGTCACTGGATTGTGCCAGCGGTTTCGGTGAATCATTTCCTTTATTCAGTGCTCACCAAGGTACTCCAGTGTTGCATGCAACTGCTGTCAGTGTTACACCTTTCAATCTACTCGCTGATAGCCCACATTTCGCTTCACCATTAATCTAGATTTGACCGCAGCCCAGGGACACGAGCCCTCACCGTCACTGGATCGTGCCAGCGGTTTCGGTGAATCATTTCCTTTATTCAGTGCTCACCAAGGTACTCCAGTGTTGCATGCAACTGCTGTCAGTGTTACACCTTTCAATCTACTCGCTGATAGCCCACATTTTGCTTCACCATTAATCTAGATTTGACCGCAGCCCAGGAAAACGAGCCCTCAACGTCACTGGATTGTGCCAGCGGTTTCGGTGACACATTCCCTTCATTCGGTGCCCACCTAGGTACTCCAGTGTTGCATGCAACTGCTGTCAGTGTTACACCCTTCAATCTACTCGCTTATAGCTCACATTTTGCTTCACCATTAATCTAGATTTCACCGGAGCCCAGGGACACGCACCCTCCGTCACTGGATTGTTTCAGCGGTTTTGGTGACACATTCCCTTCATTCGGTGCCCACCAAGGTACGCCAGTGTTGCATGCAACTGCTGTCAGTGTTACACCCTTCAATCTACTTGCTATAGCCCACATTTTGCTTCACCATTAGTCTAGATTTGACCGCAGCCCAGGGACACGAGCCCTTTCAGTCACTGGATTGTGCCAGCGGTCTCGGTGACACATTCCCTTCATTCGGTGCTTACCAAGGTACTCCAGTGTTGCGTGCAATTGCTGTAAATGTTACACCCTTCCAACTCACTTGCTGATAGCCCACATTTTGCTTCACCATTAATCTAGATTTGACCGCAGCCCAGGGTCACGAGCCCTCTCCGTCACTGGATTGTGCCAGCGGTTTCAGTGACACATTCCATTCATTCGGTGCCCACCAAGGTACTCCAGTGTTGCATGCAACTGCTGTCAGTTTTACACCCTTTAATCTACTCGCTGATAGCCCACATTTTGCTTCACCATTAATCTAGATTTGACTGCAGCCCAGGGACACGACGCCTCTCCATCACTGGATTGTGCCAGTGGTTTCGTTGACACATTCCCTTCATTCGGTGCCCACCAAGGTACTCCAGTGTTGCACGCAATTGCTGTCAGTGTTACACCCTTCAATCTACTCGCTGACAGCCCACATTTTGCTTCACCATTAGTCTAGATTTGACCGGAGCCCAGGGACACGCAACCCCTCCGTCATTGGATTGTGCCAGCGGTTTTGGTTACACATTCCCTTCATTCGGTGCCCACCAAGGTACTCCAGTGTTCCATGCAATTGCTGTCAGTGTTACACCCTTCAATCCACTCGCTGATAGCCCACATTTTGCTTCACCGTTAATCTAGATTTGACCGGAGCCCAGGGACACGCACCCTCTCCGTCACTGGATTGTGCCAGCGGTTTCGGTGACACATTCCCTTCATTCGGTGCCCACCAAGGTACTCCAGTGTTGCACGCAATTGCTGTCAGTGTTACACCCTTCCAATCCACTTGCCGATAGCCCACATTTTGCTTCACCAGCAATCTAGATTTGACCGCAGCCCAAGGACACGCACCCTCTCCGTCACTGGATTGTGCCAGCGGTTTCAGTGACACATTCCCTTCATTTGGTGCCCACCAAGGTACTGCAGTCTTGCACGCAATTGCTGTCAGTGTTACACCCTTCCAATCCACTTGCTGATAGCCCATATTTTGCTTCACCATTAATCTAGATTTGACCGGAGCCCAGGAACACGCACCTTCTCCGTCACTGGATTGTGCCAGCGGTTTCGGTGAATCATTTCCTTCATTCATTGCTCACCAAGGTACTCCAGTGTTGCATGCAACTCCTGTCAGTGTTACACTTTTCAATCTACTCGCTGATAGCCCACATTTTGCTTCACCATTAATCTAGATTTGACCGCAGCCCAGGGACACGAGCCCTCACCGTCACTGGATTGTGCCAGCGGTTTCGGTGACACATTCCCTTCATTCGGTGCCCACCAAGGTACTCCAGTGTTGCATGCAACTGCTGTCAGTGTTACACCCTTCAATCTACTCGCTCATAGCTCACATTTTGCTTCACCATTAATCTAGATTTCACCGGAGCCCAGCGACACGCATCCTCTCTGTCACTGGATTGTGCCAGCGGTTTCGGTGACATATACCCTTCATTCGGTGCCGACCAAGGTACTCCAGTGTTGCATGCAACTACTGTCAGTGTTACACTCTTCAATCTAGTCGCTGATAGCACATATTTTGCTTCACCATTAATCTAGATTTGACCGCGGCCCAGGGACACGAGCCCTCTTCGTCACTGGATTGTGCCAGGGGTTTCGGTGACACATTCCCTTCATTCGGTGCCCACCAAAGTTCTCCAGTGTTGCATGCAATTGCTGTCAGTGTTACACCCTTCAATCTACTCGCTGATAGCCCACATTTTGCTTCACCATTAATCTAGATTTGACCGGAGACCAGGGACACGCACCCTCGCCGTCACTGGATTGTGCCAGCGGTTTCGGTGACACATTCCCTTTATTCGGTGCCCACCAAGGTACCCCAGTGTTGCATGTAATGGCTGTCAGTGTTACACCCTTCAATCTACTCGCTGATAGCCCACATTTTGCTTCACCATTAATCTAGATTTGACCGCAGCCCAGGGACACGAGCCCTCTCTCACTGGATTGTGCCAGCGGTTTCAGTGACACATTCCCTTCATTCGGTGCCCACCAAGGTACTCCAGTGTTGCAAGCAATTGCTGTCAGTGTTACACCCTTCCAATCCACTTGCTGATAGCCCACATTTTGCTTCACCATTAATCTAGATTTGACTGCATCCCAGGGACACGCACCCCCTCCGTCACTGGATTGTGCCAGCGATTACGGTGACACATTCCCTTCATTTGGTGCCTACGAAGGTATTCCAGTGTTGCATGCAACTGCAGTCAGTGTTGCACCCTTCAATCTACTCGCTGATAGCCCATATTTTGCTTCAACATTAATCTAGATTTGACCGCAGCCCTGGGATACGAGCCCTCCCTGTCCCTGGATTGTGCCAGCGGTTTCGGTGCCGCATTGCCTTCATTCAGTGCCCACCAAGGTACTCCAGAGTTGCACGCAATTGCTGTCAGTGTTACATCCTTCAATCTACTCGCTGATAGCCCACATTTTGCTTCACCATTAATCTAGATTTGACCGGAGCCCAGGGACACGTGCCCTCTCCATCACTGGATTGTGCCAGTGGTTTCGTTGACACATTCCCTTTATTCGGTGCCCACCAAGGTACTCCAGTGTTCCATGCAACTGCTGTCAGAGTTAAACCCTTCATTCTACTCACTGATAGCCCACATTTTGCTTCACCATTAATCTAGATTTGACCGGAGCCCAGGGACACGCACCCTCTCCGTCACTGGATTGTGCCAGCGGTTTCGGTGACACATTCCCTTCATTCGGTGCCCACCAAGGTACTCCAGTGTTGCATGCAATTGCTGCCAGTGTTACACCCTTCCAATCCACTTGCTGATAGCCCACATTTTGCGTCACCATTAATCTAGATTTCACCGGAGCCCAGGGACATGCACCCTCTCCGTCACTGGATTGTGCCAGCGGTTTCGGTGACACATTCCCCTCATTCGGTGCCCACCAAGGTGATGATGATGATGATTGGGGTTTAATGGCGCAAGAGCGACTTTGGCTATATTGCGCCAGACAAAATTACTTAAGACGGCTATACTAGGAAAGAGATATTAAAGTTTTCATGGCAAAAGTTACAGCTGATGTATATATCCGGTCTTTTTAAGATAGCCAAAAACACGGTTAAAGGGCACTAAAGGATGATCACCAAGCAAAAACATAGGATGAAATGGAAGGTGATCTCTAAAAAGTTCAGCAAAACTTTGTCGGCGATGTTGGTGATGAAATTTACAATGCCATAAAATGTGAAAAACTGTCAGTACTTCTCCACAATGAGCACAGAGCTTTTCGTCTTCGCCACAAAGAAGATGTAGATGAGTCAGGCGTGAATGGCCAATCCTCAGGCGGCATAATAAAACCTCCAGTCGACGTTCCTTATGGAATGAGCTCTCCCACAGAGCCAAGATGGGCTTAATGACATGAAGTTTATTGTTACACTCCGCGTCCCACTCGGACTGCCATGCCTTCAAAAGTGATTTCTTCCAAAGGGGCCTAAGGTCCTGATAGGGTAACCCAAGAGATGTTGCCGAGTCCTTTGCACCTGCAGCCAGTTTATCTGCTTGCTCATTGCCTGGAATTCCGACATGACTGGGCACCCAGCAGAATATCATGGTGTGTCCGAGTTTGAGAGCCCGGTTTCTTTTTAAACCGTATATGTAGTACAAGAAGGTTCTTTGTGGGAAGTCTAGAAGAGACAGCCTGTATCACGCTTTGTGAATCAACAAAAAGGATAGCCTTTAATATTTTGTTACTCATGATATGTTCAATGGCTAGAGAGACACCATAAAGCTCTGCAGAGAAAATGCTTGCCATACCATCCATTCGCAAAGCTTTATTAAAGGAACCAGAATATACGGCACAACCAACAAAAGATGAAGATTTCGACCCATCAGTATAGAATTCAGTATAATCTCTATATGTCTCCTGCAACGACTGAAACTCCTGCTGCAGGGCTTGAGTGGAAATAGCTTGTTTATCATACTTTGTGAGCGACCAGTCGCAGAAAATCGGCAATTCGTCCCACGGAGAAACTTTTTCTTTGTGCTTTAGTATGACTGCATCATTCAGTGGAAACTGGAGGGAGGCACAAAGGCTTTGAATGCGGAAGTTAATAGGACGCACGATACGTGGCTTGTTTTCAAAAAGTTGAGAGAATCGACAGGTACGGATGGTAGTGTAAGATGGATGTTGCGGGTCAGAATAGACCCTGCAAGCATAAGAAAGGCTAAGGTACTGTCTACGCTTCTCGAGAGACATCTCAAAGGTTTCTGCATACAAACTCAACACAGGTGATGTGCGAAAAGCACCTGTAGCCAGTCGGAGCCCCAGGTGATGAACCGGATCCAGCATCTTTAGTGTAGATGGACGTGCAGATCCATACACAATTGCACCATAGTCGAGGCGAGACCGAACTAAGGAATTGTAGAGTCGCAGGAGGCAGCGCCTGTCGGACCCCCATGAGTTGTGGGACAACACCTTGAGAATGTTTGATGATTTTAAGCATTTGCGCTTCAATTCCTTCAAATGAGGTACAAAAGTGAGCTTCTTGTCAAGAATTATGCCCTGAAATTTGTGTTCCTGGCGAACAGGTATGTCAATGTGGTTTAAATGCAAAGAAGGATCAAGGGACAATCCCCGGCGGAGCGAAAAGGGAACGCAGACAGTTTTTTCGGGGGAAAGGTGAAACCGTTTTCATCTGCCCATTTGCTCATCCTATTGACTGTAAGTTGTAGTTGTCGTTCACAGCTGGAGAGGTTGCAAGAAGAAACGGAGATCTGCACATCATCCACATACAATGAGTAAAACACAGACGGTGGTATCACACTTGCAAGACTGTTAATTTTTACAGCAAACAGAGTAACACTTAAAACTCCTCCCTGAGGGACTCCATTTTCCTGGGGGAACACATCGGACAGTGTAGAACCCAAGCGCACCTGAAAAGTCCGGTCGCTTAAAAAATTCTGTATACACTGGAGCATGCGGCCTCGTACCCCATAGTTGTGCAGATCCCGAAGAATTCCATACCTCCATGTGGTATCATAGGCCTTTTGCAGATCGAAGAATACCGAGACACAATGCTGCCGATGTACAAATGCCTCACGGATAAAAGTCTCCAAACGAACCAAATGGTCTGTGGTTGATCGTCCCTCCCGAAATCCACACTGATTAATGTCCAAAATATTTTCTTCCTCCAGAAAATAGACTAGACGCCGGTTGATGAGCCTTTCATAAGTCTTCCCAAGTGAGCGCAATCGGACGGTAGCTCGCTGGAAGAGAGGGGTCTTTACCAGGCTTCAGAAGAGGAATAATGTGGGCGCTTTTCCAACATCGAGGGAAAGCAGCTACTTTCCATAGATGATTAAAAAACATAAGCAAATAACTTAATGATGCTGGGGACAAGTGCCTCAGCATTTCGTAATGAATCCTGTCTGGACCCGGTGCAGACTGCTTTCTTACACCCAGCGCCACTTCCAGTTCGCACATACTGAACGGTCTATTGTAAGCTGCCCTGTCATATCCTGACATCGAGATTGATTGCTTTTCAGCAGTAGACTGAAACTTCTTAAACTTTACACTAAAGTTGGAAGAACTAGATATATGTTGGAAGTGCATACCAAGAACATTTGCCTGATCTTTGAGAGATACGGCAGGCAAGGGAAAAAGTGGGATTCGGAAAGGTTGATAGTCCCCTCGGACTTTTCGCAGGCGGTCCCACACTTCCTTCGCTGGAACAAGGCTATTTATAGAAGAGGCATATTTGGTCCACCTTTTAGCCTGTTTTCGTGTCCGATTCGCCTTAGCCCTACTTTTCTTGAATGCAATTAGGTTTTGATTGGTAGGGTACCGACGAAAAACTCCCCAGGCTTTATTCTGATCCTTGCCAGTGGTTGTGCACTCCTTAGTCCACCAAGGTTTGCACCTCTTAGGAAGATGTCCAGATGTTTGAGGAATAGAATTCGAAGCCGCACCAATTATACATTCAGTGACATAAACTGTCGCATTGTCAGGGCTCATAGTACGAAGCAAAGATGGATCAATCACAGCCTCTAATTCAAAAATAGACCAGTCGGTATTCTCCAACTTCCACCTCGGAAGGCGAGTCGGAATCGATGGAATCGGTTTAGCGCTTTCTAAAACAATTGGAAAATGATCGCTGCCAAAAGGATTGTTTAAAACTTGCCATGAAAAACATGGAAGTAACGATGGTGACGATAAGGACAAATCAATAGCTGTAAAAGTGTTATGGGCGGCACTAAAATGTTGCTTCTTTTTGGCTCAAAAGACATAACCCGGATGATAATAAAAGTCGCTCAATGACTCCACCACGAGAGTCCTGTCGAGGACTACCCCACAGGGGGTGGTGGGAATTAAAATCGCCAAGAATTAAAAAAGGCTCGGGCAGCTGGCCGACGAGTCCCTGAAGTTCTTGCAAATGCAGCGGAGTGTTGGGTGGCAAGTAGAGCGATACAAGGGTAATGAGGCGGTCAAGAAGAATTCGAACTGCAACTGCCTCAAGTGGAGTCTGTAGAGGGACTGGAGCACAGGCAACTCCACTCTGCACTACCACTGCTACACTACCCGAAGGGTTTGATGAAATGCGGTCCTTTCGGAAAACCTGATGACGATGTAGCACTTCTCTGTCGGTATCACTCAGATAAGTCTCCTGTAGGCACAAGGCCACAGGACGGAGCTCATCAAGAAAAAAATGTATGTCATCAATGTAACGAAAAAGGCCGCGACAATTCCACTGCATAATGCTAAAATTGTGGACCATTGTAACGTTTATAATAAAAAATAAAATTGAAAATAACTTTCAAGAGTAAGCAAATTTTTTACGACTTAAAATCTATCTTTACACGCGGAGCATTTTTCTTTTTGGAGGTGTCATTCGGCCTGCCCGTGGTGCCACCGGAGGCCGGAAGTAGAGATTCGGAGCTCGAGTGGGGTCTGTCCTCGTCGGACCTTGACCCACTCTCGTCCATTGGCTCAGCTGGAGCCAAAAGGGGCTCCTCCTTGGAGGCCTGTAGCCTCGACGGCTCCCCCGGTTTCCGAGATCCACCAGGGGCAGAGGGACCAAGTCCCCGACCTCGTGGTGGCTGGAACGGAGAAGCAGGGGGTGCAGAACCCTGTGCAGGGAACGCAGACCCCTGTGCTCGGGTGGATCCCCACGGACCGGCATCCACCCTGTCATCTCGAGGTAGAGCAGTGTGGACTGCTCCAGAGGTGCCTTTCTTCTGCGACGGGGTGGTCTCCGTCTGCTCGGATAATAAATCCGAACCTTTCGCACGGCTGGGGAGGGCACCTGCCCGGGCAGCTGAGATAGCGCGCCCTGGGAGTTGCACCTTTAGTTTGGGACCAGAGGACTTAAGTGGTTGAGCAAGGTCCCCATAAGACACTTGCGTTCCCACAGACGCCATAGGTGGTGCAGGTCCCCGGCGCACCACCTCGGCAAAAGAGCCTCTCTGAAAACCCAAGAGGCGACGTTTTGCTTCGGGATAGGAGATGTTTTCCTTCACCTTCAGCGTCAGAATTTCCTTTTTTCTTTTGAAATGTTCACATGACCTAGAATACGCAGGGTGCTTGCCTTTACAATTTACACATTTCATGTCTTCATGACAGTCGTCAGCGTTGTGCTCGGAGCTACCACACCTGGCACTTTGGGCACGGCCACGGCATGACCGCGAGCCGTGCCCAAAGCGCTGACAACGGAAACAACGGACAGGGTTAGGTATGTAAGGCCGTACCCTACAATTCAAGTACCTCGCTTTCACGGAAGAAGGCAGGCTGTTGAGCTCAAAGGTAAGGACCAAGTGTCGCGTAGGAAGTTCTTTGTCATCCCTACGGATGGTGATGCGCTTTACAGCAACAACACCCTGGCTCCGCATGCCTTCAAGAATCTCTTCCTCCTGACTCTCCATCAGGTCATCCTCAGATATAACACCACGAATGGTGTTGAGCGTACGGTGTGCAGAGACGCTTACTTTCGTGTCAAGGATATGGTTGAGGCAGAGCAACGCTGCTGCCTGATTTTTCTCAAATACTTCTACCAAAAGGTCTCTAGAAAAAGTCTTTTTTGCATTAAACTTTTCCCCTACCAAGTCTTTATAGACCTTAGCCACAAGGAAAGGGGAGAGTTTTGACATCGATTTCGTCTCAACTTCGGAATGTATAATGAAAAACTTTGTGACGTAGTCAGTGTTGTTCTTGTCCAAAAGTGGTAGATATGCATCGGTGCGGACCCTTTTGGGGGCCCGATCAGAAGGTTTAAGCTTGGAACCCATATGAAGGGGGAGGGTTTTCGAAAACTGTGGTGCACCGTTCACCACCGAGCCCAACAAGGGAATAGGTAACGCTCCATAACAAGGGCTTGGCTGAAGACGTTACTCTATTAGTGCTGCCCAGTCTCTATAACCAAGTGTGGTGCAAGACAAGAGAATCTATTGCCACCCAAGGTTAGCCCTTGCCGCCAAAGGAGTTGAAAAGGAAAGAAGAGAAATGAGAAGAGTGAAAAGAAGGAGAAGACAAAGGTGAAAGAAGGGAGGGGATAGTAGAAGGAGTGGCGACTAGACTGAATCATCCTGGCCGGGCCTTACCAGGACTCCCGTCTATGAGAAGCAGGGGCCGAAGTGGTGTATTGCCTCGCCCGGGGGGCCCCGGAGGGTCCAAACCTACCCCGGGCTCGGCTCAACCACCAGGATGCCCTTTTCCCCAGACGCGGGAAAGCCACGCACAGCCAGACGTGGGCGGGCAAACCCGCATGGCTCGGGGTCCGTGGAGACGCCTCTCCAAACACCTGCTTTCACAGGTGCCCCCTGCGGGGGCCCACCAAGGTACTCCAGTGTTGCATGCAATTGCTGTCAGTGTTACACCCTTCCAATCCACTTGCCGATAGCCCACATTTTGCTTCAACATTAATCTAGATTTGACCGGAGTCCAGGGACACGCACCCTCTCCGTCACTGGATTGTGCAAGCGGTTTCGGTGATACATTCCCTTCATTCGGTGCCCACCAAGGTACTCCAGTGTTGCATGCAAATGCTGTCAGTGTTACACCTTTCCAATCCACTTGCTGACAGCCCACATTTTGCTTAAACCTTCATCTAGATTTGACATATCAGCTCAGGGACACATGCCATCTCTGTCACTCGATTGTGCCAGCGGTTTTTGTGACACATTCCCTTCACTCGGTGCCCACCAAGGGACTTCAGTGTTACATGCAAAGTTGTTTGTGGTCTGTGCTTGTAAGTCATAAATCTCATGGGTATTATTTGGAGTATTAATCCATGTGAGATGAACCAATGTGCAATTCACATGCAGCGTGCACTGCGTGTGAACTAGACTCATGAGTAACGTGCTTTGGATGTTTTCTCGGAGAAGGTGATGCAGAGGGTGCCCCTGCAGGTATGAAATAGCATTCCTAACTTTGAAGGATAACTGGTGTACTTACCTACTAATAGTGTTTTCTTTCAAAATCCACAAAATAGCCGCTCCCGAAGAAATCGAGGTCAGCTTTTACACATGTCAGCGTGATCCTCTTGGGCAGTGCCTCGACTGCTTCTGTAGCGCACAGGGCTTCAACGAGGAAAGCTCACTGAGAGGTGCAAATATTTTCTTTTCAAGTATATATACACCATTAAAAAAGTTAAGTTCCTGTCAATTCAACAGGGGATAAGTACTGAAACACCATCATGTTCCCCTCATAAACAATTAGTTCACTAATTGTGACAAACATTGTAACATTTTACCCCTAAAATGCTGAGTATGTGTTACATATTTGTGAGCGTGTACCCTCTGGGTTATGATGTTAATGCAATTAATGCAAAGATTCTTATTTTCAACATGTAGGGTGTGTTGTATTTCTAAACGACATAATTGTTTACCTTCATTCCCACCATAATTCTGGGTTCTTTCGAGTATACAACTTGGAATGAGTTGCAACTAGAATAGCATAACTATATTATTGCCTATGACGCACAGGCACCGAGGAAGCAAGAGAAGACTGCAGGCTAGTGTGTTCCGCTACTGATGCCATTGTCAAAGTTGAGGACATCCATACAGGTATGCCAGCCGGCCATTAAATTAGATCTCGTGATGGTACTTTATTCCTAACCAAAAAACCATATAGCAGTAAGGGACAGGTTAATTATGCAGTAGATGCTTGGCATCCAGTGCGAGCTTCTCCTTTTCATAACCCTTTGTTGCATGCGTAGCCAAAACCTGGCTGAAGAAAATGAGCTTGTGCTCGAGGCAGAGCTTGCACCGCATTCTTAACATGTTGCTGACAACAGTTCATATGCTATAGAAGGTATTTCCAACAAAATTTGGTTTTCGCCATTAAAAAAAGTTTTTTTCAATATGAATTGGGTTTGCCAATATAAAAGAGATATGTAATATTCAACATGCTTGGAGTATATTAATTTCATTAAGAGTTAAATTAGTAATGCTTCATGGAGAACCATGCCTTTTTATTAAGTATAATTATTAATTATAATTATAATTATAAAAAAATAATTATTCAGTTGAAAACTTGTACAGTTGCGAGCAGGCTCACACATTGGCAGTTTGCTTGTGCCTCACAAATATAATAAAACAAAGTCTTTACGATCCTGTATTATTTTTCAGGTGACATGGCATCTCAAATTATGCAGCTCACTGCAACGGTCAGAACACTGGAGGTCTGTGTCTTCTGTAGAGAATCTAAATGGTAGGATGCTACAAATGTAGTACACTGGCATTCCACCATTGAGTTTTACAGTGCTCGTTAGCCTAATTGACGGTTTTGAGCTGAACTACCACAGCGACACAAATGTGTTTAGGCTGACACGTGCCAACCAGCTGCTGCTATGCTTAACCAAGTTGAAACTCTGGGTCTTGGACGACGACTTCGCCGTCCGGTTCGGTGTCAGCCGCAAGACTATGCAGAATGTCTTTATGACATTTCTGCACGTCCTTTATGAAGTATTGTTTAAGGGAATTATGGAAAAGAAGTTTCCCAGTTGCTTGTACTCAGAATCGGGGATGCCAAAGTCCTTCAAGGACTTTCCCAACTGTCGGGCAAGCATCGATTGCTCAAAGTTAAAATTGAAATTCCAAAGGGCAGTATTATCTCTCAAAGTGTCACCTTTTCGAACTATAAGTCTAGAAACGCAGTTCAGTTCCTTGTAGCAGTCGCCCCGAATGGGGCAGTAATGTACACGAGCGGCTGCTAACTTGGCTCCACTGGTGACAGGTAGGTGGTGAAGGAGTGCGGCATACTTGACCGACTAACACCTGATCCTGGCAGACAAAGACTTACAATCTTCGACATCATGCCAGGCCGGACCTCCTTAAATATTCCGTTTTTGCGAGGAAACCGCCAGTTGAACCAGACATAGTGTTTTACTGCAAAAAAATTGCTGCCTGCAGGGTGCCTGTCGAGCGGGCCATCCAACGTGTAAAAATTTACAGAGTGCTGCCAAAGCTGCCACACAAAAGGCCCCTTGCAACGAAGCTTGTGTGGGTATGTACCCGCCTGGCTAATCTGCAGAGCTTTATTATTGCTCAGTAGTGGCAGCATGGCTTGCCTGCAAGTGAAGTGACCTGATAGCCAGTTTTCCTCGCAATGCTTTTTATAGATGCTTTATCAGCTTTGCATGGGTGTCACCATATCTGCTGTGTAAATTCACTTCCATTTTCCTGTCACTGCAAAGTATTGTCTCCTGCACCCACCACCACTGAAGCTTTGTGTTTTTGTCTTTTTTTCTAAGGCTTAAATTGTGCAAGTTTTGTATGTTTGTACATTTTGTACCTCTGGTAAATTATTTTATGTAATGTTTAACATAGCTACTGCATTTTACTGGGCAAGTGGGATGACGACCACAATATGTTCTCAGCAATAACCAATAGCTTTGAAATTGCATCAGCTTACCGTAATCATTCAATCGTTTAGAGTTGCCTGAAGTGTCAGTTGCGGTATCGATAAAGTGGGATGAACTATAGGTGCAATGTTGGTGTATATTCATAACATTTCGTTGACATGTAACAGGGTAAGCAAGTTGCTGAAAATCATACAGGAATTCTTTACTCTAAGCCGTGCGAATTATGAGCAAGTATAACACTAATTAATTCATTAAAAGTTCACAAAGCATGAAACACTCTACACAAAAAGCTTCAGTTTAGAACATGAATTTAAAGCGACTTAAGAATTTGCGGAACATGCCTCATTATGTAAGATTTGTTATAGAAGCCAAGTTTGGCATTTTGTTATGCTTGAAATATACACCTTTCCAAAAAACACTCGATCCCAGGGGCAACAAACTGTTTTCGAGCCCAGTCACTGAGTTTGAGCCTAGACTCTCACCGGCGTCCCTCCTAACCCTAACCGAGTGGACTGTGATTTCAATAGGCACAGCCTGCGTAGGCGCAGTTTCAAACGCTGCTGGCGGCTAAATTCTCGTCTTTTCCCGCTATATTTTGTGTTTCATGGTACATGTATTTTCCCGAGGACATTGAGAAAGCAGTGTGCCACATTTGAAAAAACAAAAAAAGCAACAAAAAAAAACCTGTAAACTATTTTTGTTGGGTACGCGCGCGACAGAACGAATGCGACTGAAATAAAAAGTTCTAGTTTTTTTGTTTTTTTTTTCTTACGTTAAGTTTTGACGGCGCCGCGGGATTCGCTGCATGTGAAACGACAAAGCACTTTGCTGACAAAAATAAAGTGCAAAAGAAGAGGGCCGAAAGGCATGCATTTTTCACGCTCACAAATAACGTGTTTACCGATGGCCAGGACACGGACACACGATTGAGGAAGTGTTAACACACGAACAATATATCGTACGTACCACACGATGCAGCGTTATCCGAAAAGACTTTATTTGAGAAAGATCTCAAATAACACAGTCACAGTCGACGACAGTCACATCTTGACAATCGGACGGAATTCGAGATGACTTCGTTTTGGGGCACGTTTTGGGAAGAGCTTCCTTTTTTCACAACCGCACCAAGGCAAAGAAACAAACGCGACTGACCTGTTTCTCACCCCGGTCCCCAACCCGGACAACTATTTTTGGAGATGGCTGAGGATTCTACGCGGATTATCTCCGGGAGGGGGGAGAACAATGTTCGCAAAATCGCGTCAAGGGTCGTTCGATGTCCTTCACCTCCTTCGTTTCCCATGAATGTCGTGTCGAGTCGAGCAGAACAGCTTGAATGGCAGGCACTTATCAGCCTTATTTCTCACAATGGAAGTGTGGTGTAGACCGGCGAATGCGGCCGGAAGGCCGCAGAACAAGAACTGACACGAGGCAGGCACTGGACGCTGACTGATCTTTATGCCGATGGTGATGCTCTTATATACAATTGGTTGGATAGATGGATGGATGAATACGGCTGAGCCCTTTGGATCGGGCGGTAGCTTACGCCACCTAGCCATTTTGTTTTACCATTTAAGCTTAGAATATTTAAATGTGAAATCTATATTCACTCCGCAGTGCAAAGAAAGTGAGGCTATGAAACCCCCTTGCTATCAGTGGATAAGAAAATACCTAGTTTTCTCTCGATTTCTGCCACCATTCACTTAATCTTTGCTTGGTAATCTCTACAGTCTTGAAATCCACTCTCCCTTCGCTGTCTCTAAAACCCAATGACTTTATTAAATCTATGTTGTCTTCGGTAGGCATAGGGTGAAGCCCTTTACAGTAGAGTATCAAGTGCTCAGCCGTCTCGTCCTCCTCTCCACAAGCAGTGCACACTCTATCAATTTCCTGGTACTTCACTCTGTATGTTCTGGTTCGCAGAACACCCGTTCTTGCCTCAAACAGCAATGAGCTTCCCCTAAAATTGTCATAAATGCTTTCTTTGGCAATAACTCTTTTGTTTAATCTATAGCTTTCCAGAGCCGTCTTTGTCTGCATTCCCTCTAGCCACCAATCTCTTTCTGTGGCCTTAACTTTCTTCTTAACTGAGACTTGCTCTTCCGTATCTTCGCTATAGCCCAAAAACTTTCCTCTTAATTTCCTAGTGCGCTGTCTCCACTTTGTAATGCATGAGTTCAGCGCCCTCTATACACAACATATTTCCCCCTTTAAACAAACAAAACCCCAGTAACTAGAACACAACTTTCACCAATAATTACAGTTATTCACATAGCTCTGGAACCACTATAACAGATAATTCTAGTGTAAAACATAATCATTGTATTTTCCGGGCATTCTTCTTTGTCGCTGAGGCCTGCTGTACGACGGTGCCGTGGTCAACAACTCCTGTTGGCCGGAGATGTCCTGCGCTTCGACTTGCTCTGGAGCTGGCGCCGACTCTGCTGGTGTCGACAAGATTTCAGTCTCCTGAAGTGTAGCGTCTGGAAGTGTCTCAGCACCCCGTACAGCTTCCGCTCTGTGCGTAGCGACGGTAGCGCTGTCGTCACCTGGCGATAATGTCTCTGGGGTTCTCTGGCAGTTGCGACGTCCCGTGGTGATGGTAGTTGTGATGCCCCCTCTTCAGTGGGCAAATCCAGGTCGCATAACTGGTCTCTTACCGCTCCACGTCGTTCCATAACTTTTTCTACCAAGTTCCGGGCACCTGGTGCTCCTCCTTTGGCCACTACTGTCAATTTGGCAGCGTTCCATTTCTTCCCATTGTCTAAAAGGAAGGAATTTTTTCCCACGCGTTTTTTTACTTCTATTGGCAAAGAAAACCTCTGCTGTCCTTTTGGTCCTCCCCACCTCTTTATTTTTACGAAGTCGCCGGGTTCAATGATGGAGTGCCTGGCACCCTGTCTTTCATCGGTGTATTTCTGTGTCCTCTGCTGTCGCTCTTTGACACGGCGTTGCAGTTCGGCGACGTGAGGCCGCGGTTCATCGAAAAACCCTCTCTCCGGTAGTCCCACGACGTCCAGTCTTGTTCGTGGCCGCCTTCCGTGTAGCAAAAACGCCGGAGACATGCCGGTGGTCGCATGGGGAGTTGCCCTGTAAATCAGGTATTCCAGAATCGCCTCCTTAAGTGGTCTCCGCTCCAGTGCCGCCACCTGAATATACTCTTTTAAGACGAGGTTAAATCGTTCTATTTGACCGTTGCACTGCGGGTAGTACAGCGAGGCCACACAGTGTTCAATTCCTCTGTCTTGTAGGAGCCCTTCAAACTGTGTCGACATAAATTGTCTGCCATTGTTAGTGACAACACTCTTTGGGTATCCTTCCCTCGCGAATAGCTCCAGTAACACTTTCGTCACCGACTGAGAAGTTATCGACGACACAAAAAAAACCTCCGGCGACTTACTGTGATAATCAATCACAGTTACTGCAAATCTGTACTCTGGAGGGGCTCGTTCCATCGGGCCCACAATATCCATGCCCAGCTTTTCCCAGGGCTTTTCGGGCCATTGCACTGGTTGTAGAGGGGCCACCGCGGTCTTTGCAGACTTGTCTGATGCCTTCCACACAGCGCAGCTTCTAATGCAGTTTTCCACGTCTTCGTCCATCCCAGGCCACCAATACTGCTCCCGGAGTCGCTGCTTTGTCCTGACGATGCCCGGATGCGATTCGTGGGCCATCATGATGAATCTGGACACCAATGTCGATGGAGGCACCACCCGCTCTGCACGAAACAGCACCCCCTCCAGAACAGAAAGCTCTTCTTGAATCCGCCAAAATGATAGTAGCTTTCCTGACAGACATTTTTTTTCTGGCCAACTAGATGTGACATACTGCATCACCTCCCGTAACACGCCGTCCTTCTCTGTCTCCACTTGCAATTGGTTCTTTGTTACCAAGCTTGACACCACAGCAATGACCTCCTCTACTCGGTCGCACTCTGTGGACAACAAGGGCAACCGGGAGAGTGCGTCAGCGACTACATTATCTTCTCCTTTCGTGTATTGTACAGTAAAATTGTACCTCATCAGCCTTGCACACCACCGCTCTATCCGAAGTGGCCGCCTTCTGGTGCCATTAGTAGAGAGCAATGTTACCAATGCCTGGTGGTCCGTTCGCAGCACAAAATTTCTGCCCCACAAGTACACATGCCAGTGCTCGCAAGCCCACAGACATGCCAGGGCTTCTCGTTCTCCCGTAGAGTATTTGCGTTCCTGTGCCGTCAACGTCCTTGATGCAAATGCTATCGTACGCGTCTCACCGTTGATCACCTGTTGCAGTACCGCTCCCAGCCCATATGCCGATGCATCAGTTGTTACCTGTACAGGTAAGGACCGGTCAAACATGGATACTGCGCTGCACGACGCTAGTAGGTTCTTAGCCTTGCCGAAGCTTTCCTCAGCGTTCTGTTCCCAGATGAACTCCTGGCCCTTGCGAAGAAGGCGCCGCAGTAGCTCCACCACTTCTGCATAATGAGGGAGGAAATGAGAGTAGTATCCCATGAGCCCAAGAAAAGAACGCAACCCCACCAAATCCGTTGGCGTCTGTGCATTGATAATCGCGTCCACTTTTGATTTGAGGGGTGCGAGACCCCTTGCGCTCACATGGTGACCCAAGAACGACAATTCCTCTACCCCGAAGACACATTTCGTGTTCAGTTGCAGGCCAGCGGCCGCTATTCGCTGCAAGACCTCGCGCAGATGACTGTTGTGTTCTTTCTTATTTTTGCCAAAGACAATAATATCGTCAATATACAATAGGACGCCCTTGCAACCTTTCAATATTTCTTCCATCATCCGCTGAAACGCGGCGGGCGCCGAAGCAAGGCCAAAACAGACTCTACGGAACTGAAACAGTCCCTCATGTGTGGCAAACGTCGTCAGTGCCCGGCTGTCTTCTGACAACTCGACCTGGTGATAGGCTGACGCCAGATCCAGTTTAGAGAACCATGCTGCTCTGTTCAAAGCGTGCAAAAGCTCCTCCGTGTGCGGCAACGGGAAGCCGTCAACGACAATGGCCTTGTTTGGCTCCCGTAAATCTACGCAGAGTCGGATGCTCCCGTCTTTTTTTTTACCACCACTATTGGAGACACCCACTCAGAAGCGTTTACCCGTTCGATAATGCTTTCACGCTCTAATCTTAACAACTCAGCAGAGACTTGTTCTCGCAACATCAACGGTAATCGCCTAGCTTTTGCTGATACTGGTTTGACGTTGGGGCGCAGTTTAACTTCGTGTACCACGTTCTTAGCAAGTCCCAGTTTCCCCGCAAAGAGGAATGAAAACTCACTAAGTTCAGGAGGCAGAGGTTGTGGCCCCGCCGTTGTCTGTAGGCACGCCAGCGATGCGCAGTCGATATGCAGTCGTAGTTGTTGCACCGCATCCAGTCCCAGCAACGCCATGCCCCTTGACACCACATAGAAGCGAATGTTTGACGACACGCCTCCACGTGCCGCTTGAGCCACAAAACATCCCAAGACTGGAATTCTTTGCTGTGAAAAGTCCCGCAGAGTCACCGTTGCTGGAGCCAAGGCGAACCGTCTTGCAAATTTTTCTTGATAGATGTTTGCTGGCAAGATAGACACTGACGAGCCTGTGTCCACGACAAGCTGAATCACTTCGCCCTCGACGCAAACGTCGACTATCAGAGTGGTTCGCTCGTTCTGTGTGACTGTTAGGACACCCAACTCTTCGTTTCCGTCCGTGTCCTAAACCACTTGCACCCGCGCTTGCCCGGTACTTCTACATACCGCTTGAAAATGTCCCACCTTGTGACACCTCGAACACCGCCTATCTCGCGCTCTGCATTCCCGTGCACTGGCTAGGTGTCCTGAAGCACCGCATCTGTAACACCTGCGGTCCGGAACTGTTGAAGAACCGCTGACTCCTGTTCCTGAACGATTTCTTGCCCTCTCGACTTGCTGAACCATGGCAGCGTCACGCCCCTCCTCGTAGACACGGGCACCTTCCGCTGCCTGCTCGAACGTCTGTAGGATGTCCATGGCCTGGCCCAACATAAGCTGTGAACCTTTCATGAGCAGCTTCTGTCTTAACTCCACGCTCCGTACTCCGTCGACGACTTTATCCCGCAAGCGCTGCCTCAAGAAAGTCCCCGAAGTCGCAAGTACTCGCGAGCTGTCGCAGGGCACTGACGTACGCGCGTATCGGTTCTTCCTGAAGCTGTCGCCGCAACATGAATCGCCGTCGTTCGACAAGCACATTCAGAGTGTTCGTGAAATGTCGTTCCAACAACCGAAGTGCATCGGTGTAGTCGTCCGGCTCACCCCCTTTTGATGTGGTCTTCTCCGGCGTACTTCCAGTTGCAGCAGCAGTTATCGGTGGTGCAGCCGCAGGCTCTGGAACCAACGTGCGAAACACTCTTCGACCTTCCACCCCCAAACACTGTAGAAGTATCGCCTTTCGTTGTGCTGGCGGTTTCGCGTCCATTTCCGTCGCCTGCAGAAAGACCTCGAAGTCCTCTCGCCATTGCCGCCATGGCACTGCCGGGTCTCCCGGCACCTCCAAAAACAGGGCTAACGATGGCAGCCCGAACGTATTCATCTTTGCGTTAATGGGTAACGCCCCTCGCGTACTAGTTGCGAAAAACGGCTGTCATCTTGACTGCTGCCGAGGTTGTGCTTTTGTCGACTGCGCCAATGTGGTATAGACCGGCGAACGGGGCCGGAAGGCCGCAGAACAAGAACTGACACGAGGCAGGCACTGGACGCTGACTGATCTTTATGCCGATGGTGATGCTCTTATATACAATTGGTAATGCATGAGTTCAGCGCCCTCTATACACAACAGAAGATAACACAAAAAGGGTACGCAGCATGCATAAAAAAATTAAGTGGAAACTTTCAAGAGGGGCGAGAAAACGTCGAATGCAAAACGGCTAAAATGCAGGTAGAGAACTGCGCTGAGCGGGTCTCCACAGTCCCAGAGAGCGGCAGAAAATTTCTAGCTGATAGAGGGCGCGAGAGTCGCGCCAGCCGCATCAGCATCAGCAACATGGCGGCGGCCTAGGAGCGTTTTTTGGAAAGGTGTATAGGCTCATATAAGTTTTTTTATTTGCGTCGGATTATTTCGTTGTGATTTTTTCCCCATGTTTGCCTAAATATACCACGACTATTGTATCACTTAGATACTTAATATGTATTTTAAATAATAGCCATATATAAGTAGAATAGTATATGGAAAGTATATGATGGTGTTAAAATTATTTCATGAGATACAGGCCTCCAAATTTTGCCTTTTGCCGTTCGAGCAGGCATGTCGGCAATTTTTGGAAAAATAAATATAATTTAAATAAATATTATTATTATATATTACAAGCAAGCCATACCCATAGTTTGTTTCTAGAAAGTATTCAAATTTTTCTAACTTTATTGTTTTAGTTATTCACTTTGAAACGTGCCCCCTTCATCAGTGTGCATTAATGCAACTGCCCACCTCTTCGTGCCTTACAATTTTTCATGTCCCCAATTTTTTTCTAGTCAAAACTAAGTGTAGATTTGTTTATACCAGACACTAGACAATGGCATATAAAAACATCAGTGGATTTCGAAATGTCGATTTTATCTGAAAGCACCCCACTTGCTTTTCAAAGCCATATGTGCATATGAACCTCCTCATTCCTGAACAAAAAACTAATGAATTGGTTCTTGAATAGCTCGCTCTATTTTTACTTACGAAGTCTTATGAGAACCAAAAAAAGCCGAAGTCACAAAACTTCATATCATGCTGGGAAGAACGACCCGAGGCACAAAATTGTTACCCTAATATATATGCTCTAATATATGTTCCGAAACTGCACAAGTTTCACAGTGTGATCAGTTGGCTGGCTATAATATTCCAAGTATTTCTGATAATCCATCAATAACCTCAAGGAAGGGATGAGCACACTCATGCCATTGTTTCGATTTTGCCCTATAGCTAGCATTCTGGGGTTTGGGTGAATAGTAATAGCAAACCTTACAACCCTTCAGAAGCTGTACAAAGAAACCCCCGTACTACGACACGTCACGACATCGAAGAGGTAATGAAGACGTGGCTACCACACGCGGTGGAGAAGCTCAGGAAGCTTGAGGAATCTGGTCTTGGCAACATCCTTTAACTTTTTTATGAGCATCTATATCCATGTATAGTGTGCACCTTTTTTAATTCATGCTTTATTTTCTCTGTTCAAGCTCATCCTCAGGTAATAACTTGTTTGACCTGCAGTCACAATTACACCACAGGACAAGTTTTCTTAGTTCATCATTATCATTTCCAGTAACTTTAGTGTTAAAATTCTAGCATTTTCATCTAGTTTTTTTTCTGTTCATTATTTCTAGTCAATTTACACTATTGTTTTCAAGTATTGCTCTTGCCTGACAAAGCTAGTCAACCTTAATTGTTTTACGGGTGTTTATATCAAGGAATAACGAATGCCTCTTGTCTGCAGCTAAATGATAACTTGTTAGACCAGCAGCCACATTTGCACAACAGAAGTGATTATCATTTTCAGTTTTATTTTGAAATTTTAGTGCCCTCGTCTTGTTCTTTTGATTTTTATTGTGTCCAGTCATTTTGCTTAGGAGCCCTGACAAGCCCAAATTCATACTTTCTTTGTCTAAATAAGAAAAAAATAGAAAGAAAAAATCTCGAAAGGAACGTTCAGCACACAAGCAGACCCTTTAAAAATCCCAGTCCTCGTCTCCCTACTGGGCTGCTCCCATCGTTTATATAGGGACGTCGCAGGAAAGCCACATTACTCTCATTCCTCAAGGCTTTCCCGTGGCGTCCCTGGATAAACGAGAGGAGCCCAGTAGGGAAACGAGAATCTAGATTTTTAAAGGGTCTGCTAGCATGCTAGGAATGTTTTTTGATTGGCAATTATCTTCTTAGGTATTTTTTTTTATTTTTTAGGACAAAAATTTGAAGTTTGGCCTTTAATTAACTGATTCAGAGTACTGTTCTTGCTCGTTCTGTTCAATAAATATTTTGGCTGGTACTTTCTGTCTGCTCTTCTGTGAAAATAATTCAAACTTTTTTGTGTGTGTTGGTTTCATGGTTTTCAAGGAGCCTGAGCAGCATCCGTCGCAAGCCAGTTTGGCAGTTGCATGGGTGACCCAGAAAAGCCAGTCAGCTATCAAGCAACGTCTAATGGTATTTTGGACACATGGTGCCCTGATAACATGCAGCAAACATTAAAAAAGATTAAGCACCCCAGGCAAATGAAATCAGCTGTATGTTCTTAGCAGTCGTGCAAAATTTGTCACTATATTTTTCATTGTGACTAATTCTGTAAAATAAATTAAGTCAGCTCTTTAAATATTGATATGATATAAGAGCTGAACTGTGATTAGCAATGTTGTAGAGGACCATGAGAAACCTACAATTATACTGTTTAAAACAAGGTGTGGTTTCTGTATAGTCCTATTTACAAAACAAAAATGCCTAAGAAATTTTGAAACGCCCTTTGATCAACCACCTTCCAATAGCGGTCCATGTGCCTTGGTTCATTGGTGTTTTTTCTTGCCTTCCAAAGAGGACTAGTCAAAGCACGCACTGTTGTAAACATCATAATTGGTCATTTCTCATGACATTCTAAGACTTCAAATCTCACTTGCTCCTAGACCAATAAATAAAAAGTTGATCAATTTTACCTAATTAGTTAATTAACCACAATGAAATAAATAGTGACATTTTCTGAAGATGACTGCATCAAAAAAGAGTTGCTTTTATCCGTCTAGATCGTTTCATTATTTTATTGAAGTTCGCTGCATGTTACCTGGGGCACCTGTATATATATTTCTGTACTTCATTATTGATCAAACGCTTCCTTGACGATATGCATTGACTGGACAGGTGAGGTGCCTTTGTCTCAGACAGCTCCCCATGCAGTCCTTAGGGCCGGCAGCTCAGGATGTTCTCAGGACATAATGGGTCTGGACAAAAAGACCATTTGAGGATCATTCGAGACTCTTTCAGGATGTCCTCGGGACTACCCACCATCCTGGACTCGACATCCACACTACATCCTCAGGATGCCATTGCGTTGACAATGGGTTGAAGATTCCTGTCACCCCGTTGGCCATGCCTGTGACTTGAGAGCGACAATAGGCCATTTGCGTAATTTGCAAGCATCAAGGAGCAGGCTGGTTTTGCTTAAAAAAATTGGCTGCATCATCCACTACCCCTGGACCCATGTTGTAGCTTTCCTGCAGTGTTTCCCTTGGCACCAATAAGCAAAAGTTCAGTTTTGCTCATTGGTGCTTTGAGCTATCCCCAAAGTTAGCTTCACCTAAACATATGAAGTTGTCCCTTTTACCAATTTGCAGCTTGCCTGCAGTGCTCCTATAAACGCAAATGAGCAAACTCCACCTTGTGCTTCTTGGTGCCACACTGCTCATTGAAGCTCAGTGAGTTTGATACTGTTCCTCAATGTGAGTGGGCTTCCAGTTTCCAGCAGGGCACGGAGATCCGATACGAGCAGTTGGGATGTTTTGATTTTTGTTAAAGAGTCAGTGCTATGTTTCCGGAGCCACACATCATTTGCTAGTTACTCAAGCAAGCCTCAAACCCCCATCAAGAAACCAGACAGTTCACATTGACATTTCTGATGGCTACTTTGGGCTGTCACCTCAGACGTCTGACCTTGGTTCAAGAGAGCAGATTCATCTCTCCTACAGAGACACTCGGACATCTCAGCCAATCTCAAGTGTTGGTCTCGGATCACTCTTGAATCAGCAGAAGCAGGAGAGGCAGAAGCAAAAGCGACGGAAGTGAATGAAAAAGACACCACCTATGTCGCTCATGCTCACCTTGACCGACCAGCTTGCAAAATCTTCCCGCCTTCGGTACCAAAAACATACTGTCCGGGAGCCGAAGGCCAGTGAATTTTTAACAGCATCTGACACGAAGCCTACAAGCACCACCAGGCCCGTAGCCAGGATCTTTTTCGGGAGGGGGGCGAGGGGCTGAGAGATTTCTTTTGGGGGAGGGGGGGGGGGTCGAGCTATCGCTGGAGAAAATTATAATCCTTGGAGAGGGGAACAGAGGGGCAAAAGACAAACACAAATCTCCAAACACAGATAGGTGACTGGTGCGCGATCAAAAAAATCTGCCTGGTCCTGTTATCGAACCAGGGACCTCTCTGTTTCCATTGGAGCGCTTCACCAACTGAGCTACCTAGGAGTTTTACGTCAGTAAAGCAAACAAGTTTTATCATGCTGCAGCTGCCACCAGTCTAACATTAACAAAATGAACGGCCTGCATTTTAAGGTTATGATGATAATGCAATAGAATGCAAAGGTGCAAGCGAGCTGGCAAAATGACAATAATAATCCCTGGAGAAGGGGAACAAAGTATGAAAACAAATCTTTAACACAACTAGGTGACTGTACTTCATTATTGATCAAACGCTTCCTTGACGATATGCATTGACTGGACAGGACCAGGCTCATTTTTTCGGTCGTGCACCAGTCTCCTAGCTGTGTTAAAGATTTGTTTGTCCTGTGCCCCCTTTGTTCCCCTCCTCCAGGAATTATTATTGTCATAGGAGGTGTTGCTACTAAAATCTGCTGAGCACCCCTTCAAGTCATGCAATAAGCCTCTGGTGAAGGTTCAAGATCCTCCTTCAAATTATTCCATAGTGTCTTTAGGGAATTCTAGTGGGCTTGAACAGCTTTGGTATCTGTCTCCCTAATGATGGCATAAATGTGTGTTCTCAGATTCAGGTGCCTCAACATCTGCAGCTGTGCAGCCTCCCCCAGCCCCAGTTCCAGTGAGCAGGGGCAACACACAAGGCGAGGCAGGGGGCGACAACTAAAGCAAGCAGAGGAGGCGCAGACCAGTGACAATGCTGAGCGAAATGCTACAGAAGATGGAGGAGTGGGAAATCGAAGACCGGAGACGGTACAACCAGCAGTTAAAAATGTAGCGTCTCAAGCTAAAACTGCTCAAACGTTTAGTGAACAGCCAACACGGAAGCTCCCAACAGTAAGCGTGTGGGTGAAAGGCATGAACGCATGCTAAGGGTTTGTGATGCCTTAAACTCGGTAGTTTTATAGAACAATGAGCACCTTGCATACATCCATAATTTATTATCCTGCAGCAAGTTCACTGTGATACTCATTTTTCTGGAGTGGTGAAGTGCAATCCTGGAGTGATGAAGTGCAACACTTTATTTACAAGCATTTATTCAGAACTTACATAATCAAGTACAATGGTCAGTATTATGAAATATGTTATAAAACACATGGATTAAAAAACTTATATACTCAAGTACATTGGTCAGTGTTATGAAACATGTTTTGAAATACATGGATTAAAAAAATTTAAAAATCCGAACTCTGAACAAATTGCATCTTTCTTCTCAGCAGCAAATGGATCAATTTCATCATCATGCACCCTGACTGGCCGATTAGGGCTTCCGTCACCTTTGCCATCATCAAAGCTAGCTGCGTGCTTGGGGATAAAATTGTGCGACATACATGGCATGACACACATGCATGACACATGCACCATTTTTAAAATTAGGCTATCCCCGCCCATGCCTAGGTACCTCATGCGCCCAAACTTTCCCTTTAGTTGTCTGATGGCACCCTCGATAACTGAGCGTGCTGCGCTAGGGCTTTTATTAAATATCAACATCTGGCGAGTGAGTCAACCATCATCCCTACATGGTTTTATTAATAACACTTTTAGAGGACATGCAGTCTCCTGGCCATGGACTCGGGAGATAGCTAGGGGGACACTGTCATTAAGCATTAGAAGGAAAGTATGTGGTATTCCCACAGCTCTCAAAGTGCTGAAGCCTCCATTAGATGGGGGCTTGAGCATAAGCATGAATGCAGGATCAACATTTCATTGCGTTTTAAAATGGCCCCCAAAATGAACTACTCATAACAAGATGAAATTATCCTCTGCAATATATGCCGGACCTTGACTCGGCGATTGACATAACGGAACAGTTTATAGCGTGCATTTTTCCCTACAACACAAGCAGGTCAAAAAGCGACAGAAATCTCGCGTCTTGGCGATCCTAACCATAAGAAATAGAACATCCAACCTGCTATCTCACACACTAGCTAGTGCGATAGATCAGGAAGCACGAAAAAGAAGGCGAGGGACGAGATTGTGTTTTCGCACGCGTTATCTAGAGACACGTCTCTTTGCAAAACTGTTAATAGCTGCTGTGTATACTTCACTCGTCGCTCGCTAAATTGCATGCTAACAGTTCAACCTTTAATTTCAAATGTTGATAGCTTTGGTTAAGAATTTGCAACTAAATGAAAAAAGCATGCTTTTTTGTTTTGGTTTGTGGAAACATTTTAGTTAACTGTCATTCTTATTGCAATGCCTTTCATCAGCAGCCTATTTCTGGCCCAGTTCCATCATGGTGGTGATGACAACGATGCAACGGTAACACTGAGGTGGAATTTTATATTATTTAACTACATGCAGACAGCAAGATCCCATGCACAGCACAGGATGTTTTGTTGAGCAGGAAGGTACATCATGCAAGCATATCATTGAATTTGCTGTAAGGAAGCTATCAAAAGTGAGTAGGTCTGCTTCAAGAACATGGTGCACATTTTATTTCTTCTGGACTATCTAAGTGCAACACTGTACACATGTTTTGCCAACATCGACAACCCATGTACTCGGATAGAAACACAAGTGTAATCAACTATTAATATTGTAAGGAGCCGCATCGCGGGGGTGCGGGCCGGTGGCGGCGCGGGGTCGACCTTGAGAACAAGTGGCGAAAGGTGTCGTCACGGGGGAGCGGCGGTGACGTCATCAGGGTCGCCGGTGGAAAGGGGCTCGGCGGAAACAGGGCGAGAGTGAGCGTGACCGCGGCAAGCGAGGGCAAGGGAAAAAAGGGAAAACGGACGGTTGGCACGCGGTTGATGATGATGATTAGGAGTTTATTGGCGCAGCAGCAACGAGGGCCATAATGCGCCAAACTTAATGTATTTAAACATATTATAACATAAGTTTACTTTGAGGTTACATATTTACAAATGGTATAAATATCCAGTTTGTTTTAAAAAGTCTAAGACACGGCTGAATGGAACTAAAGGTTTATCACCAAGCAAAAAAGAGGGATGAAATGGGAGATGATCCCTAAAAAGTTCGAGAAAACATGATTGACGGAGTGGTTGATGGGACGAACAATGCCACAAAATGTGCAACACGGTCAGAAGCTCTCCACAATGTTCACATAGTGCAACATCCTCACCACAAAGCAGATACTGATGTGTCACACGGGAGTGACCTATTCTTAGACGGCATAGAAGAACCTCCACACGACGTTCCCTGTTGTAAGAGCTCTCCCAAACGCCCAGAACGGGCTTGATAATGTGAAGTTTGTTGTTGCTCTCTGTATCCCATTCAAGCTGCCATTTGAGAAAAATAGATTTCCTCAGAAGTGGTTTCAAGTCTTGGTAAGGTAAGCAATTGAATGTTATAGACGAGCCTTGCGCAGACACGGCCAATTTATCCGCCTCTTCATTGCCCAAAATCCCAACGTGGCTTGGCACCCAGCAGAACTTAATGTCCCGACCGCGTCGCAGGGCGCTATTGATCTTACCATGTAGATGTTGTGCAAGGCGGTTCTTTGTGGGCATCAGGGAGGACACAGCCAATAAGGCACTCTGCGAGTCGACAAAAATTACAGCTTTCATTATACTATTGTCGAGTATATGTTCGACCGCTAGTAAAATAGCATAAAGCTCTGCAGTGAAAATGCTTGCCCTAGAGTCAACTTGTGTGGCTTTGCTGTAGGAGGCGGAATAGAAAGCACACCCTACAAAAGACGACGATTTGGACCCATCTGTATAAAACTCCAGGTAGTCTGCATATTTTTGTTGCAAGGAGAGGAACTCCTGCCGGAGGATTTGTGGTGAAATGACCCTCTTACTGTATTTTGCAAGTGACCAGTCACAGAAAATCGGCAGAACATCCCATGGAGCAACCCTATGAGTGTTTTTAAGCAAGGGAATCTCATGGAGGGGGATATTAAGGGATTGACAAGTACTTTGCAAACGGAGGCCTAATGGTCTAACAATGCTCGGCTTGTTTTCGAAAAGTTGTGAACTTCTGCAAGCATGAAGGGCACTGTAGGAGGGATGCTTTGGATTTGAAAATACTTTGTAAGCATAAGAGACGCTGAGGTACTGCCTCCGTTTCTCAAGGGACATTTGATGCGTATCAGCATACAAACTCTTCACGGGAGATGTGCGAAATGCACCTGTAGAAAGTCGTAGTCCAAGGTGGTGTACTGGGTCAAGCATCTTAAGAGCGGATGGCCGCGCTGACCCATATACTACTGCACCATAGTCGAGGCGGGATCGAACTAAGGAGTTATACAGTCGTAGAAGACAGCGCCTATCAGCACCCCACGACATATGCGATAGCACTTTTAGGATGCTTGATGACATCAAGCATTTCCGTTTCAAATTCTTCAGATGGGGTACAAAGGTAAGTTTCTTGTCAAAAATAACACCCAAAAATTTGTGTTCTTGTTGGACTGATATCTCAATGCTATTAAGATGCAAGGAAGGATCAAGAGACAATCCCCGGCGTAATGAAAAAGGAACACAGACTGTTTTTTCAGGAGAAAATTTGAAGCCGTTTTCTTCTGCCCACTTACATATTCTATTGATTGTAAGCTGCAATTGTCGTTCACAACTGGAGAGGTTACAGGAAGACACAGAGATTTGCACATCATCCACATATAGAGAGTAAGTTACTGATGATGGCATAACCTTAGCTAGACTGTTAATCTTTACAGCAAAGAGGGTAACGCTCAACACTCCTCCTTGAGGAACACCATTTTCTTGAGAAAAAACATCTGAAAGTGTGGAGCCCAATCGGACTTGAAAGGTTCTTTCGCTGAGAAAGCTCTGTATGCACTGAAGCATGCGGCCCCGTACACCACAGTTGTACAAATCGCGAAGTATTCCATACCTCCATGTGGTATCATATGCTTTGTGTAAATCGAAAAACACCGAGACACAATGCTGCCGGTGTACAAATGCCTCACGTATAGCGGTCTCTAGGCGAACCAAATGATCGGTGGTCGCTCGTCCCTCCCGAAAGCCGCACTGGTTTACATCAAAAAAATTCTCAGTCTCTAAGAAATGGACAAGACGACGATTCACAAGCCGCTCATAGGTCTTCCCTAAGCAACTTGTGAGTGCGATGGGACGATAGCTCGTAGGAATGGAAGGGTCTTTCCCAGGTTTCAAAAAAGGGATTATGTGGGCATGTTTCCAGCAACGAGGAAAGGCAGCAGCTTGCCATAGTTGATTAAAGAAGGTTAACAAACCGTTCATAGATTCAGGGGACAGTTTCCTCAACATTTCATAGTGGAGTCTGTCTGGCCCTGGTGCAGACTGCTTCTTTGCACCAAGAGCGACTTTGAGTTCACACATTGTGAATGGTCTATTGTAAAAAAATGAACCACCCTCCGACATCGAGATGGGCTGCTTTTCAACAGTCGACTGGAACTTCTTGAATTTTTCGCTAAAATTAGAGGAGCTACTAATAAGATGGAAATGCTCCCCAAGAACATTTGCTTGATCTTTCAGCGATACAGAGGGGGAAGAAAACAGAGGAGTTCGGAAAGATTGGTAATCTCCTCGAACTTTCCGCAGGCGATCCCAAACTTCTTTAGCTGGGACAAAGCTATTTAGAGAAGATATATATTTTTCCCATGATGTCCTCTTTGCCTGTTTCCGTGTCCAACGTGCCTTGGCCCTACATTTTTTAAATTCAATCAGGTTCAAAGCAGTGGGATAACGGCGAAATATACCCCATGCCTTGTTCTGTTTCCTGCGAGTGACTCTGCAGTCCTCATTCCACCAGGGTTTGCATCTCCGGGGTAGGACACCGGATGTTTGCGGAATAGAAGATGCAGCAGCATTAATTAGACATTCAGTGACAAACACCGTCGCCTCCTCGGGGGACATACTGCGAAAAAGCGATGGATCCAGTACGGCATTTAAACCAAAAAGAGCCCAGTCAGCCTTCTCTAATTTCCACTTTGGAAGGCGGGTCGAAAGCGAAGGAAGGGGTATTGAACTTTCTAAAATTATGGGGAAATGATCGCTGCCAAATGGATTATCTAAAACCTTCCATGAAAAGCATGGAAGTAAAGCTGGTGATGATATGGAAAGGTCTATTGAAGTAAAGGTGTTATGAGCAGCACTAAAAAACGTTGGCTCCTTTTTATTCAGAAGACAGAGCCCGGAGGATAATAAAAGTCGTTCTAAAACTCCACCACGAGAATCCTGACGAACACTACCCCACAGTGGGTGGTGGGCGTTAAAATCACCTAGAATTAAAAAAGGCTTAGGCAGCTGATCTATGAGTCCTTGTAGCTCGTGGAGCTGCAGTGGAACGTTGGGTGGCAGGTAGAGAGAGACCAGGGTGACGAGTCGGTCAAGGAGAACGCGAACTGCTACTGCCTCGAGTGGTGTTTGTAGAGGAACCTGAGCACACACAACCCCGCTCTGCACTACAACTGCGACACCACCAGAAGGGCTAGGAGAAAGGCGATCCTTCCTAAAAACCTGGTGCCGGCGTAAGACCTGTGTGTGTTTGTCGGTCAGATGGGTTTCCTGCAAACAGAGTGCCACAGGACGAAGCTCATCGAGAAAAAAATTAACGTCATCAATATTACGAAGAAGGCCGCGACAGTTCCACTGCATGATACCTAATTGTTTACTCATAGCAGTGCTAAAATTAAAATAAACTTTAACTTATAAACTGCAAGAATGGGTAAAAAAACGGTTTACTAAGGTTTAAAATCGATTTTTATGCGCGGAGCGTTTTTCTTTTTCGCGCAGTCATTCTGCTTCCCACTAGAGATAGTGGGAGCAGCGAGGGAGGACTCCGATCCCGAGAGGATAGCCTCGTCGTCGGATCTGAGCCCACACTCTTCCATGGGCTCTTCCGGTGGTGTCGTCGGTTGACCCTTAGGGGCCAACTGCTTCGACGTCTCACCGGGCTTCCTCTGGGGAGCAGAGGAGCGAGGGGCTAGGCCTCGGCCCTTAGGGGCCAAAGGGCCAGGTGGAGCAGGGGGGGTCAGCCCCTGCCCTGAGGTGGATGCAGAAGAGGCAGCATCCACCTTACGGTTCGAAAGCGGTGTCACTGGCACCGCTCCCGAGGACGGAGACCTCGACGGGAGGCGCAGACTGTCCGTAGACGTCTGAGTTCCCGTCGAAACCATTGGCCGTACCGGTCCCCTGCGTACGGCCTCGGCATAAGAGCCTTTGGATACAAAGGCGAAACGCTTCTTTGCATCAGCGTATGAAATATTTTCGGTAACCTTCAAGGTGAGGATTTCTTTTTCCTGTTTCCATAATGGGCAGGATCGGGAGTATGCTGGGTGCTTACCGCTACAGTTAGCACAGTGGGGCTCATTCTCGCACACATCAGCAACGTGCTCCTTGCTAGAACACTTGGCACAAGTGTCACTTCCTCGACAGTTCCGTGACCCATGGCCAAACCGTTGGCATTTAAAACACCGCTGAGGGTTTGGCACATAGGGGCGGACGCGGCACTGGAGATATCCTGCCTTCACAACTTCAGGAAGTGTAGTTGACTCAAATGTAAGGATGATGTGTTTCGTCTTGCGTTCAACACCATCGCGGCGAAGGGTAATACGCCGAGCAGCGATTACCCCCTGTGTGGAAAGGCCCTCAACTACTTCGGTTTCTGTACATTCGAGCAGGTCGTCTTCTGAGATCACTCCTTGAATTGTGTTAAGTGTTCTATGAGGTGTGACAGTGACTTTGTAATCAGTCACACAGTTTAGTGCTAATAGTGAATCACTTTGTTGCTTACTGTGTATCTCCACTAGGAGATCACCAGATGCCATCTTTTTTGCATTGTAGTTCTTCCCAATCACTCCTTCAAGAACTTTTGAAATGAGGAAAGGGGACAACTTGCCAAGCGGTTTTTCATCCTCAGAGTGCATGACAAGAAACTTGGGGAACTTTGAAAATGTGTATGTTGGTTTTTCTATCTGCAGTGCTTCGGTGCGGACCCTTTTCGGGGCCCGATCAAAAGGTTTTTTAGCTTGAGAACCCATATGAAGGGGGAGGGTTTTCGGAAACTGTGGTGCACCGCCCACCACCGAGCCCAACAAGGGAATAGGTAACGCTCCATAACAAGAATGGCTTGGCTGAAGACGTTACGCTATTAGTGCTGCCCAGTCTCTATAACCAAGAGTGGTTCTGGACAAGGTGTCTGTCGCCACCCAAGGTTAGCCCTTGCCGCCAAAGGAGTTGAAAAGGAAAGAAGAGAAATGAGAAGAGTGAAAAGGAGGAGAAGACAAGGGTGAAAGCAGAGAGGGGATAGTAGAAGTGGCGACTAGACTGAATCATCCTGGCCGGGCCTTACCAGGACTCCCGTCTACGAGAAGCAGGGGCCGAAGTGGTGTATTGCCTCACCCGGGGGGCCCCGAAGGGTCCAAACCTACCCCGGGCTCGGCTCAACCACCAGGATGCCCTTTTCCCCGGACACGGGAAAGCCACGCACAGCCATACGTGGGCGGGCGAACCCGCATGGCTCGGGGTCCGTGGAGACGCCACTCTCCAAACACCTGCTTTCACAGGTGCCCCCTGCGGGGCGGTTGGCACGCGGGAGCGGGCACTTGGTCCCGAGCACAAACGGACGAGCCACCCCAAAGACGCTGCCTGCCTTGGACGGCGGTTGCCCGAGAACGCTACCAGCGAGCTGCTCGACAGCTGCCGCCAGCCCGTAACATGCCCGAGAGCTGCCAGCCCTGGACCTGCCCATGACAGACGAGAAAATCCTCTCGAGGCACCCCCGAGCTACCGACCGGCGGATCACGAGGAGCCAACGAGCCACCCGAGAAGGACGCAGCCCATCGACCTGTGCAACAACCCCCTCAGTAAGCGACCCGACGACGGCGACCATTTCAGCCAGCAGTATTAAATTGTTAAAAGTATTTCCTGTCTCCTGCTTGCTCTCCACCGAGGGAGGAACCCCAACAACTGAGTTTCGCATCGAAACTTTACATTGGTGGCAGCGGTGGGATCCTAACTCCTTCGGGATTTGACAGACAGTAACACCCCCGTCTAAGGAGAGAGCAGGCTGGAGACGGGATCGTGAGCATTTTGGTGCGGGATGAGCATAGAACAGGCAGTCGCGATGGGACCCAGTGTGCTGGCTCTGAATACTATGGTGCCAGTATTCTCCGGGGATGGAAAGGGAGTTAACGTCCACGATTTCTTGGATAGCATTGAGCAGGTTGCGTTGATGGGAGCGTGGGAGGACAAACATAAGCTTGGAGTGGCGAGGTGCCGCGTCTCGGGGGGCGCATACGACTTTGTTTGGCAAGATGAAAAGGCTAAGGAAGCGAAATCGTTCGATGCGCTCAGGGGCGCCCTCACGGCGAGATATGACACCGAGCCGCTCAACATAAAGCTAAAGCGTTTCGCAGAGGCTTCTCAAAAACATGATGAAGACGTTCGCACGTTCGCAACGCGTATACAGGCGCTTGGTTCGGATACACTGCGTAGGAAATGGGAAGGCAGTACGGCAGCTAAGGATGAACAGAGAGCAAAAATTGCTCGAGAGATGATGGGGGAACAGTTGTGTTCACAGTTTGTACAGGGGCTTCGTGATCCTGTTCGCCGACTGGTGCTGTCGCATCGGCCTAAAGATTTTGAGGGAGCGGTTGAAATAGCGTCAGAGGAAGAGACGAATGAAAATCTGGTCAATCAGGTTCAACACGTGAGACTTGTGGAGACGGACGAACTAACGCAGCTTAAAGAAAGATTGGCGGGTCTAGAAAAGCTCCTCACTGAGAAGGAAGAATGTGAACAAAGGTTGCAGAGAGCTCCTAGGCGTTGCTACACGGGCTGCTTTGCCTGCGGGGGAAGCGGCCATTTTGCTCGTGAATGCCGTTCCCGGAAATCGGGAAGTGGCCTTGAGGGCGCGTCGATGGCGGACACAGTGCAAAAAAACGTGTAGCTCCCCCTCATTCTTCGGTCCCAAGCTCGAAGGATGGGGAGGGAAAGAGGGTGGGGGAAAGAAGGCAAGCGGCGTCGAAGAGGAATGGCAGGTCGGGTGCCGGTCCCAAGGTCGAAGGGGAGACAGAGACGATTATTCTGAGGTACTCCGAGGAAACGAGCCCCGTTGTGGAATGTGAGATTAACGGGACAAACATGAGACTTTTGGTTGACACCGGCTCCCGCGTCACATTGCTCAAAGCCGTGGGGCTCGGAAAAATGAAAGACAAAAACTTGAGACCCTGCCCCGAGCATGCAAACAAGAGGTTTCATGGCATTTCGGGAGGACAGATTGACGTTCGGGGATGCTATCGGTTGAAACTTGCTCTGGGAAGGCACCGCTTTGAGCACCCCTGTTTCATAATTTCTGAAGACACCGCCTTGCCGCTCGATGGCATCCTGGGTCAAGATGTTCTGTCGGAGCACAACATCGACGTGCTCGTCAGCCGAGGTGCTCCCTCGGTGCGGGGTGACGAAGTCCCAATTTGGGGGGAGAACAAAGGAGCCGGGGCGCGGCGCAACGACTGTTTTCTGGCGTTCCTGTCCATTTGAGTGCACCTTGTGTGCTGCCGCCCTTGTCGGAGATAATCTGCTGGGTAAAAGTGGATGTACCAGAGGGAGAACTGGGAGTTTTGGAGGAGACCAGTCTCCACACCCACGGGGTGACAGCTAAAGGGGCATTGGTTACTGTTGACCTGCACTCAAGGGTCCCTGTGTCGCTCATAAACTTCAGCCGCGAGCCGTTGTCGTTGCCCAGAAACAAGACGGTTGGGAGGTTCCACAGCGCGAGGGAGGCGGATGTTAATTCAGTCCGCGGAGTGGCTGAGTCCGGGAGTGACCAAGAGAATGTCGCCTCGTTGTCCGAATTAGGCCACATACAGGCAGAAGAAAGGGGGCACCTAGAGTCGTTGCTAAACGGGTATAGCGCTGTTTTTGCAAGGAGCAAGCTAGACTTGGGCCGGTGTGATGTCATCAAGCACAGAATCAACACGACAAGTGATGCTCCTGTATATCAGCGGGCTTACTGAATTCCTTATTCACAGCGAGACGAGATGGCAAAGCAGATTCGGGACCTTGAGGAGGAAGGCATTGTCGAACCGTCTAAGTCGCCTTCGGGTGCGCCGGCCCTTTTGGTTGAGAAGCCAGATGGTTGATTGATTGATTGATTGGGGTTTTTTGGCGCATCAGCAACAAAGGCTATATTGCGCCAAGCTTATACTATTGCAATTCGGGTTTAAGAAGAGGAAAGAGCTATAGTAGCGAAATGTATGATAAAACCATGAACATGAATGTGTATAAGTGTAAACAATATGACAATGAGTTTAGGATAGAAAGTAAAATCACAGTCGGTGTAGAAGGCCGATATCTGTGAGGAAATCGAAAACACCACTATATGGAATAAGCGGATCGTCACCTAGTAGTAAGGCAAGGTGTAGTGGAATGTGTTCTTTATAAAGCAGTGAGTAGTGTTTATACCGGCATTGGTCATACATAGGGCATTCAATGAGTATGTGCATAATACTTAGAGGTAGGTTGCAGTGCACACATTCAGGGGCATCCTCCCCGCTCAAGAGGTGTCCATGTGTAAGACGAGTATGGCCGATTCGTAGCCTACACAGTACGACTTCGTAAAAGCGCTCCCGATGTCGGGCGCTCGCCCACTCGCCTAGAAGAGGTTTGATTGCATGTAGTTTGTTGCCGGTTTCGCCGTTCCACTGCAGCTGCCACTTTGCTTTGATGCAACGTTTCAGAGAATTGTGGTAATCTTTGCAGGGTATTTGGTGTGTGTCAATTTCTCTATCATTAGCAGAACTGGCTGCACTATCAGCTGCTTCATTTCCAGGAATGCCAACATGGCTAGGAACCCAGCATAAGACTATGTCAAAATTTTTCGTTGCAGCCAGGATTATCTTGTACTTTAACTCAGAAACCAGTGGGTTTTTTACACGGTTCATTGATGCGACAGCCTTTAGAGAGCTTAAAGAGTCGGTGTAGATTACAGCGTGAGAAAGGCGTTTTTTGATTATGTAATCAACAGCTAACAACAAACCATAAAGCTCTGCTGTTAGTATAGAGGCTTTTGAATTTATTCTCTTCACCTGATTTACCGATGGTCCCACCATAGCACAGCCTACTACGGAGTCTTTTTTTGTCCCGTCTGTATAAAAACTGGCATACTTGTGATATTTGGTCTGAAGCTCAAAGAAGTTCTGCCTTATGACTTCCTGTGGAACATTCTTTTTGTTATACTTGGTCAGTGTAAGGTCGCAATGTATCTGGCAGTTGCTCCATGGAGCTATTTCCGGAGGGTATTGGACCAACTGAGGCTTTGCATCCATCCCAACGGATTGTGCTACAGTATTATTCCTCATAGAAAAAGGGGGGACTGTGGAAGGTTTGTTTTCAAATGTGCGTTGGAACTTGATCGTCTCAATATTATCTCGAACGGGGTGCTCCGCGACCGAGCGAACCCTGACAGAGTACATAAAACCCAGGGAAAACCTCCTATACTCAAGGGACAATTCGTTTGCTTCCGCGTAAAGGCTAAGCACTGGGGAGGTATGAAATGCACCAGTAGCCAGTCGCAGTCCTTGATGATGAATAGGATCTAACATCTTTAAAACTGATGCCCGAGCAGAGTTATAGACAATACAACCATAATCAAGCTGGGAGCGAATGACTGAGTGATAGATACGCAGCAGACACAGTCGGTCCGAGCCCCATGATGCATGTGACAAGACCTTAAGGATGTTTAGAGATTTAAGGCACTTGAGTTTTAATCTCTTAATGTGTGGAACGAAAGTCAACTTGGAATCGAACACAAGGCCCAAAAACTTGTGCTCATCTTTTACAACAATAGGAGAACCAAACATGTTCAAAGACGGTTCCTGAAGAGCACCACGTCGACGAGAAAAGTTGACACAAGCTGTTTTTTCGGGAGAAAATTTAAACCCATTCGTATCGGCCCATCTGACCAAATTATTGACTGCAAGTTGAACGCGACGTTCACAAATTGAGAGATTACAGGATGAAACGGAGATCTGGAGATCATCAATCAACATATAAGGAATATTGCACCGAAGGAGGAATTACACGGCCAATGGAATTAAGTTTGACGATAAAAAGAGTGACACTCAGTACACCCCCCTGAGGGACTCCATTCTCCTGTAAAAACTCCCTCGAGAGTTTTTCCCAGCCTCACGCGGAACGTACGGTGCTGCAGGTAACTCTGTATGGCACTCAACATTCGGCCACGGAAACCAAGATCGAATAAATCTTGCAGAATGCCGTAACGCCAGGCTGTGTCGTATGCTTTTTCCAAATCAAAGAAGATGGAGAGACACTGTTGTCTGTTGACAAACGCCTCACGTACGAAGGTCTCAAAGCGGACGAGATGATCGACAGTGGACCGTGCTGACCGAAAGCCACACTGGAACTTATCAAGGCAGCTGTTTCGTTCTAGAAAAAACATGAGTCTCTTGTTAATCATCCTTTCTAATGTCTTGGAAAGACAGCTAGTTAGAGCTATTGGTCTGTAGCTAGATGCACAAGAGGGATCTTTGCCGGGCTTAAGCACTGGTACAACCACAGCGGTCTTCCAGGAGGATGGAAAGTGGCCCTCGAGCCAAACTCTATTAAAAAGGTACAAAATTAGCTCCATAGTGGATGGATGAAGATGTTCGAGCATTTTATAATGAATACCATCTGGTCCAGGGGCAGTTTGTTTGGAACAAAGAAGTGCCATTTGAAGTTTGTATAATGTAAATAGTGTTGTAGGGTTCGTGCGTGCCACCTGATGTGATAACAGCTTTTTTTTCTGCATTGATCTTGTATCGCTGGAACGTTAAGGTGTAATGTTCCGAACTGGAGACATACTCGAAGTGTTCACCGAGGATGTTGGCCTGTTCCTCAAGGCTTGCAGAACAAACTCCATTCCGACTCAAGAGTGGGACAATGAATGCCCGGTAAGAGCCGTCAATTTTATGTACGCGATCCCAGACTTCCTTTGCAGATACAGTGCTGTTAATTGAAGAAGCGTACCCTCTAAAACTTTTTTTTCTTAGCTTGCCTTCTAATCCACCTCGCCTGGGACCTTTTTCTCTTAAATTCAGTAAGATTGTGTGTTGTAGGGTAGCGCCTAAATATACCTCACGCTCGATTTTGTTCTTTTTTGGCCAAACGGCAATCTTTGTTCCACCAGGGCTTTGGTCTCCTGGGCAGATGCGAGGACGTCATGGGGATGGAGAGAATGGCAGCTTGTAAAATGTGCTGAGTGATATGTTGAGTGGCTTTATTGATATCAAGATCGTCAAGTGATGTGCATGCAAAAAGAGATGATTCTTTAAAGGTAGGCCAGTTGGCATTTTCGAATTTCCAACGAGGACAGCGTGTTGGGACTGTCATGGGAAGATGGTTAAATTCTAAGATGATGGGAAAGTGGTCACTTCCGTGAGGATTCGGTATGACCTTCCATGAAAGCAATGGGAATAATGATGGGTGACAAATAGATAGGTCAATGGAAGTGAAAGTGTGAGTTGCTGAGCTAAAATATGTAGATTCATTTGTGTTCAGCAGGCACAATCCCGCAGAAAGCAAAAAACGTTCAACAAGGGCCCCTCTAGAATCCCGTCTGTCACTACCCCACAGGGGATTGTGTGCATTAAAATCTCCTAAAAGTAAAAAAGGTGAAGGAAGCTGATTAACAAGGTCTTCTAGCTCCTCCATATGTAACTGATAATTGGCAGGTACATACAATGAACAGACTGTAATTATTCAATCTAACAAAATACGTGTAGCCACCGCCTCAAGTGAAGTCTGCAGGGCTACCTCGTTAGAAGGAATTGAACGTTGGACAACCACCGCAACACCTCCAGCTGCGTGAGCTGCATGTGTACGGTCCCTACGAAACACCTGGAAGTGTTTTAAAACATTGGTGTGGGTGGTTTTTAGGTGCGTTTCCTGTAAGCAACATGCAATGGGCCGGTGATCCTCTAAAAGATCGCTCACATCATCGTAGTTAGACAGGAGGCCTCTACAGTTCCACTGAAGGAAGAAAGACATTTATCTTCAATAAAGGAAACGCCTCAATAAGTGCAATATAAAGGAAACGCCTCAATAAGTGTTTTACGCAAAAATTGTGAAATGTAGCTTATGCGTCTTTTGGTGCCACAATCCGTGGGATGGTTTTCTTTTTTGCAGTGTCTTTAGGCCGTCCTCCAGCCTCGCAGGAGGCCGAGGAAACAGAGCCTGTTTGAGAGAGAGGAAGGTCCTCATCGGAGAGTGGAACGCTCACATCCATCTTCTCATCCAATGAGACCTTGGGTCCTTGGGCGGTAGAGGTGAATCTGACCGCTCAGGCTTTGAAGAGCTGCCAGAGGCACGGGGAGGCAGCCCCCGACCCCGGCCAGAAGGGCCAGCTAGTGCCGGTGACGACACGTCTGGCTCCTTGGAGGGTGCAGCACCCTCCTTAGAGGGCACAATACACTCACTGGAGCATGAAGGCAGTGGTTTGCCCACTGTCTTCGGACGTACGTAAAAGGACCCTTGTGGAGATGACAGGTCTTCCGGGGAAGTCTGCGTCTCCACGGATGCCATAGACAGTGGGGGTCCCCTTCGCACTGCCTCGGCATATGAACCCCTTGCCTTGAAGGCAAGCTGTTCTCTAGCGTCTTGGTAGCCGAGATTGTGTTTGACCTTAAATGTAATTATCTCCTTTTCTTCCTTCCATTTCGGACATGTGCGTGAAAATGCGGGGTGTAGTCCACCACAGTTTATGCATTTATGGTTGTTTTCACATATGTCAGAGACGTGGTCAGTGGCACTACATTTCGCACAAGTTTCTCGGCCGCGGCAGTTTCGGGAGCCATGCCCAAAACGCTGGCAACGAAAGCACCGTTGTGGGTTTGGAACGAAAGGATGAACTCTGCAGTTTAGATACCCTGCCTTCACGGTGGAAGGCAGAGAGTGGAGTTCAAAAGTCAGGACTAGGTGTCGGGTTGGTATCTCCTGTCCGTCTCGTCGTAGCGTGATTCGCCGCACGGCAACAACAGCACTCCGACGCAGCCCTTCAAGGATTTCTTCTTCAGTACACTGAAGGAGGTCATCCTCAGAGATGACGCCGCGGACAGTATTTAAAGTCCGGTGCGGGGTTACACAAACTTGGTGTTCAGCTAAGCTGGTCAACTTCAGTAATGCTGTGCTTTGAGTTTTGTTTTCTACCTCAACGAGGAGGTCTCCAGCAAGTTTTTTTAGCCTTGTAATTCTTTCCAATCGTCTGCTCTAGGACCTTAGAGACAAGGAAAGGTGACATCTTTGATAACGGTAGAGAGTCGTTCGCAGCATGAAGTACAAGAAATCGTGAAAAGGTGTCGGGTTCTTTGGCTTTTTCAAAAGTAGGGGGAGCGGAGCGAACCCTTTTGGGGGGTCGCTCTGCTCGGGGTTTAGAAGAGAGGGGAGCCATAAAAAGGCAAAGGGTGTTCAGAATCTGTGGCGCGCCGCCCACCACGGAGCCCAACAAGGGAATAGGTAACACCCCATAACAAATATGGCTTTGCTGGAAGCATTACTCTATTAGCGCTACCCAGAAACTATAACCAAGTGTGGATCTGGACGAGAGTATCTGTCACCACCCAAGGTTAGCCCTTGCCGCCAAAGAAGTTGAAAAGGAAAGAAGAGAAATGAGAAGAGTGAAAAGGAGCAGGAGACAAGGGTGAAAGAAGGGAGGGGATAGTAGAAGGAGTGGCGACTAGACTGAATCATCCTGGCCGGGCCTTACCAGGACTCCCGTCTATGGGAAGCAGGGGCCGAAGTGGTGTATTGCGTCGCCCGGGGGGCCCCGAAGGGTCCAAACCTACCCCGGGCTTGGCTCAACCACCAGGATGCCCTTTTCCCCAGACACGGGAAAGCCACGCACAGTCAGACGTGGGCGGGCGAACCCGCATGGCTCGGGGTCCGTGGAGACGCCACTCTCCAAACACCTGCTTTCACAGGTGCCCCCTGCGGGGAGAAGCCAGATGGCTCTTCCAGACCGGTGGTAGACTACCGCAGGCTCAATGCGGTCACACGGGTCGATCCGTATCCAATTCCTGACATACAGGAGACCCTTGCCCAGCTTGGGTCTGCCCGGTACTTCAGCGTCGTGGATCTAGCAGCCGGCTTCTGGCAGATAGAAATGGACCCCAGGGACAAAAACAAAACGGCCTTCAATACCCCTTCCGGCCACTACGAATGGAACCGAATGCCGATGGGACTGGTTAATAGTCCGGCCGTCTGGCAGAGGACCGCCGACGTCATCCTCGAGGGACTAGTTGGGCAGAGTTGTCATGTGTATATGGACGACATAGTCATATACAGCCAGGACTTTGACAGCCATCTGAAGGACATCGAGCGAGTATTGAACAGACTGCGGGCGGCCGGGCTGATGTTAAAGCCATCAAAATGCCAGTTGCTCAGATCACAGGTTAAATACCTGGGTCACATCGTTTCTGCGGATGGGGTAAGGCCCGACCCAGAGAAGGAGGAGGCAATTCGGAACTTTCCCAGACCGACAAAAGTTAGGGAGATCAGAGAGTTTTTGGGCCTCGTGGGGTACTACAGGAGATTTATTGACGATTTCGCCAAAATTTCCAAACCTCTGACCGCACTGACATCGAAGTACACCACATTCCGGTGGGGGGACAGCGAAGAAGGCGCTTATTGCAAACTCAGAGATAAGCTACTCACCGCTCCAGTTCTCGGGTACCCGGACTTCGGGAGCTCTTTTATTTTGGCCACGGATGCTTCCCAGTACGCATTGGGGGCCGTCCTCTCTCAGGTAAAGGACGGTATAGAAAGACCGATAGCGTTCGCGAGCCGACAGTTGAATAAGGCTGAAGTTAACTACAGCGCCACCGAAAAGGAATGTTTGGCGGCGATTTGGGCTACACGGCACTTCAGGTGCTATCTGTACGGTCGCCGGTTCAAAATAATCACGGACTGCAGACCCTTGCGCTGGTTGATGAATGTAAGAGACCCGGGATCACGCCTCACCCGATGGAACCTGCAACTGCAGGAGTACGACTATGAGATCATCCACAAGCCCAGAAGTGGTCACACCAATGCCGACGCCCTCAGTCGTGCCCGAGATCCCCCCTCCACCGTTGGCGCCGTCTTGAATTTCGTACCTGTTTTTGAGGACAGTACTATTAAGGACGAACAAGAAAAGGACCCAGAGCTAAGGAAAATATCTGACAGACTGGCAGGCAATGATAGTGACGATCAGGGCTACTTTCGGGACAGGATGGGTCTACTGCGCAAAGGAGGAACCGGACAGGAGGAGGGCAGAACACGGGAACGAACTAATTCCAAAGAGCCTGGTCGAGAAGGTCCTGTATGCCTATCACAACGCCCCTTATTCGGGGCACTTCGGCTTCAAAAAGACTCTCAGAAAAATTACGGCGAAATATGTGTGGAGAGGGATGCACCGCGACGTGAAGAGCTATTGCGCTTCCTGTGAGTCGTGCCAGCTGCGAAAGTCGGGTCAGAGACGACGAGCGCCCCTGGAGCTTTTCGGTGAGGTCAATGAGCCTTTTGAGAGAACGGCCCTCGACGTAGTTGGCCCGCTGCCCATCACCACTGAGGCAAATAAGTATGTCCTGGTATTCGTGGATTATTTTACTAAATTTGCGGAAGCCTTGCCTTTGAGAGATCAGAAGGCGGAGACTGTGGCTCGGGCATTTGTGGAGCGGATTGTTCTAAGGCACGGTGTACCTCAGCAGCTTCTAACAGATCAGCGCACGAATTTTGTTTCCAGTCTAATGAAAGAGACGTGCAGATTGCTCGGTATTAAGAAGCTCACAACTACAGCTTACCACCCCGAATCGAACGGGGCGGTGGAAAGACTAAACAAAACCATCAAGGGACTGCGCTCCCATCTCGTCACACGAGACCAGAGGGATTGAGATCTGGGGATGCCCTACGTGTTGTTTTCATATAACACTGCAGTTCACGAAAGCACCGAAGAGACTCCCTTCTATCTGTGCCATGGGAGAGACCCGGGGCTCCCTCACGAGATCCTTGACGCTCCAAGTGTCCCTAAGTATGCCTGTTTGGAGGACTATCGAGCAGAATTGACACTGAGAATGAGGGCGGCTCACGAGCTCACGGGGGAGGCTCTGCGAAAGTCTCAGGCTTGCAGAAAGACCCAGTACGACCGGAAGACGAAAAGCCCAGAATTTCGGGAGGGCGACCGAGTGTATGTAGACATCCGTTACACGGGGAAGGGGCTATCACAGAAACTAGGCCAGAAGTGGAAAGGCCCATACCGGATCACTAGACTGGTAACGCCGGTAGTGGCTCAGGTAAAGGAGATAAAAAGGGGGTCGGTTACCACAGTGCATGTCAACCGCTTGAAAAGGGCGGCACCCCCTTTCCCACCAAGGACGGGAGCGCCTCTCTGGTGCAGGCTGATGCGACGGAACCTCTGGCGGTACCGGAAACCAGTAGAATAGATGAGAACGATGCTGCAGTAATGTGGGAGGCAGCTGAGCACTGGGAGCGCCGAGAATTGCCGCCCGACAGTGCGCATTCGGGACCAGCAGCCGCGTCAACCCCACCTGCGCAGTTTACACCTTCTCCGAGCGTTGTAATTGAGATTGACGAGAGAGTTTGGGGAATGTCGTATGCACCTCCGAGTAGCGAGGGAACCTAGGAAAGGCAGCAACTAGGTCATGTTGAAAATGAAACTGTATTGTGTCTCTATTTTCCTATTTTCGTTCAGGTGTGTGTGCACGTGCAAAGGGGGGGGGGGGGGGGGGTCATAGAAGGATTGCCTGTCGCTCATCCCCTCCCAAATGTCGGCTAACCTCGTAGGTACCTCGTTTGGAGCGAAAAAGGCTGGACTGTGTTGTTGTCGGGGAGCTTAGGAGTGGGCTTTTGTGGAGCGAAGCATGACAATCAAACATTGAGAGCAAGGTGTCAGAGCTGTGTCGCGGGAACGTGCATACCGGTCAAACGTTAAGACCAGTGCATGAAGGTGAACGTGCTGTGTTTCGTGATTGTCTAGCACAGGACAAAACTGACTCACTAATCTCGAAAAAAAAATATGGGCGAGTGTAAGGAGCCGCATCGCGGGGGTGCGGGCCAGTGGCGGCGCGGGGTCGACCTTGAGAACAAGTGGCGAAAGGTGTCGTCACGGGGGAGCGGCGGTGACGTCATCAGAGTCGCCGGTGGAAGGGGCTCGGCGGAAACAGGGCGAGAGTGAGCGTGACCGCAGCAGGCGAGGGCAAGGGAAAAAAGGAAAAACGGACGGGTGGCACGCGGGAGCGGGCACTTGGTCCCGAGCACGAACGGACGAGCCACCCCCAAAGACGCTGCCTGCTTTGGACGGCGGTTGCCCGAGAACGCTACCAGCGAGCTGCTCGACAGCTGCCGCCAGCCCGTAACATGCCCGAGAGCTGCCAGCCCTGGACCTGCCCATGACAGACGAGAAAATCCTCTCGAGCCACCCCCGAGCTACCGACCGGCAGACCACGAGGAGCCAACGAGCCACCCGAGAACGACGCAGCCCGTCGACCTGTGCAACAACCCCCTCAGTAAGCGACCCGACGACGGCGACCATTTCAGCCAGCAGTATTAAATTGCTAAAAGTATTTCCTGTCTCCTGCTTGCTCTCCACCGAGGGAGGAACCCCGTCAACTGAGTTTCGCATCGAAACTTTACAATCTGAAGTACATGGATAAAAATTTGTTCGCAACTGTGAGCAAATCACATCTCTTTTCTGCGCAGCGGAGGGCTCAATTTCATCGTTGTGCACCCTTGGCGGCCGATGAAGGTTTTCGTCGTCCTTGTTGTTGTCAAAGCCAGCTGGGTGTTTCAGAATGAAATTGTGTAGCATTCATGCCGCACATATCATTTTCGGGATTAGATCGTCATGACCCATGTCGAGGAACTTCAGGCGCCGGAACTTCCCCTTTAGGCGCCCGAAAGCCCTTTCAATGACCGAGCGTGCTGCGCTCAGTATGTTATTGAATTTTACTTGCTGGGGAGTAAGTCTGCCATCATCTCTATACGGTTTCATAAGGAATATTGTCAGTGGATACGCCGAGTCACCAAGAACATGCTTGTCTTCAGGAAGGCAGACGAGAAAGTCCTCGAGGCCAGACGTGGCATACACACGGCCATCGTGCATCCTGCCTGGTTTCCCTACACAGATGTGTGAGAAACACATGTCTTGATCACAACAGGCTTGCAAGATGACTGAGTGCATGTCATGCCTGTTGTAGAAGGCAGATTGGTCATCTTGTGGTGCTTTATTGTTTATGTGGCACCCATCCACAGCACCAACTACACCTGGAAATCTCCAGCATGCCCTGAAGCTTCTTTCGACCCCATCAATGTCAGTGGGTCAGACCTCTCCTTGGGCATTATCTGTCCAAAGACAGATCATCTGCTCTACGACAAAGAATAATGTGCCTTTATTCACACCGAAGCGATCAGCAACACCCCTGTAAGACTCCTGGTTGCCAAGGAGCCAAAGTGTGATCAGCATCTTTGTCTTCAACGGGATCCTGAAGTTGTGTTCACTCACTTTCTGTCGCGTAAGATCATACAGGAGCTGTATAAAGGAATACCAACACTTGAACCAAAACAGGGTAAAAATGTTTGCTATTTTATTCCTTCTTCGTGACATGCAGACATGCCATCACACTGGGGTCGGAGATAGTTTCATGCAGGCACGTAGAAGGTACGAGAGGAGAGATACCGACACTTGAAACAAAACAGAGTACAAATTTTTGCTATTTTATTTATTTCTCGTGACTCTCAGACATGCCCTCACACTGGCGTCAGAGATACTTTCATGCAGGTCTGTAGAAGAGATGAGAAGGATACCGACACTTGAACCAAAACAGAGTAGAAATTTTTGTTATTTTAGTCCCTCTTCATAATTTGCCGGCACGCCATCACACTGGGGTCAGAGATAGTTAGGTCCCTAGAAAAGACAAAATATTGTAAAGTGGCAGTGAAGTAAAGGATGCACACCTCCAGATAGTGCCTACTGAGGCCTCTTCCCGACTGTTGAGAGTCGCTTTCAGTAAATGTTTGATGCAATTTACCAAGTGAAGCAGCATCAGTTAAAAATAAAGTCAAAAATTGAAGAGGGGCAGATACAACTCAGTTAAGTATTTATCTTTAAACTGGCCCCAGTACATGCAATACATGTTAGATAATAAGTGTTAAGCTGTACAAAAAAATACATACTTCAAATGTTGGCCTGTACATTCGAAAATGCTCCTTGAACTCCAGATCCGTGTACAGTGGACAACGTTGCAGACATAATCACGAATGCCTTGGCTTGGTCGATCTGCTGGTTCTGGAACCCGAAGTTGTGGGTGTAATATACATAGGCATGATTTTAGTAATGGGGGATGGTGTTTTTAATATAATCAGGGCATGTCATAAGCGCGAAGTGCTCAGGTCGCCAGAGCACAGCTTATCGACCGCAATCAAACGACAATACGTCTCATCATTATTAGCAGCGGTGCGTACTGGCCTTGTTTACGTGTCATCTGCCTTTCTGTGGCTTCGCGACTTTACAATAATAAATATCACCGCTAAACCAACACAAATGCACGGTCAGTAGTCTATTGTGTTCTAAAATTGCCCTGGAAATTTTTAAATGTTTTAAAATTGCGCTACTATGACAATTGACTGTGCAACTGACATCACGAGATAGCTTCCTTCGGCGCGATTACCAAGACGCCGCTAGACAACAGCCGACAAGCCGAAGGTAATCTCACATCAGAGGGGAAAAGTTTGAAGGCACCCCAGGC
>NW_024609846.1:105626203-105682834 GCF_016920785.2 Ixodes scapularis
CATCAAGGTTTCCGGCGTATACTCAGTATCTCCACCAAACCTGGAAGATCTACTGAGAACCCATGAGCAAGTGTTCCAGGGAAAGCTCGATGGTCATGTCGGCGAACCGCTACAGATAGACCTCAAGCAGGACGTAGCTCCAAAATTCCTGAAGAGTCGACCAGTGCCTTTCGCTCTGCGAACAGCAGTACATGAAGAGCTGAACAAGCTTCAGGCCCAGAACATTTTGGAGCCGGTAAAGTCGTCGTCCTGGGCAACACCCTTAGTCATCGTCCGAAAAAAAGAACGGTACACTACGGCTATGCGGGGACTATCGGTGCACGGTCAACCCGGCACTCAAGGCAAACGCATATCCGCTTCCCACAGCACCAGACCTGTTGTCCATCGTACGGGGAGGAAAGATCTTCTCGAAGATAGATCTGCAACAAGCGTACCAGCAATTGCGAGTGGACGACGCCACAGCAGAGTTACTGACTGTAACGACACCGATGGGGCTCTTTCGCGTTAAACGAGTTCCTTTCGGAATTTCGGTTGCGCCTTTGCTGTTTCAACAGTTCATGGACACGCTGTTGTCAGGCATCGAAGGCACGGGAGCATACCTTGATGACATAATGGTCACAGGGGCAACTGAAGAGCAACACTTAGAACGCTTGAAAGCCGTTCTTCAACGCCTCGCGGAAGCCGGACTTCGGGTCTCCCAAGCCAAATGCAAATTCGGGGTTCCAGCGATAGAATTCCTAGGCTACCACGTTGACGCTAATGGAGTGAGACCAACCGCCGAGAAGGTAAAGGCCATCACGGAAGCCCCGGAACCGAGCAACAAAAAGGAGCTCCAAGCCTTTCTTGGAATGCTGAGCTTCTACAGTCGTTTTCTGCGGAACAGGGCATCCACCGCCGAAAGGCTGCATCGACTGCTTGACAAGGACGCCAAGTGGCGCTGGGGGAACGAAGAGCACAAGGCTTTCAAAGAGCTGAAGGTGCTGCTTAGTTCAGCACCCCTGCTCGCTCACTATGACGACAAGCGGAAACTTGTTTTGTCTTGCGACGCATCACCATACGGTGTTGGGGCAGTTCTGTCGCAGCTGGACGACGCCGGAGAAGAAGCTCCAATTGCCTACGCATCCAGAACACTGGGCAAAAGCGAACGTAATTACGCTCAGCTGGATAAGGAAGGACTAGCCATCATCTTCGGCATGAAGCATTTCCACCAGTACGTCGCCGGGCGACAAGTGACCGTGTACACCGATCACAAGCCACTTCTGGGGATAATGAGCCAAGGTCGACAGATTCCGGTAATGCTGTCACCACGCATGACCCGATGGTGCCTTCTACTTGGCTGTTACGACTACGAGTTGCGTTACCGACAAGGCAAGGCGCACCAGAACGCGGACGCACTCAGCCGTCTACCACTGCCAATTATGAAGGACGAAGCCGCACCACCAGGAGATGTACTTATGCTCGAAGCAATGGAGTGCCCACCCCTGACGGGTCAACGCATCGCGCGTCTGACCAAGGAATACTCCGTTTTGTCAAAAGTCTACCAAGGACTACAAGACGGAACCACCACAAACTGGACAGGAGACGAGTTCGCACCGTACAAGCGCAGAGAACTCGAGTTGGCAACACACAACGGCAGTGTGACGTGGGGGGCACGTGTTGTTCTACCACAAGCAGCACGGGAGCAAGCTTTGAAAATGCTGCATGCCAACCACCCGGGTATTGTTGCCATGAAAAGTACTGCTCGGAGCCATTTCTGGTGGCCAAGGCTTGACGCAGACATCGAAGCAACCGCAGCTGCGTGTGAGACGTGCCAACAACATCATCGGGCCAAGTCTACGGTACCAACGCCTGACTGGTCACCTGCCACTCGACCCTGGGAGACAATTCACATCGACTTCGCCGGACCAATCGACGGAAGATCGTACCTCATCGTCGTCGACGCTTACTCGAAGTGGTTGGAGGTGAAGCCGATGCACTCCACGACGTCTACACGCATCATCGACGCCCTTCGCTCCACCTTTGCAACCTTTGGAGTACCCAGAATCCTTTTCTCCGACAATGCGCCAAATTTCGTGTCGAACGAAATGGACGAGTTCGTAACGAGAAACGGCATCAAACACTACACCAGCGCCCCATATCATCCGGCCACAAACGGGCAAGCGGAGCGTATGGTGGGCGAAACAAAAAAGGCCCTCCTGAAACTCAAAGAAGGAACAATCCAGTGTAGAATCGCCAGGTTTTTGTTCAGGCAGCATACGACAGTTTCAACCTCCACGGGGAAAACATCCGCCGAAGCAATGTTCGGCCGACGGATCGCCACACCTCTCGATCTCATGAATCAAAGCTCGTCGACAAGCGAAGACCGAGAAGCTCCGACGGACGGAGTAACGGCAGATTACTCGGCAGGCCAAACCGTCTACGTGAGAAATTTCGGTGGAAGACCAGCATGGGTTACCGCGGTAATCATGAAACCGCTAGGTATTCGATCCTTTCAAACAAGAACGGAGGACGGAAAACTTCAGCGGCGACACGTTGATCATATTCGCCCCAGGAGATCACACTTGGAAACTCTAGAGGGCAAAGAAGAAGCTTCGCCATTCTTAATCTACCCAGCCACGGAGGACATAGACGAGTCACAAATGACACAGCCCGAGAACAGATGCACCGGGGACAATAATGCTGACGTCCAGGACAGAGGCACCATGGACAATAATGCTGAAGTCCAGGACCGAGTAATCCGACGTACGGAGTAACGGCCGAGTAATCTGCCGTTACTCCGTACGTCGGAGCCTCTCGGTCTTCGCTTGTCGACGAGCTTTGATTCATGAGATCGAGAGGTGTGGCGATCCGTCGGCCGAACATTGCTTCGGCGGGTGTTTTCCCCGTGGAGGTTGAAACTGTCGTATGCTGCCTGAACAAAAACCTGGCGATTCTGCACTGTATATATATATATATATATATATATATAGTTCCTTCCTTGAGTTTTAGGAGGGCCTTTTTTGTTTCGCCCACCATACGCTCCGCTTGCCCGTTTGTGACCGGATGATATGGGGCGCTGGTCGTTTCTCGTTAAGAACGGATGATATGGGGCGCTGGCCGTTTCTCGTTAAGAACTCATCCATTTCGTTCGACACGAAATTTGGTGCGTTGTCGGAGAAAAGGATTCTGGGTACTCCAAAAGTTGCAAAGGTGGAGCGAAGGGCGTCGATGATGCGTGTAGACGTCGTGGAGTGCATCGGCTTCACCTCCAACCACTTCGAGTAAGCGTCGACGACGATGACGTACGATATCCCGTCGATTGGTCCGGCGAAGTCGATGTGAATTGTCTCCCAGGGTCGAGTGGCAGGTGACCAGTCAGGCGTTGGTACCGTAGACTTGGCCCGATGATGTTGTTGGCACGTCTCACACGCAGCTGCTGTTGCTTCGATGTCTGCGTCAAGCCCCGGCCACCAGAAATGGCTCCGAGCAGTACTTTTCATGGACACAATACCCGGGTGGTTGGCATGCAGCATTTTCAAAGCTTGCTCGCGTGCTGCTTGTGGTAGAACAACACGTGGCCCCCACGTCACACTGCCGTTGTGTGTTGCCAACTCGAGTTCTCTGCGCTTGTACGGTGCGAACTCGTCTGCTGTCCAGTTTGTGGTGGTTCCGTCTTGTAGTCCTTGGTAGACTTTTGACAAAACGGAGTCTTCCTTGGTCAGACGCGTAATGCGTTGACCCGTCAAGGGTGGGCACTCCATTGCTTCGAGCATAAGTACATCTCCTGGTGGTGCGGCTTCGTCCTTTATAATTGGCAGTGGTAGACAGACGGCTGAGTGCGTCCGCGTTCTGGTGCGCCTTGCCTTGTCGGTAACGCAACTCGTAGTCGCAACAGCCAAGTAGAAGGCACCATCGGGTCATGCGTGGTGACAGCATTACCGGAATCTGTCGACCTTGGCTCATTATCCCCAGAAGTGGCTTGTGATCGGTGTACACGGTCACTTGTCGCCCGGCGACGTACTGGTGGAAATGTTTCATGCCGAAGATGATGGCTAGTCCTTCCTTATCCAGCTGAGCGTAATTACGTTCGCTTTTGCCCAGTGTTCTGGATGCGTAGGCAATCGGAGCTTCTTCTCCGGCGTCGTCCAGCTGCGACAGAACTGCCCCAACACCGTATGGTGATGCGTCGCAAGACAAAACAAGTTTCCGCTTGTCGTCATAGTGAGCGAGCAGGGGTGCTGAACTAAGCAGCACCTTCAGTTCTTTGAAAGCCTTGTGCTCTTCGTTCACCCAGTGCCACTTGGCGTCTTTGTCGAGCAGTCGATGCAGCCTTTCGGCGGTGGATGCCCTGTTCCGCAGAAAACGACTGTAGAAGCTCAGCATTCCAAGAAAGACTTGGAGCTCCTTTTTGTTACTCGGTTCCGGGGCTTCCGTTATGGCCTTTACCTACTCGGCTGTTGGTCTCACACCATTAGCGTCAACGTGGTAGCCTAGGAATTCTATCGCTGGAACCGCGAATTTGCATTTGGCTTGGGAGACCCGAAGTCCGGCTTCCGCGAGGCGTTGAAGAACGGCTTTCAAGCGTTCTATGTGTTCCTCTTCAGTTGCCCCTGTGACCATTATGTCGTCAAGGTATGCTCCCGTGCCTTCGATGCCTGACAACAGCGTGTCCATGAACTGTTGAAACAGCAAAGGCGCAACCGAAACTCCAAAAGGAACTCGTTTAACGCGAAAGAGCCCCATCGGTGTCGTTACAGTCAGTAACTCTGCTGTAACGTCGTCCACTCACAATTGCTGGTACGCTTGTTGCAGATCTATCTTCGAGAAGATCTTTCCTCCCCGTACGATGGACAACAGGTCTGGTGCTGTGGGAAGCGGATATGCGTTTGCCTTGAGTGCTGGGTTGACCGTGCACCGATAGTCCCCACATAGCCGTAGTGTACCGTTCTTTTTTCGGACGATGACTAAGGGTGTTGCCCAGGACGACGACTTTACCGGCTCCAAAATGTTCTGGGCCTGAAGCTTGTTCAGCTCCTCATGCACTGCTGTTCGCAGAGCGAAAGGCACAGGTCGACTCTTCAGGAATTTTGGAGCTACGTCCTGCTTGAGGTCTATGTGTAGCGGTTCGCCGACATGACCATCAAGCTGTCCTTGGAACACTTGCTCATGGGTTCTTAGTAGATCGTCCAGGGTTGTTGAAGACATTGAGTATACGCCGGAAACCTTGATGTTCAACGCAGGAAACCAGTCCCGACCAAGCAGACTTGGTCCGTTTCCGTTAACCACGTAGAGGTCCAGACGAGCGTCTTTGTCTTTGAATCGTACGTTGACCGGCACCTTGCCCGCTAGTTGCATCTTGTATCCAGCCCAGACGCACAAGGAGAGGTCGCAAGGTTCTAGCTTAGGAGGTCGTCCCTGCCAAAGACGTTTGTATGTTTCGGAGCTGATTATGGAGTGGGAAGCTCCGGAATCCACTTCCATGTCGAGGTGTCGTCCGTTCACGAGTAGCTCCGCGATGACCCGCGAGGTGTCTCCCTGGGTAACGTTGTTGACATCAAAAAGATCACCATGCGTCTCATGCTCTGTTGCGTCCGCGTGATGCGTGCGACACTTCGATTCCTCTCGGAACTTGCGCTGGGCTCTGCGTTTGAAGCAGGCCTCTTCCAGATGACCTTTCTTGCGGCAAAATGTGCAAGTTGCTTTGATATGCTTGCAGACATCCGGCGTGTGCGAGCCTGTGCAGCGGAAACAAGGTTTCTTCGCTGTTTTTCCGCCCTTGGAGGTCTTGACTGTGGAGGTGCTCTGGACCTTCCCTTCTTTTTCACCTTGAATGTGACGTTGCTGGCTGGCAGCAGACTCGGTAGCCAAAGCAATCGCGTAAGCTCGGTCGAAGGTGATGTGACGTTCGACGAGCAAGCGTTGCTGTAGGCGTGAGTCCTTAATGCCACAAATGAAACGGTCACGGAGCATGACATCTAGTGGCAGAACGGTAGAAAATTCAGTTCCTGGTGTTTGTGCGGCCTGGGCCGCTTGTGTCACCTCGCTGGACGAACTAGCAGTTGTAGCCGTAGTAGTCCTGGCCGGCACGTTAGTCACCGTTCCGAAGTTGCAGTCCGCTGCGATCTTGCGTAGGGCGGCGACGTAATTAGAGATGGTCTCTGCCGGTGCTTGGTTTCGCTGATGGAACTTGAAACGGCTGAGCAGTTCTGCCGGCTTCGGGTCGTAGTGTTCGTTGAGGAGTTTCACAATGTCTCCAAACTCGACTTCCGAAGGCTTTCTCGGAGCTAGTAGAGCCCGTACGGTGTCGAAGGTTGACTCACCGCATGATGTGAGCAGAACTGCTCGCTTCTTCACGGGGCTGGTTATGTCCTTGGCTTCGAAGTAGAACTCAAGGCGTTCCAACCATGAACTCCAGTTTCCTCCGGGGTTAAATGCCGGAATTCGTCCGTGAGAGCCGTAGTCTTCCATCTTCAGGGTTCGCGAAACTCCCTCGTCGCCAATTAATACATCTTTTCCTGTTAAATCTGCGTTTATTTACACTATGTACAGTTTAAGCCGAAAAGAAGCTAGCCATTGCTCATGGCGTTTTTGGAATCAGGCTGTATCTGCTATCGCGGGTGCGCGCGTGCTTTGCTTGAGCCTCGTCTTCGTCTTTTTTGACCGCTTTCGATCCTTTCAAACAAGAACGGAGGACGGAAAACTTCAGCGGCGACACGTTGATCATATTCGCCCCAGGAGATCACACTTGGAAACTCTAGAGGGCAAAGAAGAAGCTTCGCCATTCTTAATCTACCCAGCCACGGAGGACATAGACGAGTCACAAATGACACAGCCCGAGAACAGATGCACCGGGACAATAATGCTGACGTCCAGGACAGAGGCACCATGGACAATAATGCTGAAGTCCAGGAGAGAGACACCGTGGACGACAACGCGGACGTCCAAGCAGACCCCGGTTCAAGGACTACCCGAGGGGGTCGCCAGATCAAGCAGCCAGCACACTTTAAGGACTACGTACTGGGTGTCAATCAAGAAGGGGGATATGATATATATCGCGGTCAAGAAAGACGAAGACGGGGCTCAAGAAAAGCACGCGCGCACCCGCGATTGCAGAGACAGCCTGATTCCAAAACGCCATGAGCAATGGCTAGCTTCTTTTCGGCTTAAACTGTACATAGTGTAAATAAACGCAGATTTAACAGGAAAAGATGTATTAGCAACTCCGCCCCCTCTCGACGAGTCCCTGCACTGTAAAAAATTTCCGTATTTTACAAACACTTTGTTGTAATTTTGACGGCATCTGTGTTCGTTTCTTAGTTAACGGACACAAAACCCGTTTTTTGTTAGGTTGAATAAAATAGTCCAGTTTTGTGCCAAAGAGGACCATAGTAGAGGATAAAAGCATTAAGTGTTTTTATCGTTTAATCCTGCTAAAAAGAATTCCTTATGATAAAAAGGCCAAAGACTGTACCATGAAACCTACAGTACCCTGCAAAAGGAGCAAGTTAAAGGGTGGGAGAAAACACTGAACAGAAATTAAGTAGAAGTCTATAGTTCACAGTAAAGCACACAGGCACTGCTCTACCTCACTGCGAGTGAAGGTGGCAAGTTGCCGGTCTACAGATGTTTTCGAGCTTGTGACGATTGTTAGGGGGGTTCTGCGTGAGTGCACATAAAGGGATTGCCAGAACGGATAAGACCACAGCAAGAACGAATGATGCTGCTCTGCGGTAGGAAACGGTTGAAAGGCACCGCCACAATTCTTGCAAACAACTCCCTTTAGTGCTGTCTCGTGACCTTGCATTTCCACAATGTTGTCTAGGAAGCATAATAAGACGACCCACTAAAGGGCCACACTTAAACTCACCTCTGGACTGCCAGTGAAGGGCCAGAATTCTAGCCAATGTCGGAGCAGTGATGATCGGGAGCGAGCATGGCTGCCGAAGAATAGTGTAAGCTTCCTATCTTTGCTGCTTTCAACTGATCTTACAAGATCAACCTCATAGGAGTCTCATATGGAGCGGCGATACTTTAGGGGTGGCAGGACCAGGGGTGTTAGAGGCACCTAAGTGTGCTATATGGCCTGTTTCATTAGACACGCAAAGTAAAAAACCCAGTGTTCTGCACATTTTGGACAAAACTGCCGACATGCTGTGTGAAGAAGCATAGCTAGTTTTCTATAGTAGACCGTGTCGATGTTGTTCTGCAAACCTTCGTGGTTTCTGGGGTCACCTGATAAGCAGCACCAGCATCAGGTCATCCGTAACAGCAGTGGAGTCGTTTGGAGGGGCCATTATCACGATTAAAAAGCATGTTCACAACATTTGGACTGATCACAGTGTCCCGTCAAACTGTCGAGCACTTGGGCCACTGGAAATAAGTTTCATGGTATACACTGCACTCTGAGCGACTCAACTTGAAGGCTTCTAGTATGCACATATTTAATTAATTGTAGTGTTAATGAGCACCAGTGACTCGCTGGGCAAGTCGTAGGACACGGAAGCCGGGCAGCACGCACAGCATAGCAGCATCGTGCCATGCTTGTGCGAAGTTCCCGCTCCAGGTTACGGCGCCGCCAAAAGGGTAACCGGAAAAACACCACGACCATCACAAATCTAGAGTTCTTAGCACGATCCTTTCCGTAAGTAGCGTGCTCCACTGCATCAATCGACAAGGTGACCGCCATAAACCGAATCCTGCATCCTCGTTTTACATACCGATAGAACTGACGTGGGATGCGTCTCGGGGAGTGAGTGAAGGTGCAGCAGCCTATTTGGGGCCAAGTGCCCATTTTGAGAATCATACTGCGAGTTGAAACAACGCAGAAGGCTCGCGTCTCGCAGCGTCGCTTGTAGAAGGACCATTCGGAGTCTGCACACTGTGAAGGTAAGAGCGTTCACATCGAAAAGCTCATCATTGAAGGTGGCTACTGATCGTAATAATCGCATTCCAAAGACGCCGCGTTGTCGTAGATTGTTTTTCACCAGCTAAGTCATGTAAGGCTGAGGCCAGGGCTGGGGGCTCCTTCGCCGGAAACGTGAAGGAACCAAGCAAACGACGTGAGGCTCACTGACTCGGTTCGTGGGTGCCGAGGACGTCCTAGCAACTCTAGTGGGGACCTTACTTCCAAGAAGACTGGAGATTCTTTCCGGCGGGCCCATAATATCTAGACAGCATGCTTGTGGCTGATGCGGATCTCAGGAGGTGGATAACAGGACAACCAACGCAGGAGTAGGTCGAGCACGGCCGGCACTCGAGAAAATGGTGGTCTCCGCAACGTTAAAAGTAAACGAAGCCAAGCTTCACTTTAGTACACAATGCACTACAACCTGGTTTATTACAAATAATTATATAAATGTTGAAACAGCTTTCTGTAATTGAAAGTTTGAATTTCAGTCGACTAAAACAAGCATATTCACGTAGCGTAAAATGAGCTTGGTCGGAACTGGTCGGAACTAACAAGCAACGACTATCGCCGCATCTCCATCGCCATCGTATCCATATACAAAAATAAAGCGAGCGGGCGTTTTCATTGGCAGGTGGTGTGTGACGTCAAGTCTGACGAGCACCGACGTCAAAGAAAAGTGGAGGAGGCGAGGAGTTTGGCCGGTGTGCAAACAGACATTCGACCGACGACTACCGGACGCTTCAATTTTGACGATTTTTGCAGGAGTCGCGTGGCCTGACGATTTTTGTAGTAGCCTGTTTGGACAGGCCTTTAGGGGGAGATACCGCATTTGGTGGAGCCTTCGACGAGCAGTACTTTTTATCGGAATCATGCGAGGAAGCGATGACGTCACATCACGTGCCACTATGACGTCACGTGGTACTGTGACGTCACGTGGTACTGTGACGTCACGTGACATTATAACCAACGTTACTAGACTACCTTAGTTCTGGAACTCCCGCGGAAGAGGGTACCCCCCCCCCCCCCCTCACTCACTTCAATCCACCTGCCGTCATTCAAAGCGCCATCTAGATTTTTGTTTCATAACTGTGCGTTCCAGAGAGCTAGAGTTCCCTACGGAAGCCAGAGTTGCGCATTCATCCCCGTAGCGCCGTGTTTCCTGCACAGCCTGTTGATCCTACTCCTAACGTGACTGAATTCGGCTAATAGCGTCGCCGCGCGTTCGAGGCACGCGGCGTGCTCAAAAGCAGGGGTACGTACGGCGGGGCGCGTGCAACGTCTACTTTCCTGCACGGCACTTGATCCGGCTCCTCACGTGATCGAATCTCGGCGAATAGCGGCGCGGCGGCACGTGGAAAACAGACGCGAAACTCTGGCTCCCGTAGGGAGCGGCTGCGTATTTTCGGCACAGATTTGAAAAGCAGGGGGCGTGGACAATGACGTCACGGACGTCAGAATAACGTTATTTGGTGGACTTTTTTGTTATTTTGACGTCCGTGACGTCAGAATGGTTTATATTTGTTATTATTTTGACAAAAAAAAAGGCGTGCTTTGCATGTTTATACAGCCTTGATGTTGGTACGCATCAAAGGGTGATCGGTCTCTTAGCTGTAGATGAGAAATTTAGCCAGTGCATCACGCAGTAGCATTTTGAAACGTCGGCAACGTCGGTCGGGCGCTCGGCGACTCGGCGCCGGTGTCCGCACCTAACTGGTGTGTGTTGTCGACGTGCAGCCTGTGCTCGTCGCGTTCCCAGGAACATCAGTGGGTAAGCGTCTTTCATTTTCGAATTTCGCCCGGTGCCGAGAAAAGAATTATGTAGGTCGGAGTTGGTTTGGAGGAGATCTGTGTCGTGTTGCCCTCCCTACTCTCCGGGGTTAAAATGTCTGTATTCAACCAGCTCGCCTGCACCCTTGCTTTAACTTCATTACTTCTACCTAACGCACACATTGTCCCAATATCTACCTTTGGTCTTTCCCTAATGAATCCGAGAGACCTCGAGTTGCATGCGCTCTTTGTTTTATGTCAGCTTGGTCATCGTGCTGCGGGCTTGGAGTCAGACGCAAGCTACTTCAGCCTTGCACTACGGAAACGATGTTGTGGAGGTTCTGACCTCAGATATCTGACTTCTGCAAACCTTCAGTGGCGTTTTAAGAGAAGAATCCTCAAGTGCGATCAACTTAAGTTCGTTCACGAAGTGTCAACTAAGCTGTGGATTGCTGTCCACGGAGAGAACTTCACCTCCTCGCTGGACTTCAAGGCTTGGTATCGACTGAAACAAGACTCCTATCATCGCCTTTGGTTGTCGAAAAGAACCCAACTGTTCAAAGTTTCGCGGAGCTAAAGTACGCAACCTTCAGACCTTCGTTCTACATTTTCAGCGAACAGCCTCATTGGAACCTTTCGTAGCGCACCGGATTTCAAAAGGAGTCAGGTTCGTAATCCTTGTGACGTACCCTTGTCTTCCTCGGGTTCCCGTGTATTAGAAACAAACCCCAAGTTTTGTTTAAACGTAAAATCCTCAAGAATAGACATGGTAGCAAATATTCATGAGGTAGCACACAAAATTTCTTCTGACGATGAAAGGTCAGCCTTTATAGACCAATCTGTAAAAAGGTTAAGTACCATTGTTCAAAGTTGGTTTAGGACTAATAGTCACGATTTTAGAGCTGTGCGTGATGTGAGAAAAGAATTATGTAGCTCGGAGTTGGTTTGGAGATCTGTGTCGTGTTGTCCTCCTTGTCCCCACCCTCCAGGGTTAAAATGTCTATATTCAACCAGCTCGCCTGCACCCTTGCTTTAACGTCACTCCTGTTGCAAAGGAAGAATACGTCTACCGGAGGCGACAGAGCCCAGCCGCAGTAATTTTTTGTACACACTCTTCTGGAGCTGTACCTGTGTGTAATACGACGGATTATCACCCTTGGATAGAATAGCTGCGAAGGCCATGCAAGCGGTGAGCGAGTAGCCTTCATTGCCATGTCTCGAGCACCCGCTGCACGAGCGCTCGTACCACTTGATCCTAAGCAATTGCACTAGCTCGCACTTTTAACAGACGCGGTTCAGTGAATTCAGCCGCTGACTTCCCTTTCATTGGCCAAGTGTCGTGCGTTGCCTTACGTCTTTGCGTCTCGTAGTGCTCTCGTTGACCTGATGGCTTCTTTGTTATCTGCACTCACTGCAGAGAGCAACTTCAGATGCGAGGCGGTCCAAAGGAAACCTTGGTACGGGAGAACCCAGGCACCTGTCGTCGGACCACTGCCACGAATGTGAGCAGCCTGACCATCATCAAAAGCGGTGACTGGCAGAACCTACAAACAAGCAAAGGTGGAACGCCGTGGCGACGAATGGCCCCAGCAGAGACGCTGAACCCAAACAGCCAGTGACCTGTGGCAGTGACCTGGGAGCAGTGAGGCAGTGACACTGATCCCATCGGTATGCCGAATCCAGCCAAATAGTAAGATCATTGAACCTTCTGTGACAACTTCTTTACTCGGAGTCCCCATGTCATGCTTTTGGGTGGTGAGGCCATTATTTCTTTTACAGGAGACTTTGCTTTAAACTCCTGAAAGCGAAAGAGGTAAGCCGCAATATGTGTACACGCTTGCAATTACCCACTAACACAGCATCCTTACCTGGAGGAGCCGGGATGCCGCAAATGCAGCTTAACAGGAACAGAATCAGCACTGCGAAATTGTGGTGCCCGTGATCTTGGGCCGAGATGTGATTGCAGGCAAAAGCACGACACTTGACTTTTCTGGCGGTGGCTGCCGGTTGGGGCAGCAACCAGAGCTGACCCTGTTCACTGGCCGTAAGGACCGCACCTGTAACCCAAGGCCGTATATGTAGAGAGTTTTGCCATTCGTTGAGAAGTAAAGAAGACAAACGAGGAGGCGGCATTGACCAAAAGCGGGCTGGGCATGTTCCAGGGCGTCTGCAGAAATTCGAATGTGGCCAACCAGAAGCCGGAAATAATACCCTGGCGGTGGTCGCGAGAGACAAACCTTACAAGTGCGTCGGAGTAACTCTCGGTGACTGAAAATATGGTGCACGTGATGTTTCAAGCATGGTCATCCAAAATCATGGTGGAAGGGTGCGACTAGCGAAACAATCGACATAATCCGTACGCCAAGCGCCGAGGGTCGGGAATCTGCCGTCCGAGCGATCACACTCTATCCGAGCAAAACAGAGTTAAGCGGCGCATTCGTTTCTTACATCTTTCTGCATGATCATGATCGAAACATCACGTGCACCCTTTTTGAACCATAAAGGGTTACTACACTTAACTCTTACGCGCTTATTAAGACCTTAAACCAACATATACCTAGGACCAAAACAGTTTCTCGCTACCACCGCTAGGGGATTTTAGGCTTCAGGTTGGCCAAGGAAGCATGTCTAGCCCACTTTCTGCGTCTGGTGCACGAAGTCGGGATACTATTTTTCGGCCGTTGAACTACCGGCAGACTACGCTCTCGCTATGGTGGCTGGAAGGGAAAGAGTGGCGGCCGGGAGCGAAGGGCTGCACAGAGTTGCGATGAAAATAATAGAGGGCGCTGCGCGCAGCAGGCGAGTTAGCGCTGGCGTGCGGAGCATAGGAATGGAGCGCTGCGCAATATTTTCCCCTTGCTGCGAATACTGTAATATAGTTGATACGCAAATAAAAGACAACTAGACGTTTTCTTCGAGAGCTGAATCTACTAGCACCTTGTTACACAATAGAAAGGCAAGGAAAAAAAAACTATTTTTGATTTACATTTAGAACAAATGCGCTGGAGTAGCTGAACGTCCACTGGGGAAATTGGACTTTTTTTTGCTTGATAACTTTATGAATCGTGAACACTTCCTATGCTTCAGAGCGCAGCAGAAAAAAATGTGACGAACAAGGCATAGGATGTAGAACTCACTTTTATTTACTCTTAAAGATATTGCGTTAAGAATACAAGCCAAAGGAAGAAACTACTTTCTTCTGAAGCAGCCTTTGTTTTGACCTTTTTTTCTTTCTCGGAAGAAAAAAAAAACTATTTATGCTGATGATACTAGCTTATTTTTTTCAGGCACTGAAATACAGGAACTGGGGTATGAAACTAACACCACACTACAGAAGCTACATGAATGGAGTGAAGTAAACTCGTTAGAAATTAATATGAGCAAAAGCAAGGCGGTCCTTTTCAGACCTAAGAATAGAAATGTTAGTTCCAATTTTAATATTGCTCTTGGCCTCTCTCAAATTGAACTCGTTCAAAATGTGAAAACGCTTGGAGTTTATTTTAACAACCACCTGTCTTGGAATGATCATATTATCAATATAGCTAAAAAAACTTCCAAAAGTGCTGGGAAAATTGTACCAGTTTAAAAATATACTGCCTTGTCGTTTAAAATTGCTGATATATAAAGCTCTTTTTGAACCTCTTTTAAATTACTGTAGCTTGGTGTGGAGCACTATAAGCCAGTATAATCTAAATAAATTACATATTCTTCAAAAAAAGGCTGTCCGCATTACACGAAATGTGTCTTTTGACACACACACTCGTCCTCTGTTTAAGGCCACGGTCCCACTGAATGTGGCAGTTTAGGTACTTATTGGCAGGCCATTACTCATCTCCTTTTAAATACTGTTTTGTGGGATTGATGTCATTCGAAAGGCAATGCAATCCTCTTTCATTTGATATTATGTATGTGTTGGTTTTTACTGTTCATGCGCATTTGTAGCGTTGCGAATATGATGGCGCGGACCCTCACTTGCTCCGCTAGTTCATGTTTTATGAACGATTCATTAAAGATAGCACGGTTCCAATATAGCAGTTTTGTTAATATGATATCGGAGCAGAATCTAACGATACACTTTTTGGTATTTGCACTACTTTGTTTTTTTCATCCCTCCAAATATTGCTCTAAAATTGACATTTTTCAGCACAAATATGTTTTTGATGACAAGCGCTAGGGCAATGAAATTAGCTACAGATGTAGTGCCTATAATTGGTAATATGCAGAAAAAATTTATTGTTGTGAAAAAAATTTTTGTTTAGATATTTTATATCAAACGTAGCACTTTTTTGTGCTTCGAGTCATGGTAGTTCAAATGCCGCTGAAGAAATAATTAAACTATGATAAAATCTTTTATAACATTTAGAGCTACAATGGTTGCGCAAGAGGTGGACGATGGCTTTTTTTCATTTTCAAAGTCATAACGCTCCAGGAGCCCTTCAAACTTACCTGTTTTTGACGCATATCTGTTTTGGACATAAAACAGATTTATTGGCATTTAATAACATTTATTGTTTGGAATAGATATACATTGCGATGTATTAAATTTTCACAGTGATCTTGCTTTGGTTTCTTAATAGGTGTAGAGCTTAGCTAATTTTAAAAACAATTAAAAACTGTTTGGGTGTTTTGTTGCGCTACCTGGCGGATGGCAGACAAACTGCTGATTTCTAGTGTTCAAGAACTTTCCGAGGGCGGCGTTGGCGTCTGTATCATCATCAATCTCCGTGTCTTTTTACCTTCACATTTAAAAAATATATTGGAAGATTTACTATCGATAAATGAATGGTTTAAGTACTGGGTCAGGCTAATAAATCTAAGACAAATAATTACACAAGCGTAGCGTGATATAATGCGTTCATTATTCGATATGATTGAAATCAGTAAACAAAAAAGACGAAGAGGAAAATAATACACCCGAGTTCACTTTATGCCTAGAGTCACTACATGAGCTTTAAAGTATCGGCACTCAGTTCCCCAAAATTGGTTTGGGCGCCGCCATTTTAAGTCTTGCTCAGAGCAAACGCAACTGCCGATCATCATGATCCAAAAGTACGACTTCCTCAGCATTAGATACGGTGCTAGGAAGCTGATGCAATATTGAAATGCTCTGTCGCGGGTTGTTTAAACATTTGTGAGGGACGGAAAAGCGTTTCCTGTGATTTTAGATAAAGCTCCCTATAACTGGCAACCATGATTTTAAGCCACAATTTTAAGCCAAGTGTCGTTACTGGGAACCACAGCTAATTTACTGGCACAAGCGGGAAAAATGAAGAAGAGGCAGGTGTCAAAAGGTAGTGGCTTGTGGAATCCATGGGGCTTACGTCATGGCCCCTCCAGGTATTACAAGCCTCTTGAACAAGAGCATGAATAGTGTCATTAAATAAGCTACGCTTCAGAGTAGCGACACTTGGCCTTATTGTGACTTAAAATCATGGTTGCCAGTTATTTGAAGCTTTATCTGAAATCACAAGAAACGCTTTTCCGTCCTCCACTTTAAACAGTTTTCGACAAAGCAAAGCAACATTACATGAGCTTCCTAACACCGAATCTAATGCTGAGGATGTCGCACTTTTGAATCATGACGATCGGCAGTTGCGCCTGCTCTGCACAAGCAACAAAATTGCGGCGTTCACAACACTGTCGGGGAAGAAAGTGCCGATACTCTAAGCGCAGCTCATTTATTGGCTCTAGTTCCCGCGAAACTCTTTTTCCGACTGAAACTGAAAGTAGATATGAATAATACACCATTATTATAGCTTATTTAGTTATAACAAAATACACATAATGAGAGGAGGAAGCGGGCGGGTAGGAGAAACGCGGGTTTTATGTGCGACCGTTCTAACCGTCTCAAAAGAAAAAACGCACGAGCTTGCGCTAATTAAAAAAAAAAAGGCATCAAAAGAAAAGATGCGGCACGCTGTGTTCTTTGTTATTATGCGTCTAATCGCAAATTGTTGTGTGTATGTTTATACAGCCGGAAGTTAGCCTGCCTTAGTGGGCGTCTGGTGTCTCAGCTGTAGACGAACAATTTAGCCAGTGCGGTACAGCCGCAAACTTGGGGTCTTTAAACGACCGCACGCCGGTACGTATGCTCTTCCAGATCGAAACGGGCTGGGGCGGGGTGGGTTCTGCAGCGCGAGCTTTCGCTCCAAGTGCTCCGAGCTGGTGTGCGCTAGACCATGCACTCGGCCACCGACCCCCCCCCCCCCCCCCCCCTTCTTGTGCGTCTAGTTTATATACAGGTATAAGTATTTGAAGATCGACGATGGACGTCGATCGTCTCGAGGTAATGTAACGTAATAACAATGTATAAATAATAAACTTGTTGAAGGACTGAACGACTAAATTTTTCAATTCTTGGATTGTAATATGGCGGTAGCCTATTGTACTTACTGTTGATGAAGAGCAATATGAGGTGACGAGGTAATCATTAATTGATGAGGCTCCATAAGGACGACGACATTAATGGGTGTCGAACCACAACGTACAGTGCCAGACTTGTTTCAAGTATGGTGTACCCAGAAACATTCTTCACCCGCAACAGTATAAGGTAGAATCAATGAGGATGCTGCTTTACAACTGTACATTGAACAGGAAAACTACACTGTGCAGAAGTGAGGCTTATTTGTTAATATGAAGGACGGATTTCTAGCAGCATTCCCTGATTGACTACTTGGAACAAATGGCCTCGTTGACGTAAAGTGTCCCCGTTCCAAAAGATTCTTGAAGCATATTTAAACCGCAAAGGAGTATGAGGCGAAAAGTAAGAAAAAGGAGCCTGGTGTGAAAGGTCCAAATCACCACCATAGCTTCTACTATCAAATACAAGGGCAGTTACAAAATACACAAAGAGAGTTTTGTGCTTTAGTTATATTTACACTGAAGGGCAGTGATATCCAACGTATTCAGAGAGATAACACCTCCTGGTCAACCAACATAGAGCCTTTTCTACTCAAGTTTTACATGAAAGGCCCCACTTCCGCTGAAATTCCTCACGTAGACGAGTTGTCCGACCGATTAAACTGCCATTACTGTCTATCTGGGAATCTCTCGATCTTTGTTCGTAGGCCGCAGTATTATGAGATCGAGGGGTGTGGCTCTTCGTCCACCGAATATTGCTTCGGCGGGTTTTTTTTCGTGTAAGATGAGACCGTCGCGTGCTGCCGGAACAAGAACCTGGCGATTCTTCACTGAACTGCTTCTTCCGTAAGCTTCAAAAGGGCTGTTTTTCATTTGGCACATCATCTGCTCTGCTTGCCCGTTAATTGCAGGATGGTATGGTGCACTAATGTGATGCCTCATGCCGGTTTTTTTTTTCTTCAAAAACTTGTTTATTTTATTTGAAGCAAAATTTTGCGCGTTATCAGAGAAAAGTATTTTCGGTAGGGCAAAGGTAGCTAAAAGAGACCGTAGAACGTCAATGACGTGTTTGGACGTCGTGGAAGGCATCGTGTAAACTTCCAGCCACTTAGACGCATCGCCCATGACTCCATAGATGCGGATACGTTTCGCCACCCACCGACTGAATAGTGGATCGTTTTCAGTTACTGTTCATGATGGCGTTGGACTCAAGGAAGACTTCGAGTCTTTCCACAAAGTTAGCCCAGGTGCCAGGACTTTTGTCGAAAGCAGTAAGTGTTCGAAACGTCGACAACGTGAAAGCCAAAATTGGCATAGCCAATGATCATTGGCTATGCCAATTTTGGCTTTCACACTAATTCAATGGCTATGCCATCATTGGTATACAAGTTCAATCATTGAATAGGCCGTTTTCTGCAGTCAAGCTGATTCATTGGCATGTCCCAGTGTTAATGCCATATCTTTAATGCTGGCCATGCAATGACGGCAATGTGTTTAAATCCTGGTTATTCCAACATTGGGTTTTAAGAACCCCTGGCCTGTTTCTTATTAGCAGCCCACTGCAAGAAAAACATTCTGGGCACAAATGGCAAGGTCCTCCTATGCTTTGTCTGTGCACTATTTTATCTGGCGAGCAAATGACTATTTCAAGATCAATTAATACTTTTTTTTTTAAACCAGCGCAAGCTCGCGCGTTCTCTCTTTTGAGACGGTTAGAACGGTCGCACATAAAACCCACATTTCTCCTACCCGGCCGCTTCCTCCTCTCATTATGTGGAGTTGGTTATAAGTAAATAAGCTATAATAATGGTGTATTATTCATAGTTACTTTTAGTTTCAGTCAGGGAAAAGGAGTTTCGCGGGAACTAGAGCCAATAAATGAGATGCGCTTAGAGTATCGGCTCTCTCTTCCCCGACAGTGTTGTGAACGCCGCCATTTTGGTGCTTGTGCAGAGCAGGCGCAACTGCCGATCGTCATGATTCCAACGTGCGGCATCCTCAGCATTAGAATTGGTGTTAGGAAGCTCATGTAATGTTGCTTTGCTTTGTCGCAAACTGTTTAAATTGGAGGACGGAAAAGCGTTTCTTGTGATTTCAGATAAAGCTTCAAATAACTGGCAACCATAATTTTAAGCCGCAATACGGCCAAGTGTCGCTACTCTGAAGCGTAGCTTATTTAATGACTCTATTCATGCTCTTGTTCAAGAGGCTTGTATAACCTGTAGGGGCCATGAAGTAAGCCTCGCGGATTCCACAAGCCACTACCTTTTGACATCTGCCTCTTCCTCATTGTTTCCGCTTGTGCCAGTAAATTAGCTACGGTTCAGGATACGGACACTTGGCCATATTGTGGCTTAAAATCATGGTTGCCAGTTATCTGAAGCTTTATCTAAAATCACAGGAAACGCTTTTCCGTCTCCCACAAATGTTTAAACAACCCACGACAGAGCATTGCAATAGTGCATCAGCTTCCTAGCACCGCATCTAATGCTGAGGAAGTCCTACTTTTGGATCATGACGATTGGCAGTTGCGCTTGCTCTGAACAAGACCCGAAATGACGGCGCCCAAAACAATTTTGGGGAACGGAGTGCCGATACTAGTGCCGCTAAATAAGCTACGCTTCAGAGTAACGACACTTCGCCATATTGTGTCTTAAAATCATGGTTGCCATTTATCTGAAGCTTTACCTGAAATCACATGAAACGCATCTCGGCCCTTTACAAATGTTTAAACAGTTCGCAACACAGCAAAGCAATATTAGATGACCTTCCTAGCACCAAGTCTAATGCTGAGGAAGTCTCCCTTATGAATCAGGACGATCGGCAGTTATGTCTGCTCTGCATAAGAGCCAAAATGGCGGCTCCCACAACAATGTCGGGGAACGGGTGTGCCGATACTCTAAGCGAGCAGAGACAGAGGAGTGTCGTCTGCTATCGCCGTCTGCTCTTGTCGTCTGCTTCTGCACGGACGCTGAACTGACTTCGGAGCCGGTGCACGATTTTGAGGAACTGGGTCTGAACTCGTTCAGAACTGGGATGAATCGAACGTGCCAGTGAAGCGGCCGTGCAACGTCCGGTTGAATCGAATGCGCCAGTTCTTGCACTGCTGAACTAGTTCAGCTAGTTCAGGCGAATCGAACAGACCTATTGACTCTAGGCATAGAGTGAACTCGGGTGTATTCTTTTCCTCTTCGTCTTTATTGTTTAATGATTCCAACCATATCGAATAATTAACACATTATATCACGCTACGCTTGTGTAATTACTTTTCTTAGATTTATTAACCTGACCCAGTACTCATTTATCGATAAACCATTCATTTATCGATAGTAAATCTTTCAATACATTTTTTAAATGTGAAGGTAAAAAGACACGGAGATTGATGATGATACAGACGCCAACGCCGCCCTCGGAAATTTTTTCGAACATTAGAAATCAGCAGTTTGTCTGCCATCCGCCAGGTAGCGCAACGAAACACCCAAACAGTGTTTTAATGTTTTTAAAATTAGCTAAGCTCTACACCTATTAAGAAACCAAAGCAAGATGATTGTTAAAATGTAATACATCGCAATGTATATCTATTCAAACCAATAAATGTTATTGGATGCCAATAAATCTGTTCGATGTCCAAACAAGATATACGTCAAAACAGGTAAGTTTGAAGTGCTCCTGGAGCGTTATGACTTTGAAAAGTGAAAAAAAGCCATCGTCCAAAGATTTGATCATAGTTTAATTATTTGCTCAGCGACATTTGAAGTACCATGACTCGAAGCACAAAAAAGTGGTACGTTTGATATAAAATATCTAAACAAAAAAATTTTACACAACATTACATTTTTTTCTGCATATTACCAATTATAAGCACTACATCTGTAGCTAATTTCATTACCCTAGCGCTTGTCATTAAAAACATATTTGTGCTGTAAAATGTAAATTTTAGGGCAATATTTGGAGGGATGAAAAAAACAAAGTAGTACAAATATCAAAAAAGTCTATCGTTACATTCTGCTCCGACATCATCTTAACAAAACTGCTATATTGGAACCGTGCTACCTTTAATGGATCGTTCATAAAACATGAACTAGCGGAGCAAGTGAGGGTCCACGCCATCATATTCGCAATGCTACAAATGCGCATGTACAGTATAAACCAACACATACGTAATACCAAATGAAAGAGGATTGCATTGTTTTTCGAATGACATCAATCCCAGAAAACAGTATTTAAAAGGAGATGAGTAATGACCTGCCAAAACGTACCTAAACTGCCACATTCAGTGGGACCGTGGCCTTAAAGAACTGCATCTAACATCCATTCTTGATTCATATAAATTTACTCTCCTCACACGATATAGATCCACCCTCCGATGCAATGAACCATTTTTTACTTGTATTTCAAATTTAACTCCCATTTCTAAACCTTATGACGTTAGGGAAAGGGAGAGCTGGAAAATACCATTTAATCGCCCGAACTACGGGTTTCAAATGTTAAGCTATAATCTTCCGCTTGTCTTAAATAAAGCTGAAAAACAAAATTTGTCAAACATTGAAAAGCTACATTTAAATGAAATTCGAGAACTTTGTTTTCACAAATAAAAAATAAATTGTCTTTGTGAGCTGTAAATGCATCCGGTTTATATATTTTTGTTTCCTGTATTCATCCAGTCACTAGATGCTGTCGTTTCTTTTCGTTCTTCGTGTAAGAGGTCAAATCCTTCCTCTAGCAGCAAATAGAGTATATAAGTGTTTTCTTTCCCCATGTCGCTGTCTGCTTGTTTTCCCCTGGTTGCTGTTGTTTGTTACCGTGTGCCAACCGTAAGGCTGCAGAGGCCTTGTCGAGTCAAAACTGTTTTGACTTTTTCCTCTGCAGCCCACATCACTATTTGATGATGATGTAAATAAAATTGATTAATTGATTGATTGATTGATTGATTGAGTGCATGAACAGGCGCTAGTGAGCGCGCCGAGTATTTTATTTCAATAAGTCAGCAAAGTATGTCCAGGAAAAGTGCACATGCAGACAAATGTTTGATTGCCGCTTGATCCGGAGATGCCACACACTGAACTACAGGTTTTCCCGCGTCTCTTAATCCAAACGACGTCCAATTTAATCTCAGTACCACCCATTTTAACCCAAGCGCCACACAATTTAATCCTTGCGCTACCCACTTTAATCCCAGGGTCAGTCAATTTAATCCACAACATATAGTAATTGCCTTCAGTGGTCGTGTTTTGCTTACACAATTGGTAACTTAGACGAATTGTTTTATACACTTAGGTTTTTTGGGGGACAACTGATCATTTGATCACTATTGTTACTACTTGGAGTTACTAGTCCAACTTTTGACGAGGCGTAATTGATATGTTTATTAGTATTTTTGTAACCTGGAGTTATAATGGCGCACTCGAATTTATTTTAGCTTGCAATTTACGGTTATTCTTTTGATTACTTCGTGCTATTATTGCTCCAATTGATCTATAATAAACCCAGTTGACATTGTTATTCCTCTTTTGATTACTTCGAGTTACTTTTGACCCATTGGCCATAAATTCAATTAAACGCCATTGTAATGACTCTTGATTACTTTCAGCTAATATTCAACAAATTGAATTTTTATGTGGTGATTCTTGACAATATGATTGCTCTTGATTACTTTGAGTTACTCTCAATTCAACTGACTTTAATTCGGCCTAAGTGATATTGGGTGACTCTTGTTTACTTTGCGTAATTATTGCGCCAATTTATCTGTTGTAGCTCAGTCAGTCATTATTATTCGTCCTTCGATTACCTCGAGTTACTTTTGATCCTGGGGACCTTAATTCGGCCTCATTGATATTGCGATGACTGTTATAATTTTGGGGCTGATTTAATAAAATTATTTATTATTCGCTCAATTGACATTGCAATTACTTGTTTTATTACTTTGAGTTACTATTGACCAAATGGACTTTAATTCCACCTAATTGACATTTTGGTTGCTCGTTAGATTACTTCGTGTAATTATGCCTCCAAATGATCTATAATGTGCTCAGTACATTATTATTACTCTTTTAATTTCTTTGAGTTACTTTAAAACCAGTGGACTTGAATTAGACCGAAATGACATTAGGACGACTCTTGATTACATTGAGCTTATCTTAATACACTTATTAATTATGAGCCTAATGTATATTATGATTACCATATCCAAAACAGCAGAACAGCCAAAACAGCAGAACTTGGAGCAGCTTAAGAGCGCCGGCGCCCGCGAACCAACAGATCGCCCGAGACCGCTGACTCTCCTGCAGACTGCAGCGCCCGTCGCGGTGGCGAAGATTTTCACCGCAACTCGCGCCCCTCTCTGACATGGCGCGCATACGGCGCCCGTCACACTTTTTCTTCTAGCCACCATACTCTCGCACTAGGGGCTACGAGTGGGATAGCCTTTCGGGCTCGTTCACGTCGAAGAAATACTAACATGTCGGGGATCGTGCGCGCATAGGCTGATAATTCCGGGAAGAGATAGGAGCCCCGCGTACAGTTGCGACTACAGGTCCTCGCTGGGCTGGAGAGTCGCGGACCGGTGCGAGCATTGTGCCGACTATCTTAACTTTATTAGTATTGCTTAGGGCTGGGCGTCGATTAAGAGTTTTAATCCGATTAATCGCCACCCTTTAATCGATTAATTAATCGATTAATTGGTCTCGTTAATTTCCATGCATAATATTTTAAAAAGCCAAAAATTAATATTTGTTTTCTGTTTCTGCCTTTGCTGGACATGAGGTAAAGGGCCTAATACACAAGTTTTATCATGAATCAACCTCTATGTGTAGTTAAGAACAGTTCGAAGGCACTGACACATTGTTACTTCAGCTGCATGAGGTAAAAGGTTCGGTGATATTATCCGGCAAGAGCAACCTCCTTTGATTGTTCACACTATAGTCTCCCACTGCTGCGCTAAACGGACACTCAAACGCTATTAAAGTGGCCGGGAGACGTGTAACCTTCTGCACCTTGTCAGGAGTTACGAATCTTCCCCCTACAGTTTACTTTCTTTCATAAAGGTGTTCTCGTCCACGTCTGCGCGGTGAAAGCGTTTACTTTTTACTTTATTTTGGTTCGTTAGAATATTATCGATTAACCGGTTAAAAAAATAATCGCGATTAAAGCATTAATCGATTAATCGGTAGGTTAATCGATCAAATGCCCAGCCCTAGGCTGAACACGCTTCCTGCATTAGCCAAGCTGCCTCAGCAGTAGGGAACTAAAACGCCAGGGCACGACCTGAACAAAGGCCTCGTAGATTTATTACCAGGTATTTTCGTCCAACTTCACTGAGGCAATAGGTTGCAGTTACTGGGGACCTGCTCCCGCTGTTTAATGGTACTTTTTCTGCGAGTTCGAACAATAATGTGCCGCGAGATTTTGCCAGAAAGAGGGGCAAAACAGTTGAAAATGAAAAGAGGCTAGCCTTGTCTAAATCTCCTGCCTAAATGTCTCCTATGCAGATGACTGCACATAACTTTACTCTAATTTTCATGACAATGTTCAGTTGGATGCATTTATAAAACTTCATTTCTCTTTCAGGTTCAAGGTGTCCAATCCACATGCAAGATTTTCAATATTGGGTGGGGGCTTGATTCATACTTTCCTGCGTGGGACATTTTAGGAGGAAAATGTTGTGTAGCAAAGAAAACACCAGTGACACATGATAGGTTGCCATTATTAGAACAATTTTTATTTTCTAAAAAAATAATCCATGCCTGTCAGTGTTTAATTGCTGCTTAACTGAATAAAGTTTGTTTCGTTCCATGTTTTCAAGCGTTTCCAGGAGTGTACCGTATTTTCCGGGCTATACTTTTAAAAGTTTAAACTTTAGGCTGTGCGGACTATGCGGGATTTTTGTTTTTCAATATCGTTGATTATGACGAGACGAGACGGATTTTGTGATTGAAAGGGTATGTTAATGATGATTTATGTATATTAAAGTTTTTTGTTTTGTTTTTGTGAGCTAAGAAAGCAGACATTTCTCAAGGTGTGCTGTCTATAAGAAGATATTCGTGACGAGTAAGCACCAGGTGCGGACTATGCACCGTGTGTGGGCAATCTAAGCAAAATCGTTAATTTTTTTCCCCACATTTTCTCTTGCGGACTATAGTCTGGAAAATATGGTACAGCAGCATAATCCAACGCTTTCAGAAATGTTTTGGTGACAGTAAAAAAGATTTTTATTGAGTTTTATCACAACCACAAGTAGGTAAACACAAAACCTTGTGACAATATAAAAAAAAAATTTCCTATGCTCTTAACACGCTGACATTGGCGCAGACTCGAAGTATGGCCGGCAGGACACTTGCAGATGATGTACACATTTCGAGAAACAAGGATTGTCAAAGAAATTGCAGGGCCGAGACCCCCAACTATTTCAGGGATCTCGCACGGCAGATCATGATATTCCAAATCTCACGAAAGATGTCTCCCAGTTCGTGAGAAAGCAGTCATCACTTAAGCTTATCTATCTTTAGCCAAGTTATACTGAGTCTTGGCGTACAAACTAAACCAAAACATGTAACTCAAAGACAGAAGAGACTACAGGAGTTGCCAATCAACCAACGATACTTTCAACTGGCTAAGAACTGGGCACATATAGAGAATGCAAAATAGACGAGGAAAGGTCACCTCTGTATATTCGAGCGAGGGGTTGAAAACTAATTTAAACTGACTAAGAATCTTTCAGGAGCAATTACAGGGTTGGTAGGTTCCCTGCAATTAGTCTTCATTCAACACCTCAGCTGGCATCTCGTCTAGTAACTTGTTGCAGGATGAGCCTCAGCGTCGTCCTTGTGGGTGTTCACGAAGTGCACGCTACAAATCCTCGCTGACGTTGGCGGAATCAAAATTGAACCGCCCCCACTGAAAAATAAATCAATATTATAAGATCTCTGGTGTGATCAGCGGAAAATCGACACGAAATAATAAAAACTATTATTGTTCCTAACAAGTAAGAACGTAACCAGGCTTTTTTTTTATTTTAAAGGTGCTGGTTGAGGCGGTTTGGATGTGCATTCCTTGTGTCTGTTGTTTGGGAGAAGGGATGCATGTGTATATTAAAGGGTCGTACATAATGGCTATAAACAGCTAAAAAAACGGTAACAGCAATTAAGAAACACATACGGCAAGAGAAAGCTGCACTCGCAACCCCCAAAAGCCCCTCCCCTAGCTAGAAGTCTGCTGACAAAGTAAGAACGGCAGGGCGTTGAACGGCCGACCTCCAGCAAGTCTTCGTTGCCCTTCACTGCGATTTGGCTGCACGTTCACGCTCGAGGCTCGCGAGACAGAAACCCTATCGAAGGTTGGAAGCTAGTGCTGGAGGAACTGAAGCTCCTCCCTGCCGTTCTCATCCTGACAGTAATTCTAGTTGTAATATTCGTGCCAAAGGGATCCAACCTCACGATCCAGGCCCCGTCAAACACCTCAAGGGAAGGAAAAGACGCGGAGTAAATAAAATAATCCGTCACGCAGGCACTGCCAACTGACTTTCCCGCGCTCGCTAGTCATGCTGTTCTTGTTTTGACATCAATTTCATTTCGTTTTTCAGGCGTATTTAGCAAAACTGATCTTCCAACGAACGAGAAACTTACTTTTGTTGGAGCACTGCATGCCGTGGCTCGTGCTTGGCGCCGTTCGAGTCTCGTACGGCTTTTCAGGGAAGCGATAGAATTTAAGGATTAACCACAACAATATCGGAAGTTGGTACTGCAATCAACAACGAAATATTTGTGCTAGCCGGGCTTTTATATCTTTTTTATCGTAATTATTATTATTGGCTAGCGTACCCGACCGCCTACTGCGGAGAAGCGAGGCGAAAAACAACAAGCCACTCGAAATGGGGCGTCCCGCGAGGGGCTAGAATGGTGTTGTAGTCAGCGGCGAAACTCATGGCGAAACTTGAGCGCTTTTTTCTTCGTCAAAATAACAACAAATATAAACCATTTTGACGTCACGGACGTGACGTCATTAATCACGCCCCCTGCACTTCAAATCCGTGCCGAAAATACGTAGCCGTAGGGAGCCTATTCGCAACTCCAGCCCGCCACTCTCCCTCTCGCGGACGAACGGAGAACCAGAGGAGTGGGGACGGCAGCGACGGCGGCGGCGCGGAAACGGTGGCAGGGACTGTCGGCCTTGATGCGTGAAGTCGTTTTAACGAAAGAAGTGAGCGCGTTAAAATATGAATTCTTATGCTCCGCCTTGCAACAGCGTTGCACGAAAGACCGGGGTGTCTAATTTTATTAGGGACTTTTCGTATATCGCATACGCTGCGGATTCCTGGTCTTGTGCATGGTTGCCAGCTCAATCTGTGCTCAACGTGACGACAAACGCTCCCGCTAATAATGAAGAGCTCTATAGTACCGTCTACGAAAAGTCCATTCTTTGCCATAAGTAGGAGATAACTCGTCGCGCAATGGTATGTCGAGCAATACACATTGAGAAGGTTTTCGTGTTTTAAGGCCGTGACAAGGAACATGACCATTTATTCCAAACACTTGAAAAAAAAAAAAAAAACAGAATACGCGTAGTTGCGTTCAGGTAGTTAAAAAGCAAATAAAGAGATACCGGAAGCAATTTAAGCGCGTCTGTGTTAGCGTTAGTGTTAGCGTAGTGTTCATGACGAGAGCTTAGAACGCGCATTTTTGGCGAGAGAGACCGCAACGTTGTCAATAACACGGTACAAGAAAATGTACGGTATATTAAAATATTTATTTTTGATAGAGCAATAAGTTCCCTAAACATGCCAATTATGTTAATAGGAAGTTTTAGCATAGGATACGATACACCTAAACTTTAGTTGGACGTACAGCGCACCGTTCAACCGACGCTACCAGATGTCATAAGCAGCTTGATAGCTGAGTTGTACAGCCTATTAAAATAGCTTAAGTGAGTGTACATGACTGTAAAAAAAAAGTAATCGGGGTTTCCTTAACCTTACTACGAAACCTCTGTGTTGTTTTTTTTTTTCTGTACTCTTTGATGCGTACTTTAGCTGTTTAATATATTATATCGCACCGTCATCAAGCCTCTCGCAAACGTTGGGGCCGTCAGTTTGACGTCAACGCGCTGTACGGCGAACTGAAGTTTCGAGGTTTTGTATATGTGAAAAAGGGTGTAAGGACTACAACCTTTCATTTTACTTTTTTCTTTTAGTGATGAGCACGGCAACGCTTCTGGCACGCGCTGAGAATAGCGCTTCAAATATGCAATGCGAGCTTCCGGTTATACTGCTACACCGCACGGTAGCCTGCGGTAACATACTTTCTATATATAACCTTAGAGCAGTTTGATCAGGTGTTGCAATACACTAAAACCGAGACGGTGAGCAGCGAGTTATGAGCCTGTGACACGAAGACACCACTACTGTGAACGCTGCTCTTCCGAAGGTTGACGGTCACGGTTCACTTTTTAAAGCACTAATGGCCAGGCAAAGCGCAAACATGATATCTCCATCACCCTGAAAAATATTCTGCCACAAACAGTGACGTGGCCAGTGCCTAAACCGCGCTCACCCACCACAAAGCTTCGCCAGTTAAGGTTTTTGGAACTTTTTAATATCAACATGCTCGTATTCCTAACGTGCATCAACGTTTCCGTCACCTGTAATATGATCTCTCCCTAAGCGCTTCGCATTTGTAGACAAATAAATCGTTTTTAGCGCGCTGTCCAGCGTCAGCGAGCAGGCGCACGTGAAATCCTGGAAAATCTAACCCCGTCTCTTTCGCCATCTTGGAACTAGAGCCTTTCGGCCTCCGTCGCATGGGCGCTGCCATCTCGGAATCACGTGACGCGGCCGCCATAAGGTGACTTCAACTCGTCGCTCCACTCTCCTCTCCGCGACTTGGCGAAGGCGTTGAATTCGAGTTTTAGGGGCGAAGCTCCTTATGGCCTTGTTACACTGCGGAAACAGTCGGAGAACTTTGTCCTTCAACACGAGGAAAACATGTTTTCGGGGACCCTGTCACATTGCGGAAACAACAACAGTCCGGAAACATGTTGCTGTCGTCCGAAAACCATGTTTCCCAACTTGTTCTCCGATACTCGGGGAACATCCTGTCACACCGGGAAAGCGTGTCGGAAGAACACAAATTGCCTCCTCTCCTGCGCGCTGCCTCTCTCTCGCCCTCGCCTGCCCGGCCGGCTCGGCTCGGCTATACTTGGTTTCAGCTTCGGTCCAGACGCAGCCAAAGCTACAAGCGCGAGCTCCGGGTTTTCAGCATCCCTGCCAAGCACGCGCGCTCGTGCAGTGCAAGCACTGTTCTGGGCCACATGCTCGCGCTTGTAGCATCGGCTGCGTCTGGACCGAAGCTGAAACGAAGTATAGGCGGCTAGGCTCAGATCCGCTGGCTCCGCTCGCCCCTTGAATCGTTACCATTTTGGATCGCCGTCTCATCGCCGCCGTTCTACCGTAGTCGATTCATCAGCCGCGCGAACCATCTCGTGTTCTCTGGGTTTGGTGGTTGCGTTCTGCTACAGGGCTAGACCTTTGCAGGATGGCATAAGCGCCAGCCACAGCAGCAGCTTCTGCTTTGGTGCTTCTTTGTGCCATCGATTCAGATGATTCTGACGATCAGCTGCCGCCGCGCAAGAAGCCGCGTTCAAAATGGACCAGCGAGTGGCTCGCAAGGGTGCATCAACAAGGTGCCTATGAGAATTTGATGCGGGAGCTGGCTCTGGAAGATTCCGAGGCCTACCGGCGTTGGATTCGGATGGATACCGGCTCCTTTGAGGATCTCCTAGCAAGGGTGAAATTGCGCAACGAAAAAAGGGACACATCTCGCACGTCCCGAAAAAATCGACGTTCCTCGACCATCGTGATCATTTTCGACTCCTCAGTCGAAATGAACGGCACAGTTGAAGGGTTCGACGGCATTTCGAGCGAAACAAAGTACTGATCGAATAAACTCGACCGCTCCGACAAACCACACAGTGCAAGAAGGGATGTGCTAATTGCAATAGTGATGGGGCTGCTTAGAAATGGGGAGTTGTCAATTATTGAAGTATTCTCGTGCGACTATCTGTACTGAAAAATCTAGATGTTGCCATGTTGCTGGGAAAAAATTCGCTCAGACACCGAAATGGGCAACACGTGTCGTCCGACACAAGTTGCCGATGTTTCCGTTGCCAAAAGCTGTCACACCGAGACAACATTGTCGCTGTCGTCCATGTTGCGTTGCTGTTTCCTCAATGTGAAAGGGTTGTCGGGCAACAGAGCCGACAGCCGACATGTTTCCCGACTGTTGAGAAACATGTTTTGTTGATGTTTCCGCCGTGTTTCCTCAATGTGACAGGGCCATTAGGGCTAGCCATGTCCGTATATCCGTCCGCCGTCCGGCGTGCCCCTGCTCGTGAGCTCACGAGCAGGTGTTCACGAGCTCCTGCTCGTGAGTTCAGCAGCGAAAGCAAGAAAACAAATGAAAGAAACGTCCGGCGTGCCCCTGCTCGTGAATTCAGCAGCGAGAGCAAGAAAAAAAAAAGAAAAAGAAACGATGAAAAGAAAAAAAAATAAGACAAAAAAATAGGGGGCTCTGAGATGCCATCCTATCTAAAGCCCCTCGATATGTTTCTGTTTGTCTTGCAAGTACCGTCAAACGCGCGAGCGCACGTGGGCCGTGTCTCGAGCGGCCTTTGGAAGCAAATGGCGGCGCAGCACTGAAATGAGCGGCCCTAGGAAGCGAATGGGGGGATCGGTGGCCGAGTGGTCTAGCGCACACCAGCTCGGAGCACGTGGAGCGAAAGCTCGCGCTGCAGAACCCAGGGATCCTGGGTTCGAGCCCCACCCCTGCCCGTTTCGATCTGGATGAGCATCGTACCGGCGTGCGGTCGTGTATCACTACTGCGTGATGCACGTTAAAGACCCCAGGCTAGCGGCTGTACCGCACTGGCTAAATTTCTCATCTACAGCTGGGAGACTCGTCGCCCCTGTGAGGCAGACCAAGTTCTAGGCTGTATAGACAATTGCAAGCATGGCGCCACAAATGGTGCCCCATGCGTGCAAGCGCGTGCAACGCGCGGGTGAACGTAGCTTTGGCAAGCTCGTAATCGCACGGGCGTGCCTGCTCGAGCAGAGACATGGCGGCGGCCATTCGCCCAGCTTGCAATCGTCTATAAACACACACACAACCCAACTTTTTTTTAGGAAGCGAATGGCGGCGGAGCACCCGCTCGTGGCACGTGTCTCGCACAATTCCACAACAATGGTTGGCGGTACTTGTAAAAAACGCCTTTATCAAGGGGCTTTAATCCTATCCGTCTTCTTAAAAAAAAAAAGAAGAAAACCACACATTCTTCTACTGACCTGAAGGAAAACGGCACCATCAGCACTACCTATATGACCAAAATCAGTATCAAGAAAAAGAAGAAAAATAAAAGAGTAGGGGGTTCTGAGTTGCCATCCCATCTGTCTTCTTACAAAAAGAAAAAGAAGAAAACCGCACATTCTTCTATTGACATGAATGAAAACGGCACCATCAGCACTACCTATGACCAAAATCAGTATCATCAGCACCACCCGAGCTTCGCCCCAATCAACATCATTCACCACGTGGAGATGCGGTAATTTTTTGGTCGCGTTTCACCGCGTTTCTCGCCTTATTGTAAATCGCCGCCCGATGTTTACATTTACAACTTAATTGCATGCCATCGTTATGTGCACGACGACATATGCAGTTAAATTTGTAACAGATGTGTACTATTATAACCGTCGGCGTACCGGTTACGCGTGAGGAGGGAAGAAGTGCAGGAATCAGCGTCAGACCTGGCGCATATTGAGCCCAATTATTTATGACAACTGAAGTTTGCACAGTGATAGTGGCGGATTATTCGAAATAAGTCTAGTGCAATGTATATATGTAATCTCGCATTTAGAATCTGAAGGAATATGGGAGCAAAATACTACTCAGCATATGAAGCTTTGTGTGTTTCCTGATAGCCTCCGGCCTTGCCTTCATAACAAATTTAAAATAGTTGCTTTTGATTATATAGGAGATATTAGATATACAGGTGACGAACGTTTAACTCACATTTTATCTGATGCTTGGGATAATGGTAACGTCCACATCGGGCGATTTGTTTGTTCACGACATTACACATAAATCTGTTAGACGGTCTTAATCGTTTTTGCAATACTGGGTGTATCAAGGAGTGGCCAGGCTCTTTAAATCGACCGCAAAATTCGTGTAATGCGGATTCTTAGGCGAGTTGGTACCGCAAAATTCGGTTTCTTAAGGCCGGTTCACACATGCAGCGAAGCGCTAAGTTAGCGCTACGTGAGCGCTCCAAGGAGCGCTCATGCGGCGCTTCCTAGCGCGTGATGTAGCGCTCTGTTAGCGCTTCAGTAGCGCTCTGTTAGCGCTTCAGAAGCCCTTTGTTAGCGCTCTGTTAGCGCTACAGAAGCGCTTTGTAAGCGCTCTTACGCTCCTTGTGCCGTGCGTGCTGCTGCGGAACAGCGCGTGCACGGCGATTCCTTTGTTGTTTTTCCTTTGGCATTGAAAGAAGAGGAAGTAAAACAGCCGCTCTCCAAGCAAAGGGTCGGGCAGGCGATCCAGACTTATGGACTTTGAGCGACTAATTGATTGGGTACGACCTCATCGCTTTCTATTCGAGATGCGTGACCCTGGTTTCAAAGACACGCAGTTCAAAATAATCGCCTTCGAAAGAGCTCTGTGTCTCGGTCCCTCAGCCTATGAACAAGGTTCGCCGGGTACCCGTCAGTATCTCGGTGGCGAAAGATTTCGCGGACCCAGAAGGCTCTCCTGGGCGTTGAGCCGTCCAAAGATATGCACTAATCGCTTATCTAAGAGCACTTGTCGCATTTCTATTTCAGCATCCCACATGTTCGCCATGGTGCTGCTGGTGCACACCCAACCACAAGAACTGGAACCGCAGTGCACGCGCTAATCCGCAGCATGCGGTACAAGAAGCGCTAACACGGCGCTACTGAAGCGCTAACAAGGCGCTACTGGAGCGCTAACAAGGCGCTACTGGAGCGTTAACAAGGCGCTACAGAAGCGCTAATTGCGCGCTGTTAGAACTAAGTCACGCTCGAGGAAGCGCCACATGAGCGCTCCTTGGAGCGCTCACGTAGCGCTAATACTTAGCGCTCCGCTGTATGTGTGAACACGCCTTTAACCTATCGCGCTACGACTTTGTGCAGCGTTGCCAGATGGTGCTTTTTCTTTTTTTTGTGTGAAATTTGCAAAGAGCGAACTTACCTGAGGAAAAAGTAAAGAAAGAAAAAGGCTTAGCTCCTATAAAAATGCGGCGAAGCCAAAAATCTTCAAACAATACGGCGCCGCTTCGCACGGGAGACAAAAGATGGCGCAAGCGGTCGCGACGCCAACTGCGGCAACGAACGAGCATACGGCGCCGAAAGCCGACGTCTTTAGCAGACAATCTTTTCGACTCAAAAGCGGCGCGAACTTTCCTGATATGAGCTGCCGATGCATCATTTTATCATCCTTAGGGATAAAAGATATTGAATGGACACACAATCGATTAGAAAAATGGTTTGTTGGGATATTTTGACTGTTTTCTTTTTGTTTTTTTTTCGGGGCACCGATGTCGTCTGCTTTGCAGTTCCTTGTTGCGCGCCTGTTTTTGTTTCTGCGACTGTCGCCGCCTACGGAACGCCCTCCGCTTTTGAGTCGACAAGGTTGTCCGCTAAAGACGCCGGCTTTCGGCGCTGTATGCTCGTTCGTTGGCGCAGTTGGCATCCCGACCGCTTGCGCCATCTCTTGTCTCCCGTGCGAAACAGCACCGTATTGTTTGAAAATCTTTGGTTTTGCTGCATTTCCATAGGAGCTAAGCCTTTTTCTTTCTTTACTTTTTCTTCACGTAAGCTCACTCTTTGCAAATTTAACAAAATAAATGAACCATCTGTGGGGAACGCTGCACAAAGTCGTAGCGCGATAGGTTAAGAAACCGATTTTTGCGGTCGATTTAAAGAGCCTGGCCACTTATTGATACACCCAGTAGAAACGTTTGCTTGATTTGTTTATATATGAATTCAGAGAAACTGTGCACTATGCTCGGTCACACATTTGCAGTCATTAAAGGGTGTTAAAATGCTTTAACACAAAGTTTAATTAATGCATTTTATTTATTTTAAACACAAAGACCCCCTGTGAAATAATCTGTCACAGGCAGCTTGAGAGTGCCTAGGGCTCGCATTATGTGATACCGAAAAGAAGCCATCTATATGGAAATCACCCAAGTTCAGGGTTGTTGATTTTAAATCACATCAGTTTTGCATCGATATCTGTCGTGAAGGTTCATGAAGTCGTGCCTAGAATTCGACTTCAACCAAATGTCGTGAGATCACTTCTCTCGTAACCTTAATTTTATTTGGCAAAGTTTAAACAAAGACAAAGTTTCAGATTTCAATTGATGGACCTCACTTATCTCATGTACCAAGCACGTTGTAATCTAATGTCAGTAAAACAAATAGTTACTCTTCTAACGCCCACGTTCTGGAATACTGTTAATAAGTACTTTAGCAAAGTCAATAGCCAAAGGAATTTCCCACCCGACCTAGGACGGACTATCGAAATATATCTCAAGTACTTAATTTTTTTTTTTAAGAAAACAACCCGAGACAATATTACTTATTTCTTAGAATATCTGCGTATTATAGGAGAAATTTGGAGTTCCTAAAGTTCACAGAAAGTTGGTGTCCGCGAATATCAGAATGTGAACTTGCGACTTCGTGTGTTTTTCGCGATTTAGGAGGTTTTTAATCAGGTTGCGGACTGAATTTTTACTATATATCTACTAATTAGTCTCTTCATTAATTTATTTCTCTGAAAAACTAGGGTCAGTAGATCAGGCCGTAGACAATGGGAATCCTCCTTGTGCCGTAAAGCGTTCGAAAAAAAGTCCGCGAATATGACTCGAAACCACTTCGCGGTTCTCGAATTGGTTCAGTACCACAGTTTTATTAGTTCTGCGCTATAACGGGCACATTTGTGAGACGAAATTAGGCGAGGATGACCTAACACACCAACACAGCCGAGAGCGCGCTGAAACCGAAACCAACCAAATAGAAGCCACCCAATGGCACCGAGTGCGTCAGCGCCCTCTGTCAACTGGTTGGGTAACTACTGAGATGAAGAGGTCATAAAGCCAGACCCGTTTATTGAGAAAGTTTGACCATACATTGGTTTTAGTCTTGTGCGAATAGTGGATTTTGAGTTCGAATCGAATTCGAAGCGAATAGTGGTTTTGCCCGAATATTTTCGATTCGAATTCGAATAGTTTTTCTACGCCTTTCACTACCAATGCATAATTCTTAGACGAAAACCCAGCTAAACTTGTGAAGGTTGTTCCGCTTGTTAATTTATAAACTTAGTTTAATCTATCCATATTTATGAACTGTGACCTCAGAAGGTCTGGTGTCTTGGGATGGCAAGTAAACGACGGATTTGACGTAAAATGAATCCTGTAGAGATGGTCAACTATACCCAAAGGAGTGATTTCACAAATCTTGCTATATAAAATATTCTTCCTTTAATCTCGAGTTAAAAAAGAATTGTAAGGGCATCTCTGCCTAACGTAGTACACTCTTGCATAACAGTTTAATTTTGAAACTTTTACTACAATGTAAATATACACATTCACAAACTTTTTATTTATTTTGGAATACAGCCGGCACAGGCGCACCACCCCGCTTTGAATGTATGCTTTACTTCCATGCATGCAACTACGATATTCATACCTTTCCAAGTGTTTATCGCGGCTGGTTACCCCGTTGAGTGCGCTTCTTACCAAGCACCGGTGCGCTGCGGAGAAGCAACGCCCACGGAGCTCGCTTCTGCGGGTATTGCTTCTCCGCAGCGTACCGGTGCTTGGTGAGAAGCGCACTCTAAGGGGCTAACCCGCCGCAATCGGCACTTCGAAAAACTCGAACAATGCAGTTGTTATCGAAGCGAATATCGAATAGTGTATTATTCGGAACTACTATTCGAAATTTCGAATATTCGCACAACCCTAATTGGTTTGAATAGGCGAGCATCTCGGGTCCACCCACAGGCCGCGAAACAACCCCTAGCGGTGGTAGTGTGGTCTAAGTATGTGGCACGACTAATTTAAGCCGTTTTAGCGTCGCTAGAGTGAAAAGGTTTAGCTCTCGGTGACTCAAAACTTTGTGCATGTGAGGTTTTAGTCACGCCAATATTCAAGTGTGGAATAAACGAACGTGCGCTCCAAACCAGGGCCGACTTGCTAGAAACAGCGTCTCAGCCGAGACGGGAAAGAAAGCACTGTCAAAGCCAGCACACGAGCCGAGCGGGATTGATTGAAAACGTTTATTGGCCATAAACTAAGGGATGAGGAATAAGGGCGGTGTCGGTGGTGACGGCGACCTGGACACTCTTGGCACTATGCTACATACTATATACACTACGTGTGAACATCGAGTTTCGCCTCAAAGATAAAGTCCAAGAGACTCTTCAGAACGTTCACGTTGTCTGGTGGTCTTGGAGGTGGGCGCACCCATTCCTCCAGCGATGTGATGTTTGTGGGCTTGTGCTTTGTCCTCAAGTCCTTGTAGTATGGACAGTTCCATAGAAGGTGGACAGTGTCCGCCTTTGCTGTTCCATTGCATTTTACGCATGTGCCTAAACGTCCTTTACCCCACCGGGCAATCCGGGCCTGAGTGGGATTGGCGTTGGCTTGTATGCGAGTGAGGATTACTCGTCCCCTTCGTCCTAATCCCCCTGGAAGGGGATCCGGATCCGAGGGCAGGCTTTCCCACAGGCGATGCTTGTATTGCTCTTTGATGCGAAGCTTTTCTTCACCGAGGTCGTAGTTGTTTTCGTCCGCGGACTCCTGTGCTTGATTACAAGCGATGGAGTAGCCGTGGTCCAGCTGGTGTGAGGGCATAGCGGATTGCTCGCGGAGGGAGATAACGGCGACGCGAGCAAGCTGATGTGCCTTTTCGTTGCCTTGGATTCCGGCGTGACCCGGAACCCAGCTGATAATAGTCTTCGTCCCCTCCAAGAGGAGACGAGCAGCAATTTTCTTTATTTTCCTCACCCTTCGGCACGGGCTGTTGGCTTTTTTTACATTCTGTGACTGCTTCCTTAGAATCGGAAAAGATGTGTAGTTCTTTTGGTCCGGTGGTGGAGTTCGCCAGGACAGATTCTAGAGCCACTTGAATGGCCGCTAGTTCCCCTCCTCGAACTGTCATGCTAGTTGGAGGCTGCGTGCTCGCATCGACCTGGATCTCCGGAAAGCAGGCTACTGCCGCCCCGGGGCCGTCGTTGCCGAGAGCAAAATTTGTGTATGCAGCGAGTATGGTACTTGGATTTGTCCAGGATCCGACCATTTTGTTGTGGGCTTTTACAAGCCACTCTTGCTTCTGTGTGTCGCCCTTCCTGAGCTTCCCCAGGGGTTTGTGTTCCACAATGTCCAGCAAATCCTCCCAGGGGGGAAGCTGTTCCGGGAGTGCTGGCCAATCCTCTTGTTTACTGCCGAGTCGGCAGAGAATCTCTCTGCCTTGTCTAGTGTGTTTCAGTCGGTCCCAGTGGGCCCGACTTCGCGCATGCACCGTGTCGTAGAGTGAGTTGAGTTGAGCCTTCTCCTTGAGTCTTGGAAGTGCCGTGTAAGCCGGTAGACCGGTGATTACGCGCATCGCTTGGTGGTTTAGCGTTTCCAGTCTTTTCCATTGTGCTTTGGTGAGCCTGCAGTGAGTCGCGCCGTAGCAGACGCGTGACACCACGAGCGCCTTGACCATCCGCCTGGCCACTTCTTCTGTTGCTCCTCCTTGTGCCGAGCAGATGCGGCGAATAACGTTCAGGGCCGAGTTGCATTGCTTGATAGTTTGTCGAAGCCAGAGGTCTGCTCCACCGGTCTCATCTATTAGGAGCCCTAGGATCTTGACTGATGGCGCTGCGACGATCCTCTTCCCTGCCAGCACCAGGTTGAAGGCGTCGGAAATCTTGGCTTCGCGTAACCGTTTCGGGGCAAGAACGACGAAACTGGTCTTCTCTGGTGACGCTTGTAGCCCGACGCGACGAAGATGATTCTCTATCGTGTCAAGGCAGGCTTGCAGCGTGTCTTGTTGTTGGGATAGGCTCGATTCTCTCGTCCAGATTGATATATCATCTGCATATATCGTAAACCCAAGTTGTGGCACCTTGTCAAGTTCGTGTGGGAGTGCTGCCATGACTATGTTGAATAGCATAGGCGATAATACAGATCCTTGAGGTACCCCTACCCGGTTCGCCCTTGGTTCGCTGTGACTAGAGCCACACTGAACCGAGTACGTTCTTCCCGCAAGGAAAGCCCGGATAAAGTTGAGCGCTCTCCCACCGAGGCCGAGTTGTTGTGCCTCGCGAATGACTGCGGCGTGGGGAACCGAATCAAACGCCTTCTTGACGTCCACCGTAACAATGGCACGCACGGCTTGGCGTGTGGCTGTTGTGATGACTCCCGCCGATATGAGCGTTAGGCTCTCCTGCGTGCTTAGGCCGGGCCGGAACCCAGTCTGCACGGAGTGGAAAGCCCCGGTCGTCTCAAGGAGCCATTCGATACGCCGCAGAACCATTCTCTCCATGACCTTACACGTGCACGACGTGAGGGAGATGGGTCTATAGTTTGCAAGGCCACCTTTGTCTTTCCCTGGTTTAGGAATGGGAATCACTGCAGAGTGTTTCCAATCTTGCGGTAGCTGTCCCGTCTCCCAGATCTGATTGATCTGGCACAGAAGCTCTTGTCCGATGTGGTCAGGTAAATTCCGTAGCATGTTCGTGGTGACTTGGTCGGGCCCTGGTGCGGTGTTGGCTTTCCCAGAGTGCAGGGCGCTCTCCAGCTCTCCCCTTGTGAATGGTCTGTCCAGATTTGAGTCTGGTGCAAGCACTTCTTGCGCGTAGGAGTCATAGTCAGAGGAGTCGGCCGCCGGTTGCGGAAAGAACAAGTCCCCCGCCATGACCGTCAGCTCCTCTTCCGTCTTTCCCATCTTGAGTGCAAGGGTGGCGGTAGCAGCCTTTGTCCTCTTTTTTCCAAGCATGGAGCGGCTGGTGGCCCAGAGTCGAGCCACTGACGTCTTCTCGGAAAGCGTCGAGCTGTAATCTAACCACCGCTGGAGCCCAAGCTTCTGGGCGTAGACTTTAGCCCCAACCGTCGCTCGCGTAATGTTGCGTCTTTTGATTGGAGTGCGTGGTCCCTTTCTGTAAGTCTGCACCGCTCGCAGGCGGTGAGCCCAGGGGTGCTATGTTGCGCTTTTGGACTCCCAGGAGACTTGGAAGAAGGAAATGACGTCAACGACTAGAGCAAACGCAGATTGGATGTTGACAGAAGAAAACGAAATCAACATCCAATCTGCATTTGCTGCGTTGTTGACGTCACTTCCTTCTCCCTAGTCTCCTGGGAGTGCAAAAAGCGCAACATAGCCCCCCAGAGCTGCAGCAGGCCCAAATCGGGTGTAGGCGCATCTTCATCCACTTTGGTCTTGATTGTGGCCTTTTCAATGGCGCACCGCCCTACTGAAAAAAATTATCTGAATTCATATAAAAACTGATATGAAACATCCAAAAACTGATATGCGACATATGAAACTGATATGAAATATCCAAACACTGATATACGGCATATGAAACTGATATGAAATACCCCAAAACTAATATGCGGCATGTAAGAACTGATATACAGCATGTGCCAACTGATATGAATGTGTCCAATAAACAATTCAAAAATAAATTCATATATTCTTTTTTTTTTTTTGGCATACGACGTGTCGCGCGGGCAAACAAAACGTGGCTTGGAACCGCAGGGGTATGACATCACTGAAAAAAAAAATTCAACACGTTGAGAATATTATTTATTGCTTAGGTGGTCACCGAAAAACTCCGTACTTAGAAAACGACCTGTATAAAAGGCTGAAACGCAGAGCTCAGAAGTAGTTATTAGGTGTGCTGTTGTATTCATGTTTGTTGTGCCGTGTATGTGTATCAGCTGATGCTAGTGGTATGCGGTATGCATCTACATGGTGGCGTGAATAAATAAAATTATTTTTGTAGTACATGAATATGGCGGTACCTAGCGCCACCTAGCCCAGTGTAACTGATATGCGCCATATGAAACTGATATGAAATAATAAGTTCTGATATGAAAAGTTGTCCAATAAACATATCAGAAATAAATTCATATAGCTTTTTCACTAGGGCGCGAAGTCTTAGATCTAGGGGGTGGCCACCATAGTCTCGTCCTTCAATGTTTGCCTGAACTTATCCCAGTATATTGTCTTAACTTGTCGTTTCTGCGCTGGCCCATTGCGTGCCATCCGAGTCAACGAAAATTGAAAAGTGATTGGAAAATGATCGCTCCCCCAGTTGTCTGGAAGGCACTTCCATTTGTGATGTTGTATGTAAGGATTTGCTACCCAAGTAAGGTCCGGGGTAGTGTCCTTCTGGCCGAAGCCACCGATCCTCGTCTTGATTCCTTTTTTGTTAGTTAGATGCATCTGGTAGTTGCTCATCTCTTCGATGAGCTTTTCCGCTCCGCCTCCGCTGCTTGCGTAACCCCAAAGAGTGTGCTGCGCGTTGAAATATTCTTCGTACAACTTGTGGTCCCGTGGGTACAAGTTGTGCAGATAGGCCACTCAGCCGTAGTCTTGTGGAGTACCTCCTCGCCTTGGTCTGTAGTACGCCGAGACGACTACCAGGTTTTGGAGCTGGTACGATACCCTGATGGCAACCACCTCCTGATTCTCAGTGCAAAACTTTGTAGTGTTTATTTGGTGCCGATGCCAGTCCTGGCGAACGTACACCATGGCCATCCCGGAAGGGTCAACGAGGAGTCCGTTCGTCCGCCCTGGTATCGATAGAATTGAGTATGATTCGTACCCTTGGATACAATGTTTGTTGTGTTCGTCTCTTGCAACAGCAGGATGTCAGAGCGTTCTGGGCCCGTTTGCTCGAAGCACTAACCGCGGCTAAAGTTAGCCGCAGTACCTAGGAGAGGGATTTTGAGATCACGTGACTGGCTCGGTAGGGATGCGGGGAAACATGGCGGTGCCCCAGTGAGTGAGCGCCGCTCGCTTTGGAACTAATGTGTCGTTGTGGTTGCAATATCGGGCGCGTTAGTCAGCATCGAATGGTGCAGAAGGCTTTCGCTTTGCCTTATCACACTTAAACCGCAAAGCATGGGCAATGACATCGCCGCATTTTTTAGATAGTGTTTCGATTCTGGGCATTCTTAAGCCTAAATGAACGCGATAATTGTCGGCATAGCAACGTCTTTGGAAATCGGATTGTTGATAGCACGCAAAAGCAGACGGCGTCCCAACAGACCTTTTTTCTAAATTATCCAAGCACCGAAGTGCATGCTACGACTGTAGTTGCACGCGTCGCACGTGCTGGCGTCTGCAGTAGTAACCGTTCTAAAGCAAAAAAGTATAAAACAAATTTTGCCTTGCACGCGCGTTCGTTAAAGCCTTATTCTAATTTTTTACTTCAAATCTTTTATAAGAGGAAGGCCAGCGCGCGTGAACTGTAGAATTACACTTCCAGCGTTCTCCTAGCGATGCTTGGATAATTTAGAAAAAAGTCTGTCAGGACTTTATTAGCATGCAAATTAAATGCAAAGGTGCAAGCGAGCTGGGCAAGAATGATGAAAATAATCCCTGGAGAAGGGGAACAAGAGGGACAAAGGACAAACACAAATCTCCGAACACAGCTGGGTGACCGGTGAGCGACCGAAAAAATCCGCCTGGTCCGGGTATCGAACCCGGGACCTCTCCATTACAGGTGGAGCGCTCTACCAACTGAGCTAACCAGGGGTTAGACGTCAGTAGAGCAAACGGGTTTTATCAGCCGCCACCAGTCTAACACCAACAAGGGTGAAGCTTGCAATTTAAGGTTATTATTAGAATGCAAATTAAATGCAAAGGTGCAAGCGAGCTGGACAAGAACGATGAAAATAATACCTGGAGAAGGGGAACAAGAGGGACAAAGGACAAACACAAATCTCCGAACACAGCTAAGTGACCGGTGAGCGACCGAAAAAATCCGCCTGGTCTGGGTATCGAACCCGGGACCTCTCCATTACAGGTGGAGCGCTCTACCAACTGAGCTAACCAGGGGTTAGACGTCAGTAGAGCAAACGGGTTTTATCAGCCGCCACCAGTCTCAAGCTTGCAATTTAAGGTTATTATTAGAATGCAAATTAAATGCAAAGGTGCAAGCGAGCTGGACAAGAATGATGAAAATAATCCCTGGAGAAGGGGAACAAGAGGGACAAAGGACAAACACAAATCTCTGAACACAGCTAGGTGACCGGTGAGCGACCGAAAAAATCCGCCTGGTCCGGGGTATCGAACCCGGGACCTCTCCATTACAGCTGATAAAACCCGTTTGCTCTACTGACGTCTAACCCCTGGTTAGCTCAGTTGGTAGAGCGCTCCACCTGTAATGGAGAGGTCCCGGGTTCGATACCCGGACCAGGCGGATTTTTTCGGTCGCTCACCGGTCACCTAGCTGTGTTCGGAGATTTGTGTTTGTCCTTTGTCCCTCTTGTTCCCCATCTCCAGGGATTATTTTCATCATTCTTGTCCAGCTCGCTTGCACCTTTGCATTTAATTTGCATTCTAATAATAACCTTAAATTGCAAGCTTCACCCTTGTTGGTATTAGACTGGTGGCGGCTGATAAAACCCGTTTGCTCTACTGACGTCTAACCCCTGGTTAGCTCAGTTGCTAGAGCGCTCCACCTGTAATGGAGAGGTCCCGGGTTCGATACCCGGACCAGGCGGATTTTTTCGGTCGCTCACCGGTCACCTAGCTGTGTTCGGAGATTTGTGTTTGTCCTTTGTCCCTCTTGTTCCCCTTCTCCAGGGATTATTTTCATCATTCTGTCAGGACGCTGTCTGCTTTTGTGTGCTATCAACAATGCGCTTTCCAAAGACGTTGCCATGCCGACAATTATCGCGCTCATTGAGGCTTAGGAATGCCCAGAATCGAAACACTATCTGAAAAATGCGGCGATGTCATTGCCCATGCTTTGCGGTTTAAGTGAGGTAAGGCAAAGCGAAAGCCTCCTGCATTATTCGTTGCTGACTAACGCGCCCTATATTGCAGGTACAACGACGTAGTTCCAAAGCGACCGGCGCTCACTGACTGGGGCACCGCCATGTTTCCCCGCATCCCTACCGAGCCAGTCACGTGATCTCAAAATCCCTCTCCTAGGTACTGCGGCTAACTTTAGCCGCGGTTAGAGTGCCTTCATACACACGCGCGCTTTTGCTTGAGTGGTGACATCTCAGCCATTTTTCCGCCCAATCGTTTTTTGTATGCATTTTGAAGTGCGCGCAATCCGGTGTCACTCGCTCGAGCGCGTAGCTTTGGCTAATGCATAGACGCCATTTCACCGCCCAAGTCACGCACCGAGGTGCGCGAGAGCGTCACGCGCTGGCACATTCAAGGCAACAATGGATGTCTTCACCCTGAGACAGACAGACATGTAGGCACCCTAGCCGCGGTTAGCGCTTCGAGCAAACGGGCCCTGGTGGTCTGTCTACGTACCTTGCCTTGAGCTCCGTCGCCCTGCTTCGGAGCCCCCGACAATTCTATTGCAGGACTTTTATCATTTAATGAATGCTCGCAAGGCTTGTAGTACGGCGGTATTCCGTGCTTGCCTTTCTTGTTGTTCTTCAGTGTGCTTCGCAATGGCATCCGTCTCTGCTCGGAGGTAGAGATAGAGGTTCCTGAAGTCTGGTGGTGCTGCCCCATCGGGCTTCGAGGAATCCAGAAGACTGCCTCCCGTTCTTTACTCCATCTGCCCAACTTCTTCCACTCGGGGGTACTGGAATCTTAATCAGTCGATCCCGCGGGCCGGGGTGCAGATGGGTTTGCTGTTGATGCTGCTTGCGAAATCGCTGCTCGCATCTTCTTGTTGGTTGCTTTCCTTATGGGACAGCTGTTGCTGGTTGCCAAGTGTCCAGCTTTCTTGCATCCCTGACAGAAGGGTGTGTCTCTAGCGCATTGCATCCCTCCAGTGTCAAGGACGAGAACCATCGCATGTTTCGCCTGGCCACACGTCGTACATACCCCTAAATTGTGGCAGATGTCCTCCTTATGGCCGAGGCAGTGGCAGTTGGCGCACACCACCGCTTTAGGTTTGTATGAGAAAACCCGCTTGTAAATATTCCCGTATAGGATCGACCGCGGCAGGTGATTACCATCAAAGGTGATAATTGCCGTGTTGGTCTTGCCAAGCCGGCGCGCGGCAACGATCTCGATCTTATTTGATTCTAGTTGGTTGTTTAGAGTGTGGTCGTCTCTGTCTTGGGCTAAGGGGAAAAGGTCATAAATGACCCCCTTGACATACGTATTGCCGTACGTGCGAAACACTTGCACGGGGAGCTCCTTGAGGTCTTCTGCTTGGATCGTTTTGATTTCTTGGATGTGGCGGGCCACTTCCTCGGAGTCAGTACGAATCGAAATGATGTTGGCGTTTTCTAGAAGGTGGAGTGTGAGTGCGACTTTCTTGTCAGGCAGGTATTTACAGCACTGCATCTTGAATGACTGGAGGTATGGCTTGATCGAAGTCTGGCTTCTGGAAAGTCTCACTTTCAGTTCAAAGAATCGATTGAAGGTCTTGTTTGGTGGTTTCAGTACCTACGCAGGCTATTCGCGACATCGCTTAGGCGCTCTTGTTTGTGACGTGTTTCCACGGATCTCCGGTGTCTTCCTCCGTTTTTTCCTTCTAGCGGTGCTTGGCGGTGCGCAAAATCTTGCGCCATCATCTCCGCAACTTCCCTGAATGACGTCAGGCCTCCATCTGCAGGTGTTGCACCGTCGGTGTCGACGAGGCGCCCGCCGGCATCACCTGATGGCTTCGTATTGGGTAGCGGCGCTGCTTGCGTTCCTTGACCTGGACGGCCTTGGTTCGTAGCCACGCTAACGTGACCTTGGGTAGCACCCTCGGTTTTCTTTGATTTCTTCTTTTTCTTGGGTTTGCTCGTATTCTAGCTATGCTTCTCTATGTGAAGCTTCTAGAGAATTTGTAGTTGAAGCTCGTGGGGTAATCCCTCGAGCAATCTTCTGATCCCGGTCTCTGCCGACAATTCTAAATTGCTTGAAGATGGCTGAGTCCGAGCCTCTTGTAGTGTACACCTGTTTCCGTGGTCTTCGGAGATTTCCGTATTCTCGGTAACCTCCATGATTTCGGACCACAGCCCGATCCTCGGCTCTCTGGCCTGGGCTGCGTCAGGTGCTACAATATTACTGAAATTAGCCTCATTTGCCTGGCTTGCAAAAGGCGGAGGACCTTCTTCCGTCGAAGGCCCAGCTTGTGGGGTGAGTTCCGGGAACTGGACAGGATTCGCCATGTCCCCCGAAAGGAAATTCAGGGGCCATAGGTTAAGAGCAAGAAAAATGCGTCCCAACTGTTCGGCAGCTTCTTCTTTCTCCAACCGAGCGGGACTCCGCGTCTCAAGACGCTCGCGCGCCCCACCATTGTTTTTCTTTCTTTTTTTCAGCCAGAATCAGCTTAGACGCTGTTCTAGCAAGCCGGCCCCAGAGCGAACTGTCACAAACATCAGCAGTGCAGACAAAGGCATGGGCACGGGCGCGTGGCTTTGGAACGTGCCTCCTATGCACGAGTTCTAGTACAGACAAAAGCGTTTTGCTGAACTAGGCTCGCGCGCCTGTGCCTTTGTCTTTACTGCAGACATTTGTGAGATGGAGTAGAGAGGTAGAGAGGCCGAGATTGAACGCTTCTATTTCACGCTTTGAATGTCGTTTGCAATATTGTGACGTCGCGGTCTCCTGATTGGTCGACGCTGTGTCACAATTTTAGTTTACGCTCTAAGCGCGGGAGGAATATTCGGCGCTGGCGGCGGCCTTTGCTCCGCCTATTGGCCAAACTCTCCCAATATACGGCTCTGCATAAAGCGGAGCTGAAGCGCCATCTAGACGCCGTGCTTCGAAACGTACGTATCGCGATTCCCATAGAATCAAAGACGTTTAGACTCTCGAAAGACGACGAAGTGATCTGAGCCGGAACGCAAAAGCTTCTATCTCTGGAATTTGCTATTCTACGCGACTTCGTCGGTCCCTTGGACTTTGGGGGTCTACTCGGACGGCAGGAGCTAGGGCAGCTCCCTGCACAGCAAGAAAAGGGATGCATGCTGGTATGTCTCTTTCCGAAAACAACATATCCATCACGGCAGCACAACACCAGGCCAGCAGCGCACTCGATGAATCCCAGGACTGCAGTCGATCTGTCTGCTCAGAGACCGCCAACATGGAGAGCGAAGATTCCGGAGGCGAATGGCGCAGATCCGGCAGAAAGCGCTGTCGTCCAAAGAACAGCGACTCGTCTCCAGACGTTCCGCAACAACCAAAGAAGCAAGATAACACCAGCCTCACTGTCATCTTTGTTCCTGTGAAAGAAGAGACTAGACTTACAGCGCTCAACAGCCTGAAAATTTCCGAAGCCCTTGAGAAGCTCTGCCAAGAGTGCATCATCCAAGTGCGCCCCAACGATCGGCTGAACCTGATCGCTGTTGATGTTCGCAACGGGCAGCCAGCGAAAACTCTACTGAACACTGCAATGCTCTGCGGTGTTCCAGTAAGAGCCTACTCCCCACTGTCAGGGCCCATTTCGTATGGTGTCGTCCAAGGCGTCAATGTTGAAATCACAGAAGACGATATTGCGCGCAATCTTCGCGCTGAAGACGCATGCTGCAAGATTGCCAACGTTCGGAGACTTGGACGCTCCCGCGTCGTGAAGGTCACTTTCACCAGCACTAAGCTGCCAAGCTACGTGCTTCTAGGGCACGTTCGTTATCCAGTCTCACCGTTCACAGACAGACCGTTACAATGTCACAATTGTAACGGATTTGGCCATAAGAAAATCGCCTGCCAACGTCCGAAGGCCTGCTGCCGTTGTGGGCAACACCATGACGGGACGGGCGCTGAATGTCAGTCCACCACATTGAAATGCGCCAACTGCAGTGGAAAGCACCAAGCCACATCACATGACTGTCCAAAATGGAATAAAGAGCGTGACATTATAGTGTACTCCAAGAAGAATTCAGTGGGATTCCGCGAAGCGAAGTCAGCCTTAGATCCCCAAAAGAGACAAAAAACTGGCACCGCTGAGATCATAATGCAAGACGAATCAGAGCCAACGATCTCTAATGCAGGCGCCAAAAGCTACGCTTCTGTCGTAGCTGAGGACTGCCAGAAAAAAACCGTTATCAACAAAGTACCACCGAATGATGTCCCAAGTGATGAAAGGCCAACGTCGTCCCCGCAGCAACCTTCCTCGCAGGCGCTTCCAAGGCGTCAAGCAACAAAACGAAGCACTGAAAGGAAAGAAAGCGACGAGACTTCAGGCTTACCCATCGCAACAACACCCGCCTGGGTCTCCATTATCGAGACAGTTGTAAACATATCCCTGGCAATATTGTCTAAATTTGAAGCCTCGTGGGCCCGGGCAATTGTTACAATTTTGCAGGCAATGCTTCCCTTTCTGGGGGCATGCTAGGGGGACCAAGTAACGCAAATGCGCGACAACATGGGCAGAAGACCCTGAACAGACAAATAGCTCCAATATCTCGCCAAAAGAATAGCACTCGTCAACAAAGGCGCAGTCCAGTGTTTCCTTCCATTCTTCAATGGAACGTAAATGGGCTGCGCACGCGCCTACCAGGGATGCACGAATCTTTGAAAACTGAGCGTACTGACGTCTTGGCTCTTCAAGAAACGAATGTCGTACCTGGAGAAGAGCGCCTTTCTCCATATGTGTTCTACCACAGTGCCCCCATAAATCCAAATCATAGGTCACGAGTGGCGATACTTGTACGTGACGATGTATATCATAACCCCATAGACCTTTCGGACTTGAATTCGGCCATGGAGGAGTACTCCGGCGTAATTGTTAGAATAAAAGGATGCGAAACAACGATTGTTTCAGCTTACATCACGCCACGCGGAGTCTGGAACACAAAAGTGCTGGAAGAGATTAAAAAGAGAAGCCGCGGTCAGCTTATCATCTGCGGAGATTTTAATGCTCACAACGAGGCGTGGGGTGGTAGACGAACGGACGCCAGAGGACGACAGCTAGAGGCTACCATGGCAGAGATTCAACTCCGAGCTCTAAACGATGGATCCTCCACATTTTGTAGGAAGGGGCTCAGCCCCACTACTATCCACCTGACTTTGGTGTCCTCCGAAATATTTGGGTTATAGACGGCTCGACCCGACACAGAGGGAAGTGACCACGTGCCTATCAGAGTGACACATCCAACTACAAGCCCCAAAAATGTAAAAACCTGTAAGGTTACGAACTGGGATTTATTTCGTCAGTATGTTGCTACCGCCATTGAAAGTGGCAACTATGAAGATTTAACATCTTGTATTGCGGAGTGCCTGCGACTTGCCACGCGCTCTGTCACGGTGCCCGTTACATGCCATGCACCTGACTTGGAATGGCTAAATCTCCGCGCAGCCCGAAGACAGGCACCGCGAAGGGCACTTAGCACGGACGCCTCATGGGACTGGACGCGCTACAACCGGATCGACGCTAAATTTAGACGACATACGAAAAAACTTCAAAGATGGCAATGGAGACACGGATGCGCGTCGCTCGGCGGTGCTGGTGGTGGTAGACGTGCTTGGAGACTCGCTCGAGCCCTCGCCGGCGCGAAAATTCCGCGTCATCCTATTGCAGCTCTTGCAATCGAGTCCGGTTGGCCCATGACAGTGGTGGCGGAGGTATTAGCGGACAAATTTTCGCGGCAGTCATCCACTCCGTTACAGTACCGGGAACAGTTAGGACGACTACCTCCAGTTCCACTCACCGAAGGTCAAGATAACGAGGCAATGTTGGCGAGCCAATCCGATTTCACTCTGGCGGAGCTCACTGAAGCCCTTCACAAGTGTAACAAAAAGAGCGCTCCAGGACCGGATGGTATAACCTACCAAGCGCTCCGAAACGTCGATCCTGCCTACCACCTTGATGTTCTTGAAAAACTGAACTTCGTATGGACAACCGGCATCATTCCTGACGCATGGAAGGAGTCAACTATCGTCCCAATACCCAAACAAGGAAAACCTGCCGCGCTGCCGTCGTCTTACAGACCAGTGTCACTTACAAGTTGTGTAGGCAAACTACTTGAACGGATGGTCCTTCGCCGTCTCACCTGGTTATTGGATAGGATGAAAGCGTTTCCACCAGAACTAGCAGGCTTTCGAGCAAAAAGGTGCACCGGCGATGCCATTGGAGATATTGCGTAAACCCTCGAGGAGGCAAAAGCAACAGGGAAGATGGTACACTGTGTGTTTTTTGACATCAGTCGAGCATTTGACACTCTCCCTCACTTCACCATCATCCACCGGCTGAAGCAACTCGGAATTGGTGGACGGATTCTTTCCTTTATCAAGGCGTTCCTTTCTGGACGAACCATCCGCGTCAAAGTGCCTGAAGCTGTTAGCTCACCACGTCCAATAGACCGAGGAGTTCCTCAAGGCAGCGTGTTGAGCCCCATGCTTTTCAACATAGCGATGGCTACCCTCCCTGGTTGCTTACCTACAGGACACTCCAATCTCCGTACAAGAATGGCCATATACGCGGATGATGTTGCAATTTGGTGCGTCGGACCCTCGAAGAACGCGATCGCAATTCGCAATCGCCTTCAAGTGGCCGTTGATGCCACGGCGCTAATGATATCGAGATTGGGCCTTATCCTCTCAGCTGAAAAAACAGCTTCACTTCTATACTGGCCTGCAGGTCGAGCACCACAAAACGCACTGCAGCTGAAACTTGCTGGGATGCCACTCAGAAGGGTTAGACAGCACACCTATCTCGGAGTTGTCTTGGATGACCGCGTGACTTGGAGGCCAGAAGTTCGTAGGACACTGGGTCGATGCCGACGGCTCTTGCGAGTCATACGACACCTTGGAGGATGCTCTTGGGGCGCACCACAACGCGCTCTTCTCCAACTTTATAAGGGTCTCATAATGTCCAGGCTCCTGTACTCGCTCCCTCTTTTAGCCATAGGAAGAGCCCAAATTAGAGAACTTGACACATTCCACCGAATCGCTCTTCGCAGCTGCTTGGGGCTCCCCCCTTCGGCGGAAAGTATTGCGACACTTGTGTCTTCCGAGGAATGGCCGCTTTCCCTAAGACTGGAGGAGAGAGCCATGCGCAACATTAGTCGCATGAGTGCTGTACCCAATGAGTCTAGCATCCGATCTCACCTTCGGGCTAGACGAAACTCTCACCTGGGGTATCTGATAGTGCGATTCGATCGACAGATTGGAGGACCTGGAGAGTTCCTTCCTTCTTTGCCTCCGCATTCGACACGTCCACCACTGGTGATATGCGAAAGTCTACCTCTTCCGCAGCGAAAAGCAAATGTACTGACAACTGTTGCAAAGTCAGCTGCTCTAGAACGCTTGGATGACGACTACAAGGACTGGCTTCAGGTATATACAGACGCATCCATCAACAAGGCCAAGAAGACACCAACACTTGCAATCACAATTCCAGAAATGGACTTTGATGTTGCTGGACGACTCAACCTTGTGACGTCATCAACAACGGCAGAGCTGGTGGCAATTTGGGGAGCACTTGAGTCTATCAAGAACATTACGTTGCCCACTAAGGCTGTAATTTTAACTGACTCTAAATGTGCACTCCAACAGCTCCAACGAACAAATAAACGCACGCCACTACTGGCAAGAGTTGCATTAGAGGCTCGAACAGTGGAGGACCTAGGGTGGACCCTCGCCATGCAGTGGATCCCCTCTCACGTTGGAATTTCCGGCAATGAGCGAGCAGACACACTGGCTGCAAGGGCCCATGATGATCAGGCGCCGACGTTTCTCTTGGACCGATTCAACGAGGCGCATCGATTAATTCAGGTTGAACTTCAGCAATTTCATCCACATCCTGGAGTGGCGATTGGCAAGCCGCCTCCAACGATTCCTCGGAACCTTCTACGTGCCGACGCCTCACTGCTACACAGACTCCGGGCTGGGTGTCCATACACGGGAAAGCGGCTTCACAAGATGGGCCGCAAAAAAGACCCCAACTGCCCAGACTGTGGGGATCCAGCAGATTCGGAGCACGCGCTCCTGATGTGCCCTGCTCATGAAGAACCCAGAAGAACTCTCCTTCAGAGATACGCCCAAGCAGGACTTGTACATGCCACTGTCAGCGACATATTGAATCCTGAGGGTCACCGGGGGGCGACAGAAAGAGCGTTCCGTGCACTTCTAAGATTCCTTCGAGAAACAGGTCTTGAAGACAGACTTTGACTTTACTAGGGAGTCGGCCAGATGCCGGTAATTGATCACGTTTCCAGCGAATCAGTGACTAGAGAGTTTTAACATAGCGGTGCCGCGGTGCCGTTTCTGTTGCTGCGTTGCCGGGGCAGGGCTGGGGCCGCACCGGAGAAGGAGGAGGGGCGACGTTTTGGCCGACCGTCATGTGGGTACCGAGCTGGAACAAAAACTCCCGGGCAGTAGGGCACGGAGGAAGGATGGAGCATTTCCTTGCGGTCGGTTCAAGGTCTGCTCCCGGCGTGGCGGGTACGGTGACATTATTGCGGTGGCGCTTTGCTGAACATTTTATGTCCCTTCTTGAGCCTCTCTGCATAGCACTCACAGTATGCAAAGATTGCCCTTTTTCTTATTCTTTTACTCTCTCCTATTCCCCTTTTCGTCCCCTTCCCTAATCCACCAGGTAGTGACTCACCCCATAAACGGAGGCCCACAATCTCCTGGTGTCCACCCTTTCCCGTCACCCCAGAAATAAACAAACAAACAAACAAACAAACAAACAAACAAAGACGTTTAAACAGACAGGACCCGGCATGACGTCAGCCTGAGTGAAGCCGGAAGAGGCGTTTGATCCCAGACTGCCTTGCGAACCCGTTCCAAAGCCGTGGGGTAGCGCACCGGCGGTTCGTCTGCTTTCTAATCTGCTCCTGCTTCACGAGGCTAGCTTTCGATGCGGTCGGCGTCCGCCGTGGGCGTCCACGATGCAAATGCTTTGCAGCGTGAGTGTTTATACTTAGTTCCACATTATGTGCGAGCGAAGTCAGAACTGGAAGCGCGAGCCCGTTGTTCTGTGCGCTCCTGGCTTGCATGCGCGCTCGTGCGACCTGCTGCTGCTGTTTATTAAAAAATTTGTTGCGCACCGCCAAGTCCTTCACGGTGCGTCGTCTAGAGCGTCTCAATTCTAGTCACTTACTTTCTGCTGGCAACCAGGCGGTTTAAAAATCTCCCGTTAACAGCTGTTTCAAATAACAGTGGGTGCCGCCATTACTTTCGGTGCACACAGTCGCGTCGCCACGAAAATGTCATCGCAACGCGGTTGTTTGCACCGAAATTAATGGCGGCGCCCACTCACTAGGTTTCCCATTGGTCAAGAAATGCTCGTTGCGGCTCGTGGCCACGCCTACTTCCGTTACACTTCGCTCCATGCATTGGGGATAGGGACGCCACCTCCTGCCCATTATAACCTCCTTGCATAGAATACACTGCAGTTACTAAAGCAGCCGTCCAGCGGCGCGTCGAGCGACTCCAGGCGAGTCGTGGTGAGTGATGTTCGTGCATGCAGCGTCCATGAGCAGTTTTGTAACTGAGCTAATATAATAACGTTGATTATAACGTCATGTGTCAGACCAACAGGAGCAAAATGAATGTCCTTGGAGGAGTCCCATATGACGCTATCGATTTAAACATAGACTTATTACAATAAACGCTAGAGGTTCAGCTGGCGCTAGTGTCTACGTGACTTCCGGTTGCAAATTGAAGCAGACAGCATGCAGTCTACATTTCCAGCCTCGCTGTGTATTCCTATGGGAAAACGCGCGTGAATTTTGTCTCTTCGCCGGAAAATAACATAAAAAACTTTTGTCATTTTGGTTGTACCGGATAGTATGTACCTTTATTGGTATCGTGAAAGTGTAATTGCTTTAATGCTTTAGTTACAGCATTTTTCCTTAACACTGAACGATGTTAAACTTCTCTCTATTTCAGGCCCAAACCTCTGTTTCAAGGAAGGTATGTGAAAACGAGCGACGATTCTAGGCAAACTAACGATCGAAAGAAATGCAGAGTGTGTTCAAGGTTTGCTAGCATTTCGGTGATGCTTATATATTGCTAATATGCCCGTCCTGTCATTGGATGAAAATGACTCCGTCGTGCATCTTTACGATCGGTTAAAGCATTCGAACGCAAACAATTAAAGCGCGTGAGCTACGAAAGGTGTGTCTTATTATTTCCTATGTCGGGCAGTTTTTATCGGGCACCTGTTCCCTGGCTCCCCTATTTGCAAAAACTTGGAGCGTGCGGGTGATGATTTGAACCCAGAACAAGCATTTTCGCACATAATCATGAGCAGAAAGAATAAAGCAGTACTTAGTTATTGAACATCTGACTATATTACGTAGCTTTCAATTTATTTTGATCGTGTGCGTGCACAAGGAGTTACTTATCCAGTGTTACTGCGTAGTTTTTGCCGTCTCTCTTGGTTTTCCACATGTCCTTCGTTCGTTTGGCACGTATATCCCCCATGCTGGAAAGCATCGACGCCGTGTTCGCGCTAACAGTGTCCGACAGTGCACATAAATACACGTACGAAGCGGTTTCACCGTTTTTCATGCCACAAATTTCAAATAAAAATGCTGTAAGGGACCAATTATTTCGTCTGCGTGACTGAGAAATGTTCCAATGTGCCTAGTACGTACAAATTATTCCTGATATTTGCTCTTATAATCGAGCGCAGAAAGAAAATGCATTCGCTTTTTCCCATAGAAATGCATTACCGGCAGTCAATTTATGACTGTTTGCTGTCTGCTTCAAAATGCAACAGCACACTAGCGCCACCTGAGCCTCTAGCGTTTATTGTAATGACTCTATGGATTTAAAAGTCTGAAAGAATTCGGCGTTGTCCGTCTCTGGAAACCTCGTATCAGTTCGCTACATCGCATCCCGTACGTTGAAACACCTATTGGACGATTATTCAGCGATGAAGAATTCCCCGCTATTCGTCGGTTTTGAAGAAAAGTGACTAAGTCAGTTTGAAAGGCATGACCTCAAAATAACGTTGAATGTTATGCAAAACTTACTCGCGTTATTTATTAAGACGACAAGCAGAATTATTTAAGGAAAATATATACTACATAAAACGCAGAAACTGATGCAAAACAAACTCGTTTTTTATATTTATTTCTTGGTATAAATTAAGGGGCTTGTTACTCAATGCGGTGTGCTACGTAAGATACTTTCCGAAAAGTGATATATTCGTTCTAGAACTAAGCACGTCATATACACGCGCGTTTGAGAAATATAATTTGAAGACCCAAGAAACCTTCGAATAAAAAACCGCTTAAAAACACTTTTAGTAATTTTTTTTCTGTAGAAGCCAAGGCGCCAATTTAAGTCTTTTGCAATTCTACTAAGACAAAAAGGAACACCGCGGTGATTTGAAGCTGCACTTGAAGGCCTGCTCAAACTCCGTCATGGAACTGACCGTAACATTGCAGCGATGGTCGCTACGAGCGGGTCCTTCGCCCTCGCCAGCTTTGTAGTCTTGGATGTGTTGCTTGGACGCGCAGAATCCGTGGCAGTAGGCGACGAAGAAAAATTGCTTCTCTGTGAGTTTTTCCACGTGTGACTGGCGGTCCGGGACGTAGCAGGAGTCGCTCCGCAACGCCGCCAGCACCAGCTCGAGGGCTGCGATGTCTGGCACGTTCTCCGACAGCGTTTTCCTGCCGTAGGCGACGTTTGGAATGCGCTTCTCGAACGCCCGTTCTAGGCACAGCAGCCTCTCGTAGAACCCTCTGCCCTGCCCGTAGCCCCATGGCTCTCTGTCGCCTTCGTGACTCTTCTCGATTTGGTCCTTATCGAAGGCGTGCATTGCGGTCTGCGCCATCAGGCGGCCCGTACCCGCGTACGAGAACGCCACGGATTCCGTGTCCATGAAAGGAGGCAGCATCAGCATGGCGGGAAGGAAGACCACCATGCTGTAAGGCACGAAGGCCGGGCTGAACGTCGAGAAAGACGACATTTCCTCGGTTTCGACAGCCTCCAGGTTGTACAGGAGCCGCCAGCGATCCACGGCCATGGACCCCTGGTACCGCGTCATCTGAAAATTGAACAGGTCTTCCTCCGCCCTCATTTTTAGGGCACTTAGAAACGACGTCAAGAAGGGTTTCTTGAACTGAGGCACGTAGTGAAACTGTGTCTCCAGGCCTAGAATGGAGTTGAGGTTGTCCGGAACGCCCAAGACTAGACGGGTGAGCTGAAATCGGTCTTGAGCGTACGCCGTCGGTTCGGGCATCATCCACTTGAAGAACTGACGAATCGAGCAGCGGAACTGTCGGTACATGTGCTTTCCCAGCTCCACCTGCGTTGTATCGAGGTGCCTCTGGAAGTAGATGGCGTTGAGGGCGAACGGCGCCATGTACTGGATGTAGCCGCGGCACTTGACATCGTGCTCTTTGGTGTCCTTCATGGCGGCAGCGAAGAGGTAGTACTCCACGACCGCCGTGACCCAGTGGAGGCCAACCTTCGGGTTGTTCCTGTATTCGTTCACTAGGTTGTTCGTGAGGATGAGTCCTTCCACCTTCCGCACATACACGGTTTCGTTGGGCTTCAGGGTCAGCGGGAGGTAGTGGGCGAACCTCTCGCCCCACATGGACGCGTTGATTTGGGGCGTGTGGAACGACATCTGCGCGATCGTCTTGTAGGCGGGGTACTCGCTGCTCAGGCCCTGCACCCAGGTTCGAACCTTGAAGTCCACTTCTTTAACATCCTTCACGAATCCTTCGTTGACCCCTTGGAATTTTTCCACGGCGGCGAGTACCTCACTTGCGGGGTTCTGCAAAAAAGATATAATATATATGGGTGATTTCATCTCAACTCAGGCACAGATTTAGGGTCGAATTTTTAATTTTGACGAACAAAACATATGTTTTGGGGCAATTTCTATATCAAAAGAAGACGCAAACGGCGATTTCGTCGGATATTTTGTTCTCAAGTTATGGACCGTTGAAGCGGCCAAGGTGGAAACTGACGTTTTCCCAGCTTATCGGAAGTGCCATATTTCACTCCATCCCTTTTTCCTACTTTTTACGCTACATCAATATAACTTTTTTGGAACACTCTAGACATAGGCTTTTTCATGCTAATTAAGCGTCTCGGTTATAAAATTCTTAATGATTTTTTTTCTTCATATGTCAAACTGCCTCTCTGCGACGATATTTGACGAAGTTCAGCAAGCTGTGCTTTGTGACCTAATCAACATATTTTATGATATTTATATCACCGTAAAGCTCCAATTCATTTCTTTCTTTTGAATATAAATTCCATATTTTTTTATAAGTATATAGCGCTACATGGGTTCCTGAAAAACAGAAATTTCGCAAAACTGGCAAGGTTGGAGTCGATTGTCTGAAAAATCCCACTTTTTTTTTTCTTTTATTTTTTATTCACAGTTAGTTAATATAGCAGTCTATTAGAAACTACTAACAGAAATTGTAATATGTTGTTTGTATAGTGCTATTAAGACTCGAGTCTCGTGCTATGCGCGTTTTGAACGGGACTTCGCACAGGCGCTCTGCTGAGC
>NW_024609846.1:105682934-105832544 GCF_016920785.2 Ixodes scapularis
CGTTAAGCGCAAAAAAAAAGCAAATGGGGTATAGGGATATTATTATACAGCGCGTAGTTGGTCAGCCATTTAAAGTTGCGACGAGTCACACGTTGTAGATGAGCAATTTAGCCAGTGGCAGTACAGACCGCTAGCCTGGGGTCTTTAACGTGCACCACCCAGTAAGTGATACACGACCGCACGCCGGTACGATGCTCATCCAGATCGAAACGGGCAGGCGTGGGGCTCGAACCCAGGATCCCTGGGTTCTGCGCGTGAGCTTTCGCTCCACGCGCGTCGAGCTGGTGTGCGCTTTAGCCCTATCGACCACCGATCTTCTTTTTTTTTTTTATTTATTTCCGGTCAAAACAGGATGAAAAAGCACACAGTCATTCACATACGTACAATTTGTTCAAGAGCGAATCAGCACTTAGCAGCGGTTGCCAGCGGATTAAAATATTTTTAAACATACCAACTCATCCAGTATTGGCAATCATTCAGGGGGTTCAGGGAGTGCACGGTATACCTCGCAAATATATGCCACACTTTCAATGAAATTTTCTCTTACAGTTTTGATCCCCACGATGTTAAGCGCAGTGAACACGACGTAGCGCAGAACGCGCTCCTTTCATTGGCCAGTGACCAGGAACTCGATATCTGCGACCAATCAGTATCAGTGTGCGCTGCGCTACGCCGCGTCCGTCGACGTTACGTTGGAGTATAAACGTACTTACTTTAGAGGGACCATGAAATAAATTTTCGGCTAGAATAAATTGGAATATTACTAATCGCATACCGTTTAGTGAGCCAAAATAAAACTAGATCACGAGTGTAGAAAGGCTAAGACCTGCTTTTCGGTAAAAAACGTTAACAAATATAACGGACTATTCCGTACCTCCTTTCCCTCAAAAGCTCTCCACCTTTTCACTGTATCCATCCGCGGTGCCCAAGCACGTCAGCCGACCCTAGCTCACGCATTGGACACGAGCACTGCGTGACACGAACGTATGCGCTCGTCGACAATTAATTCATCTACGAATACTTGAATTCGCGTTCGTGGCCAATAAATTCCGTGACGATACTTTTCATTACTTGACAATGCCAAGTTCCATGGTGCGCTTAAGAAACACGGCAGAACCTTGGAGTCATCACCTCCGGTGCCCAAGGACGCCACGACCACGTGATTTCTCATTTGGCTTTTGTGTTGAGGATTATAACTAAGGAGGAAGAAGTTGAAACATCATTTCATGGTCCCTTTAAGAACCCGGAAGCGAGCGCGCGCTCGTTTCCTTCCGCCGGGCTTTGGCTGCTCTAGGGAATAAATGGGCAGAAAAAGCGGAGCATGTACTCGGTTTATCCTGTTAGAATTTATAGGGCTTGCTCAGCCGTAGTATGGTGCCTGGAGCGCGTCTCCGTTTGGTATGTTTAGCGTCCTACCCCGCCCATACACCAAAAGTGTTCCCGAAGTGGCAACAAGTGACGTCATAAGTGTCGGATGTTGCGGTCCTGGCGGTTGGTCGTAGAAATCCTGGCAAAAAAGCACGAGCGAACGTGTCGCGGCGTCCCAACTTCCGGCTGCCAAAGCTTCCATTAACTGCCACACAGGAGTGCGGTCTGCAGCAGAACAGGCGTCTGCCACATCCAGCACCGTCGCTGGGACACAGCCAAGATCGCGACCGGCGACCTCATGACAATTCTATGACGTCACCAGGTGAAAATTGAGGAACTCCTTTTTTTTGGGGGACGCGGTAAACACACCAGTCAGAGGCACGTTCCAGGCACCATAACCGTAGTGAACGCTGTTGTTTTCTCGTCGTTCCACTCAATGGGTGAGGAAAGGCCCTATTTGGTCTTCAGCAGGTTCGTGAAAAGCTGCAAAAGTATTGCACAGTTGCGCACAAATCGGTGGGACTGTTTGTGGTTGAATAAGGGTTGAATGTGGGTCTAAAACTATTTTAAATCGAAAACGCCTTCAAATTAATAACCTCCATGTACTTCCGAACCTTATCACAATCAAAATATTTTACGCACCACTTTTTTTTTTCAGGAATATTCCTCCGAAGATCTGCCCATTGTCGAAGAACTGGGAGGCACGCACTTTGCAGCCGACGTTCAAGAAGTGAACGCAAGGTTTCGCGTTTGGACTTCTCGCGTCCGGGACAGAAACCCAGACCATATGATTTGTGTTGAGATGGCAGAGCACACGCCTCATATCAGCGTGTACGAGTGGACCGACATGATCAGCAAGCACTTAACGTATGGCCTCCAACCCTGGGAGGTTATTTATGTACAGAGGTTTCCAGGCTTACAGTTGACAGATAAGCTTGTAGATGAATACAGGAACAATACAAGGCCAGCGATGAACTGGATCACTATGGTGATTCACTACTACCTCATGTGGGCGTCCTCTTACCGGTTGCAGCGCATGAGCGTATGGAGCAACAGCAAGTGCACCGAGTACCTTTGGGCTGTGGCGCCCTTTGCACTTCAGGCGCTCTACGCCCAGGAGCACGTCTCCATCAATCAGGTGGAGGTGGCCAAGCACATGTTTAGGCAAATGTCGTACGCCTTTCGCCACAAATTAAAGTGGATGACAAACAGTTCGCGAAAGGAAGCGCTGGAGCGCTTCCACTCGCTGGTTCCAATTATAGGTGTGCCGGACGACTTCTATTCCCCACTCAGAATGGACAAGCATTATTCCTATCTGCCCAAGTTCAAAGCACCGTTTGTTGTGAGCATTCTGCTGGCTTTGGAAGCCAAGGCCAACTTCGAACTTTTTAACTTCATGGTGACGCGCTTCGGGAAATGGGCGGATGCTTCTAGGTGGAAGTCTCCTTTCGTGCTTGAGGCCGCTGAGACTCGCGGCCTTTATATTTCGGCCAACGCCTTTTACCTTTCATATTACATGGCCATCTTCATACCCAGTCCGATTATGGCCATGCCGTTCATGGATGAGGACATGGCGGTCATCTCGTACGCTGGCCTTGGCCACTCCATAGCTCACGAGGCCATGCACGCGTACGACATGGGCCACATCGACGAACGCATCAACGGCATGAAAGGCGCCTGGGGCTACCAGGTCAACGGAGGCTTCAGTCAGAGGGTGGACTGCATAACCAGGTTGTATGATGGGCTGGTTGTCGAAGCCAGAAAGAACTACACCAGAAGCACTTTGTACGAGAACATGGCGGACATTGCGGGTATGGAGCTGACGCTAGCCGCCATGCAAAACGACTCGTGCTACCGCCCGGATGTCCGCCCCAGGCTAGTGGGCAATACAACCCAGCAACAATTATTCTTCATTGCATACTGTCACCAGTACTGCTCTTCTGATGCATCGCTGAAGGCATACAAGATTTCTGGCCATCCTCGAAACGACCACCGGTGCAATATCGTTGTGAGTGTGACTCCCGAGTTCCGTGAGGCCTTCCGTTGCCCTGTGCCACAAACGGAACAGTGTCACTACCTGACTTAAAAACAATTACGATAGTTTTTTTTATGCAATAAAAAGTACGAGCACATTTTTTACACACTCCGTTCTTACTTCTTATTGACCGTATCTGCTGCTCTCTCGATATTGGCGACGCGCGCAAACGAAAGCGGCGCTGTGATCCGTCTTTTATGATTGGTTAAGAGCCCACAGAGTTAACTTCAAAATACCTGGGCGGTTGCATTTGGATTCAGATAACGAGGTGCAGTCAAAATTTGTATTTTGTTTCAAATCTTTATATTTCGTGGCGCATATGTTCCAAGAAAAACAATAATTTTTTTTAACGCCCTGACATTTTTAATTTCCGAGAAAAAAACAAGAAAAAATAAACCTAAACAAGCTGCAGAGGACGGCGAGGCTTTGACGATTGTCTTGTGTGGCGTTTTTGAATCACTATCAGTCTCAAAGTATTGAAAAAAGCTTCTACATTTTTTTTTATTGTGATGTATATAAAAGTAGGTAAATCAACATTTTAAGTGCTATTTATTATTCTTAGCTCCAATCTTTGTCAAAATCGCCAAACATGCCTCCGCAAACAACAGTAACCTAACCTGCTAATTTTTTTTTTTTGGTCGACTATGTTTAGTGTTGCTTTCAATATAGTAACACGTGTAGGACCTTTCATTGCCTTCCAGATTATGCAAAGCTTGTCTTGATTATGTACGAATAATGAAAAAAAAATTATGAAACCAAGAAAGTTTTCACTTTTCGTTCAATTTCAGTACGCTGTATGAAATAAAAATTAATTTTTTTCTTTTTGTTGTGTCGCGCCGAAGCGCCAAAGAACAGAAGCTCCCACGCAGAGGAACAGCACACAAAGAACAAATTTAATATGGCGAAGACACATTTTACAGGTCAAAGACCAGCGCACCCTGGTGGTGAGAATAGGAACCTGTTACGTTGCTTTATACATACACAACACTCCTCCACACTTACATAAAGGAACACTAGTACACCAGTCTATTTGGAGAGCGTCGATCTCTGCTCGACGCCCTCCAAACTTCCTGAGCAGCTAGGCCACTGTCAGCATTCAGTGGCATAGGCACCTCACATTCGCCCCGTTCATCAACACTCTCACTGTCACTCGATCCACTCTCCGAAAAGGCTGATCGGGAGGAGCCCTCACTTCGAAAGCGCAAGTGATCAGCATGCACATAACGAATCTGGTTAGCCACCCGCACCAGGTATGTAACCGGACTGATTACTTTCTTTAAAATACCTATAGTCCAGTTTACTCTCTCTCCCTCACATTTCTGACCCAAACTCTGTCGCCCACTTGAAAGAGTTTCGTTGGACCTCTGCGCTTGTCAGCCAGCTCCTTTTTCTTGTTTTGCTTCTCTCGTCGTGGAAGGGACGTTGCACCTGGCTTGAGCTGCGACAGTCGGGTCCGCGGAAGCCGTCCCAAGAACAGCTCTGCAGGGGCCTTTCCAGTACTTGTGTGTGGTGTCGTCTGGTAGGCAAGTAGGAAACACGACAACTTCTCCTGGATATTTCGTCTCTTCCCTCGGAGGTCGTCTTCAAGTACTTGCTTGAGCAGCGCTCGCTTGACTGTTTGCACAGACCTCTCCGTGGCGCCATTCGAACTTCGAAGCCGGGTAGTAGGGTGCGTCATGGTGTGCACCACTCCTTGATCCTTCCAGAAGTTCTTGAACTCCTCACTTTGAAACTGGGGGCCTCCATCAGTCACCACTTCTTCGGGTAGTCCAAACTGTGCGAAGACAGCCATAAGTTTCTCGACTGTCTGGGGTGTGGTTGTGAAAGACATAGGCAGGACCTCAACCCATTTAGAAAAACTCAACCAAAACAAACAAGTTGGTTCCCGACTTGGTTGCAAAGTCCAAGTGAATACGTTCGAAGACCCGCGAGGTCATCTTCTATGGCTGGAGTGGTACTGGAAGAACGTCGTTTTGGACCGCTTAGCAGATCTCGCATGACTGCACCTTGTTCTCGATCATGGCGTCGATTCCGGGCCACCACACATGCCCTCTCGCAAGTTGTTTCATCCGCACCATTCCTGGATATTCTTCATGCAGGCTCTTGAGGACCGTAGCCTGTAGTGCCTGTGGAATCATGACTCTAATCCCCCACAGTAGGCAATCTTGGTCCGTTGACAGCGTCTCCCGCCTCTGCCAGAAGGGTTGCAACCCTGGATCTCGCACGGATGTTGGCCAACCTCTGTTGGTGTGTTCAAGGACGCGTTGCAGGAAGGGGTCGCTGAGGGTCTCTTTCCCCACATCGGAACTTGAAAGAAGCGGTTGCTCTGTGGGTGAAAAATATTTCAACATACTTTCCTCTCCTACAGTTGTCTTCAGAGGAAGTCTCGATAGGGCATCAGCCTCCCCGAGCTCCCCGCCCTTGCGGTACAGGATCTTGAAGTTGTACTCTGCAAGTAACAAGCGCCACCTCTGGATCCTCGAAGCCGCTATGGCTGTTGTAGAATGCTTAGGTCCCAGGATCGACGTTAGCGGGTAGTGGTCAGTTACCAGGGTGAACGAACGCCCAAAGAGATACCGGTGGAATTTCTTGACCACAAATATGAGTGCCAAGGCCTCTCTTTCCACTTGTGCGTAGTTCTTTTCAGCCACAGTAAGCGTCCTAGATGCAAACTTTACTGGTCTGTAGTCCCCGTTTCCCATGTCTTGTGTTAAGACTGCTCCGACGCCGTAGCTGGATGCGTCGGCCGTCACTCGAAGTGGTAGACTAGGGTCGTAGAGGACAATTACCCCAGCACTAGTGCACAACTGATCTTTGCTTCTGTCTACAGCCTGTTGGCATTCTTCCGACCAATGCCACTTCTTGTCTTTCTTTAAGAGTTCATACAAAGGTCCCAGTGTGGCAGCTAAGTCTGGGAAAAAACGAGCATAAAAAGCTAGCAGCCCCACAAATGCCTTAACCTCCGTCATGTTACTCGGTGCGGGTGCCTTTTCGATAGCCTCTACCTTCTCAGGGCATGGCTTCAAACCCTGGTCAGTACCCGGTCACTGACATGGACCCAATGGAGTCGATTTCTGGGAAAACTGGGCGCTCAGCAGCGCTTCCGTGGTCGGAGGCGCTCATTATTGCAACGAATCGGAGCTTCATTGCTCTATTAATAGATTGCGAAAGTAAAATAAGCAGCGATAATTATGTACATAAAATGAAGCGCGAACGTTTTAATAATTACTTTGACGCCGTCGAGCTAGCTGGAGCGGCTTCCTAGCCGTTTGCGTAGACGAAGCCGCTCAAAATCCAACATGGCGCAGCCCTTCCGCCGTGCCCTGCCGCTGCTCCCTACCGTGGTACCGCCGGTACCGCGGTAGGTTTTGTTTAGAAATTTACGGTTCGCGCGTGCCATACCACGTGTTATGGCAAAGAATTGTAAGTTCTGCTTGCCTACCTTGTGTCCAGCAGTTGATAGCCCGTTACTTGTCGTCGGCGTCTTCCAGGGAATCGAAACAGATGCAGCATTTTTTGCACTCGTTGACGCATTTATTCAGTCATTTGCATGACAAGGAAAAACAATTTACACTGTCACTTTATACAAGCGTTGCTATGCGGAAAAAAAAAATAATAATGAGCGCAGTATCTACGTTAGCAAGACGTGCTACAGTGAAAATACAATGTGCGACACTGTAAGCGCGAACATGACATAGCTTTTTCACTTTGAAAGGCTACTGGCGCGCACCAACAATTACTGCCTTAAGCGCGAAACACATGTACGACGAAACCGTCCGATCCGACGTCCGACCGCGCAATACGACGGTCGGAGGCGAGGGTTTTCAACGCTCTCCGATGCTACGAAAACCCTCTCCCCCCAAGGTCATTCCGGCAGTCCGCACGTCGGATCGGAAGGTTTTCGTCGTACATGTGTTACGCGCTTTAGTTCGCCAAGTGACTGCTTATAGTTTCGTAAACCTCAGACGCAACTATGGCGCGAGAATATCGGTCTTCGCGATTGAAAAACAATAGTCATGTCTCGCTAACATGGTCGATCGTTTCGGTCACGCCGCTATAAATGTCAGCGGAAAACAAACAGCGCAAGGACAAGGACAGAGTAGAAGGCGGTAGACACACACAGCGCTGACTTACAACTGAGCTTTATTGGAACTGACAACCTGTATAAATACACAATTTGCCCGGCCCAAAAGCCAAGAAAAGAAACACAAGAGGAGGACTACACGTGTTCCTAGAGTCATCTGCAGGCGCCGTTGCTCTCCGATCTCATTTATACAGGTTGTCAGTGCCAATAAAGCTCAGTTGTAAGTCAGCGCTGTGTGTGTCTACCGCCTTCTACTCTGTCCTTGTCCTTGCGCTGTTTGTTTTCCGCTAATATGAATGACCAACTAGCCCAATCGTCAACACAACTGAACTATAAATGTCATATTTTCGGGGACTGATATGTGTCCCGATACAATTCTATCTCGTCACGTTAAATAAAGAAACCCGAAGTACGTTCTATGGACAAATAGCTTGGGAGCGAAATGGATAAATACATGTTTTTTTTATCTTTTTATTGTGGTCTCTGTAAAGACAAATGTAAAAAAAAAGGGGGGGGGGGAATATATTAGTGAGGCAAAAAAGAATGACGAGGGTAGAACGTTGGGCGAGTTGGTGATTGATTAAAAAGCGCGACAGGACAACGGACGCAGAAGGAGACACAGCACTGTGTCTGTGTCTCCTTCTGTGTCCGTTGTCCTGTCGTACTTTTTAATCATCATAATCATTTTCAAAAAAGAATAGTAAAGCTCTTCGGTTACGGAATTTACCCAGAGCTGCACTATTGTCAGAAATGAAAATGGTGACTCAATGGTTACAATTTTCAGGGGTCTCCAGCCTGAATCACTTGCAGTTCTTTTCCTTTCCCAGTTGCAGATGACAAAAATAAACAACATACCACCTTCATTGTTTATTCTTTGTGATCTTGGCAGTGATTCAAGATTATGGATGACCAACATTATGGAGAATTGTTTTTGGAAAATGGAGATGTCCATATTAAAGAGAAAATACTGTAACAGCAAACAGAAACGTCTGTTTCCGTGACATGAAAACACAATAATCATAATTTCAGATATGTGTTACATAGAAGCAAACCCAGTGTGAAGTAAATATGCAGCCTTGCCGGAGAATTGTATGCAAACAGCCCTAATGGTAAGGCAGGCACGTAGCCAGGGGGGAGGCCCATAGGGCCTGCCCCTGCCCCCCCCCCCCCCTGAAATATTCCATTTTGCTAGGACCTCCTCTCCCCCTCCCCCTCATACAGCATTTTGTCATGAATGCCCCCCCCCCCCCCCCAAAAAAAAAAAAAAATCCTGGCTACGTTCCTGCAGTGAGGTATGTCTAAGAAGATATTTAAATAGGTTGTGGAATCTCAAATACCAACCTGAATGTATATTACGATAAAACATCAATTCTTCAACCTGTGTAATAAGACAATAATGCAAAATTTTAGTGGGTTGTCTTTTTACGAATGTTTCTAATGTAGTACCTGTTACGTCATACTTGATTTTTTGTGTATAACCCCCCACTGTAATGCCGAAAGGCGCTGTGGGTATCAAATAAATAAATAAATAAATCTTAAAGAGTGAAACTCTCCAAATACGTAGTTTGAATTCTAGCTGCCAAAGGTCCTGGAATCACTGGTTCGAAGCAACAGATATTTCCCCCCTTGCCCTCCCACCCTAAAAAGAAAACTGCCCAGAGGTTGTTGGCCGCCAGCAGGCTAACAACATCGCTTAACTTACAGACCTGAACCAAAATCTTTAGAGACTTAATAATGTGTAGACCTAGCTCTCTGTAGACCACTTTGGTATTTCTCATTTCTCTTGGCCTCTTGATGAGCTTGCGATACCTGTCGCTTGCACCGTCAAGTTGAACCACGAGTTGAACCAGGTTTTCTTGGTGTGGCCACCGAGATCCTATGATGCCCATGGGATGGACCAGCCACTTCATTGCTCTTTCTTATTTTTGCTGTATATGTGTTCTCTATCCTCCCAGGATCTGCACAGGACAATGTAAGAACACATTAGTTTGTCTCGTCACAACACATACACTTACAGAAGAGAAACAGGGCTATGAAATATTGCAGAGGGCTGCTCCTACTATCCTTTTGTTTTTGTTGTAATCCTCTTTGCCCCAGCCACTCTTGTTTTACATTGCAGTCGATCGTAGATTAGACTGCATAGATCACTACAGCGGAACCTAGCATGCTGATGGTTACATATTCAGCTTAATGGGTTGGCCAACAATCAAGTGCACTTCACAAAAAAGTTACCACGGACATACCTTTTGTCTATTGGAGTTCCCTGTCCCTGAGGCTTGTTGGAGTGATTTTCATGCCTTGAGAATCTGTATGAATACACCAAAAAAAAAAAAAAAACATAATGCAAATGATGCTATTTTATTTGCAACAAACGAAAAAAAAAATTCCTAACGCGAGTTTTCATTGTTTTGAGGGGAGTGCGCTGGGAGGTGTAAAAACTTTCGAAAGAATTACGCATGGAAGGACGGATAGCACATCTCGCGATCAAGCTCTGCTGTCTGCATTCCGCCTTTCTATGCGTAAATCTTTCAAGATTTTAAAAGTGTCTTTAAAAATTATTTTACTATCCAGCTTTCTATTTATTTCTGAAAGAAATAAAACGTGAAAAAATGAGTCGCAGGGCTGTGAAAGAATCTACACGAGATACATTAATAAAAACGGGCAGATATTATAAGATGTGAACTCCGAAATATTACAAAACTGGGAGAAGAATATTTATATAGAGACTACAATTCACTCGACGGGGATCGACACTGCTGTGAACGAAATCGACGAGAGGTAGAGGAGGTGATATTTCGCCAACAGTTTACAGATCATAAAATATTTGCAGGACGGTCTTCATCCACAAAACCGTGCTAAAAACGCTCGCCGAAATGGGTGCATCGCAATGAAATCACGGTGACATTTTGTAAATTTAAAAAATGAAACCATATATTACATTACCTAAAAGAGTACAAAACCCTCAAATGGTGCAATTTGTGGCTGGAAGATCAGCTTAGGAAAAGTTTCAATTGGGGTGAAAACTTTCAAACTCACCGTCGTCAGTTGCGATCCGAACGAACGGGTGCTTCTTGTCCCCGACGCTGCTTGGGCACACGTTGCGTAACCGCACAAATGAGGTGGTTCAAAGACATGGAAAGCTTTCCACTTGCCCGAAAGTGCGAGGCTCGCGCAATGCGATGATCGAGGCGCCGAAGCTTGACGCTCCGAAGGCGAGCGAAAGCGCGAAAGCACCGAGCATGACCGAGCAGACCCACGGACGCCTCCACAACGGTCCACCAGTTTCAGAACGCGCAGAGCGCAAGCGCGCATGCGCGCAGGCAGCGGTTTCGTTTTAGAAGCGCAAAAAACAGAAAAAAGCAAAAATTCGAGAGTGTAATGTTGACATGAACTTTTAAAAAAATATATTATATTTTTAGGAATGCTTAATTTGTATTTAGTAAAATAATATGCAGTCATAACTAAAGTTGAATGAGGTTTGATTCCTTATTGTTTTGTTTAGTTTTTAGTAATGAGCGCCTCCGACCACGCGAGCGCTGCTGTACACCTCTATGGTGGCGCCATCCGTGTTCGGGCCGCGCAACTCGCTCTGTGTCCGGAGGTTGCCCTGGTCACTCAACAAGTATCCCAAGTAACGCACTTCGCGTACAAAAAATTGACACTTGTCCTGATTCACACAAAGTTCATGTTCCTGAAAACGTTTTAACACTTCCAAGACTCTCTGGTTGCAGTCATTTTGGTCTACGCCACCCACCAGTACATCATCAAGATAGCACGCTGCCTTGGTTAGGCCCAACAAAATCTTATCCATTACACTCTGGAAAATTGCTGGTGCGCTCGAGACTCCGTAAGGCATACGTAAAAACTCAAACAATCCTAGGTGAGTGGTCACTGTGAGCAGTTTCCGCGACGCTTCGTCAAGAGCTAACTGCAAGTATGCAGTCTTTAGGTCCAAAATAGCAAAGATGCCACACCCCCGAAAGTTGTTGAACACCTTATCTGCTTTCGGTAATGGGTAGTGATCTACCGTCACATGTGGGTTTACGGACACACTGTAGTCACCACAGATGCGAACTTTTCCCCCTGGCTTGGGAACCACAACAAGGGGTGTTGCCCATTCACTACTTCTTACAGGCCTCAGAAAGCCCTGCGCCACCATTTTCTCAAGCTCACTCTCTACTTGCTCTCTGAATGCGTAGGGCACCACTCTGTGTTTACAAAACACAGGTTGAGAGTTTTCTTTGAGTACAATCCTTGCCTGAAAACCATTTATCGGCCCCACTGGGCCTTCAAAGAGGCTAGGGAACGACCTTTTCAATGAGTCTGTCATCGTCTCGTTCTCGACACGACCCACGCCCGACCAGTTAATTTCTAAATGTTCGATCCAGTCTCTTCCTAGAAGAGCTGGCAGCTGGGCATTCGCGGATTTTACCAGAATCAAAGGTAACTTTTCGCTTGGTAGCTCCCCGTTTTTTACATTAACGCTCGCTACACCCTTGATTGGCACTATAGAGCCCCGGTGTACGTTCGGAGACGAATGTCACTCGCCTCAAGGGGCACGTGAGAAAACAAATTCACATACATTCTTTCTGGCATCAAAGTAACTGCTGAACCAGTGTCGATTTTCATCGTCACCGGTTTTCCTTCGATTTCCAATACCTTCTGGAATGCCGCAGACGCGTCATTCTTGCGCATACAGGTTACGTTCCAAGGTCCGCGCTTGGTGTTCGAAGTCACTCTAAAAAAAAGGGAGTAGTACTTCCTCCCTTAAAGGAGGAACTCGCGTGTCCCTTATATTGCTCTATAAAGGGAGGAAATTTCCTCCTACAAAACGGGGAGGAAATTTGCTCCCCTAGGAAGGGAGGAAAATTGCCACCTTTATTTTTCTCAATGGAGGAAACTTCCTCCCCTCGTGTAAGTGATATAGCCTGCAACAGATGGCGCTCAAAACGGCAAAAAAAAAGTCGGAGAAGCGTTTTTTTTTTTTTAGGTTTGGCCGATTTTTGAACGCTACATGGTAGAATGCACATATCACTGAACGCACAGAATACACGGAACACACGCAGATCAACCACGCACACAACAGCAACAACGCAGCAACACCGGGCCCCCTCGTCTCTCTACGTACGACAAGTTCCCACGAGCTATATATATGGCAGTCTTATTTTTGAATCCGACTTTTTCGGTGACTGCTATCATTTGGCACATAAACACGGAAAGGTGGAGTAAATATTACTCTTACTTAATACATTATTTGAATTGTCTTCTGGAATAGCCCCCATCTCTTAATTCAACACCCGAGCAAAGCAAGTATAGATCATTAGGCTAATTAACTAAAATTAAATAATTTTCTTCTGAATAAGTTCGATGAATTAGCTTGACAATGCAGTGCTGAAATGCAGTACACTGTGCTAAACATTGCAATCAAGCTATTGCTTGATTGCGGTGTTCAGTGCCAGTGTAATTATTTTCAGTTTTGGTGGGGTAATTAATCATTTTAATTGTTGCACAAGTTCAACGGATTTTCAAACAAACAAGATTACTGATTTCAACAAGACTTCTTGAAACAGCAGAGAAGATATCTTGGTTCATGCTTTGTCGCCGGTGTTACAGAAATTTAGAATTGTTTTAATTTACTAATCTGGAGCGTTTTTCCTATAAAAAGTAAGTGCCGGGCGTGATAAAGGCCCACGAACCATGACTTTGGTATCCTCAGCAGACAACTAAAATAAGACTGTCTTTGGTGATATAATGCAACCGCTTGAAAACATCACATTGCCCGAGTCAGAAAGTTAAAAAGCCCGTGTTGAGAGTTTTAATAGATCGTTTAGTCACTCCCGCAACTCCATACGCAATCCGTTATGGCTTCCGCTATATATACCGTAGCGGAGCCGCGTTTTCGTGTTCTAGTAGAACGTTTGCAGCCCGGTGCAGAATATAGCGTTCCGAGAGGTAACGCAACGGAACTCTTTCGGACACTAAAGCTAAAATAGAGGTTCGTAAAGCAATTGTTAATAATCTTCTATTCATGTCTCTATCTAAATAGTATTTAAATTTATTATCGAGTGCTTAAGTTCATGTTTGCTTCCTTTATAAGTACGTCCAGTACGTCTGCGACGAGTTTGAGATCCAGGTTGTTTTAGCCGGGTTAGCTGCGCTCGTTTCGCGGCACAAAAGGGATCGCGTGATAATAAACTAAATCAGCCAAGTAAAAAAAAAAAACAAAAAAAAAACGTAAAATTTTTTTTTTTTTTTGTGCGAGTTTTGACATGCAGCAGGAGAGGGGGGGGCGAAGCGCAAACTAAAACGAAGCAGCGGTGAACCGTTGGCTCTGTCGAATCATGCGTTTCTTCAAGCCCGTGGATCTGCCCTCCGCCCCCACTTTGCCCCGCAACGAGAATGGAATGTCTGTACTACCCTTTCTTCCAAGTGGACTCTTCCCGAATGCATAGTTGACCTCGCTTTCCGGATCCGTTGCCTCGTCCCTTCCCCGAATCGTCATTGCAGTGTCGTTTCTTGTGCGGGGATATGGTTTTTGAAAAACGCGTGTTCCCGCAAGCCGGTCGTTTTTCCGATGTGGACGGACTACAGCGTGTGTCGGACGGAGTCGCTCGCCGCAACGCAGTGCTCAAATATCGACTGGATATGCTGTTCTGTTTTATACAGAACTGAAATAAACGCCTCACGGATTACCTTTCGGTACGTACGCTTTATTTCAGGAGTATACGTTTCTCGCGGAGGTGACGGCAACCAAGCTACCAAGCGCTCAAGTTGCCGTCACCGCCATTAAACATGTTTGCGGTGGCAGCGGCGGTTCGACCGCCGCTGCCGCCACGAATATAGAGGAGGAATTTTCGTCCCTTTTTCAAGCGCCACTAGGTCGCGCTGCATGTGGATCGGTGAAAGGGAGGAACAAGGGCAATTTCCTCCCTTCCGTTGGCGACAGGGAGGAACATCGTTCTTTTCCTCCCTTTCTCCTCCCTTTTTTTTGGAGTGTAGGCTTAGGCTTGGCCCTACGTACACACCGCCTTAGTGTGCCCCTGCTTCCCGCATTTGAAACACTTTGCTTTCGAAAACGGACACTTCTCGGAAGCATGCACGGTACTAGCGCATCTAAAACAAGGGCCTACCGTACGCTGATACTGGACCCGTGGCGATGCAGTGGCGGAAGGTGGACACCCGGAGTGTCCTTCACCATCACCTTGAACAGGTGCACGTCCATTGAATCCGAAACGCCGGGCTGTCGTATCTCGTCCGTTTTGCGCAGAGAAAGTTCTTTGGCCAGGCCCACCTTTAGAACTTCGTCGAAGTAATCGTCGTCGAGCTGGATGAGTGTCCGCTGTACCTCAGGGTCGCGACACCCCGCCATGAGCCGGTCCCGAAGAGCCTGGTCGAGGTAGTCCTTGAACGCGCATGTCTGGACGAGCTTCTTGATAGCCAAGTAGAAGTCCGTTAGGCTCTCGCCGACCTCTTGATTTCTCCTATGGAACTTCGTGCGCTCTGCAATCACTAAGCGCTTGGGCGCGTAGTGGCGTTTCAGCACCTTGAAAAGTACGTGGTACGATTTCGATACCGGCGAGTCTGGGACGAGCAAGGTTTTTAGAACCTGGTACGACGCTTTCCCGATGTAGTTCAGCAGCGTCACGGCCTTGTCTTCCGTCTTGACAGCGTTCACTCGAAGGAAAATCTCGAAGCGTTCGAGATATTCGTCGACGTCGTCCTCCTCCGGCTTGAACTCCGTGAACTTCGGCATTGTGCTGTTTGCCACGTTGTTACTCGGTTCGTTCGATCTTCCATCCCATCCTCGTCGCCATTGTTGTGTCGCGCCGAAGCGCCAAAGATCAGAAGCTCCCACGCAGAGGAACAGCACACAAAGAACAAATTTAATTTGGCGAAGACACATTTTACAGGGCAAAGACCAGCGCACCCTGGTGGTGAACATAGGAACCTGTTACATTGCTTTATACATACACAACACTTTTTTTGCCGTCGCGTTTCTTTTACACTCTTCTTTTAGCCAGCATTCATTTCGTTAGAGGTATATACACTAGTTATCAGTTTTAAGCCCTTAAACAGGCTAAAAAAGAGAAAGTGCCGTTGGAGCTCGGGCTTATAGGTTATGAGGAGGCCTCGAGGCTAAACGGTCATAGCTGTATATTTTGTACTTTATTATAGGAATCTAAGGGACGTTTAATAAATAATCGTATAAAAGACATCGATGTCGTTACGCGCATAATAACAAGTTTGAAATTAAAATGTCTAAACACTCTACAATATCGCAACTGCCGAAAGCGGGTTTTCAGACAATTTACGGCGGTGCCATAATTGGAGAGGCCTCAAGCCTAAACCCTATGCGCTACATAATCTAAACTACGTTAGAAATATCGAAGTATAATATTGTCAAACATTAAAGTAAAAGGCACTTCCTATTGGAAGCCTAGACGTTTAAGTGCGAAATTTTAAAATTTAAATGCGAAATTCATGTCGAAAACACAACAGAAACATTTTTATTTATTTTTGTCGCTCTTTATTTTTTACGTTTTTATTTTACTCTGCAAACAGCTGGTGGATTCTAAAATCATTTATCTCGAGTTTTGCGTCTCTACAGATGATGCTAGAGAAGAGTACCTTCCGACTACAGCTTTATGACGAGTGCAATATGTGTGTGATGTTGGAGGCAGTCGGTTGTGGTGGCAGTAATACTCCTATGAACAATTTAGGAGCACAAAGGGCAATATTCACATTAAACAGCAATTTAAACAGTTTGTAAATATAAAAACTTTTATTTGTTTTTTTTTGTTTTTTTTTTTCTTTATTTTTTTTACGAGGCTGCCAGTCATCTGACCAGGCACTGAGCGGCAAAGTTGAGAGGACAACCCAACCAAGGGCTAGAGATCGATGATGATAAATGAATGTGTTCTTGCTCTCATCGCGTTCAGTAGACGCCGTAAAACTCCTCCCGGCTCCCCGCGATATAGCGAGCGAGCCGCGAGCCTCGGGCTCTTTTCCTTACAAGGTTTCACTATCGCCTCTAGTGACCTTCGCGACAAGAGCTATCGGCATCGCATCAAGGAAGAAGGGTCGGGAAGTCACTTCGCGGCACCATCCTAAAGGAGAAAAAGAAAATGCAAAAACGTTTAAAAGGCTGGTCGGCCGAGAGCCTGCGAATGCTGCAATCCTCACCGATCGGGACTTCCTGTCGGCGCTTACAGCTAAGCAAGACAAGACACGAATTATCGGCTTGACCACCGTGGACCTCATGAAGTTCGGAAAATAAATGCGCTGTGGCAAGCGTTACGTCCGGACGGAGCACTGAAACGTGTATACCTAACCCTTCTCCCCCCCCCCCCCCCCCGCCCTCTTCTCTCTCTCCCGTGAACCTAGGGAAGGCAGAGATTTGGACGTAACTTGGGTTACGTCGGACGTAACGCTAGACACTTCGAAGGACAAGAAATGAAGAAGTGTAAATCCGTTAGCTCAGTGCCTGGTCTCCGTTCGTGCCACGTTTGGTACAAGCAACCATCAGAGGTTTCCACCGGGAAAGAGTGCGAAAAGCTAGGACTGGTTGAGAAAATTCATCACTGAACTTGAATCCTCTGTTCGTTCTTGTCGAGCATCGCATGTATATAGCTGTATTGTACTACCTCAAACTTTACAACCTAATCGTTCACTGTAAATCAATATATCATAAACCATTCAAAGGAAACTTTAGCTGCACTTTTTTAGTTGCTATTTATCCTACAAGAAACAAAGTAGTCAAATATATTTTATTTATTTATTTACATTGTACCTACATCGCCCTGTGGGCATTATTGTAGGGGGGTTTTAGAAAACAGAACAAGTGGAAAAAGAAAACGTCATTATCATCAATGAACACAATATCTTCCGGGAGGTCGTTCCACTCTCGCGCGGTTTTGACAAAAAATGAATTCGCAAAACTGCCAGTCCTGTAAGTGGGAACAGCAACCTTTTTAGAATGATCACAACGGGAAGAAACGTAGGATGGCTTCATAAGATAAGTGGCTTTATCAATTCCTGTTTTGTTGTGAAAGACACGGTGGAAAAAGTTTAGTCTTAGTTTTTTTCGTCTACATTCGAGTGTTTCCCATCCCAGCATGGCTTTCATATCTGTAACACTAGCATAAGGGTCATAGTTGTTCAGTACAAAACGCGCGGCCTGATTTTGAATTTTTTCTAGTTTATTGATAAGGAAGTCGTGATAAGGGTCCCACACAACGCACGCGTAATCAAGGATCGTTCTTACCAAAGAAAAATAAAGTGTTTCTTTAACGTTTCGCGACGCGGATCTAAAATTTCGACAGATAAAATAAAACATTTTACTAGCCTTTCCGATTGTACGTTCTATATGGCTGTTCCATTTTAGGGAATCCGCAAATAGCACTCCTAGGTGAACATACTCAAACACAGTACATAAAACAGTCCCGTTGATTAGGTAGCTATGAGAATCGTGCAGCTTACTTCTCGAGAAACGAATGTTTGCATTTACTTAAATTTAGGCTCATTTTCCATTGATTGCACCAAGAAGATAAAATATTTATGTCGGTTTGTAATATGGCCAGGTTGTCTGGCGTGTTTATTTCCCTGTACAATACGCAGTCATCGGCGAACAGTTTGATATGAGACTATGTTTTCGGTGATATAATTTATGTATATGAGAAAAAGTAAAGGCCCTAAGACACTCCCTTGTGGCACACCCGACGTAACCCGAGTTGATGTGGATATAGTACCGTTCAAAACAACCCGCTGCTCTCGACCTTCTAAATAATTTTGTATCCAATTCAAGACATTGAGATCTATGTTTAGCAAAGCCAATTTATACAATAATAACTGATGGGGAACCGTGTCAAATGCCTTTCGAAAGTCTAAGAACACGCAGTCGACATATTTCCTGCTGTCTAGTGATCTGGATATATGATGAGAAAATTCTACCAGCTGGGTGTTGCAAGAGTAGCCGCTTCGAAAACCATGCTGTGAGGGGGGAAAGAAGTGTAATGAATCCAGGAACGAGTAAAGGTTACTGTAAATAATGTGTTCAAACAACTTACATGAGATCGATGTCAATGAAATAGGGCGATAATTTTCAACACCGGCTTTAGAACCCGATTTAAAAACTGGTGTAACGTTTGCCATCTTCCAATCCATTGGAACCATCTCCGTCTTTAACGATTCACTAAATATAACAAAAAGATAACGCGCTATAGATTCACTGCACTTAAGAAAAATAACAGGGGAGATGCCATCAGGTCCGACAGCCTTGGTTGCATCAATTCCGCGTAGCAACTTCACTATACCGTTCATGTCAATTGTAATGCTAGGCATTACACTTTGCTGTGTTTGGTAAGCCACTGGAGATACCAGATGCGGAGAGTCTTCTGAAAGTGCCGACTTAAAATACGAGTTAAAGCATTCAACCTTCGCGTTATCAGACACCACAGTAGTACCATAAACTTTCAACGCAGGAATAGAAGTGTCTTCCTTTCTGTTCGCGTTGACGAACTTCCAGAATTCTTTAGGGTTTCTTTTTAGATTTTCGTTAAACTTGTCAAAGAACACTTTTTTGCTTACTTTTATTTGCAATTTAAAAAGCCCGTTAATCTCTTTGTACTTCTGCTCAGTTTGGACTGACCAACTTTTGGTAAGCGTTTTGTAAGCACGTCTCGCTTTACCTATAAGTCTGCGAATTTCTACATTAAACCAAGGTTTATTTTTTTTTTTATGCTTCCTTATTTGTTTCGATGGAATATACACCTCCGCAAGCTCTAATATTTTATTTCTAAAAGCATGCCATATAGTTTCGACTAGGGCTGGGCAATTAATCGATTAACCTTCCGATTAATCGATTAAGGCTTTAATCGCGATCAAGGTCTTTAACCGGTTAATCGGTTTTTTTAATTGGTACCCAAAAACAAGTCAACTGGACGCACGCATGGCTCTATCCTGGACGACCTGCCCGAACTATAGGGGTAACTCACGCCCCGCCCTTCTCTTAAGGAAAACGCTGCTTGGCGTGTATCCAGTCGTTCTGTCCCGAGCGGTTTTCCGTGCCCAGCCAGGTGCTATGAGTAAGGTTCAATTCTCGCGCTCGCGAAGCGTCACGTGTCCGAGGATATACATTACAGTTCTGTTGAGGTCGGACGAACAAGCCGGGCCCGCAATTGATCCTCGCCCGACCACGAAACTTTACGTGTTGAGGATCCATTACACATCCTGCCCAGGCAAGACAAACAAGCAGAAAAACGAGCTGGGACGATAACAACGCCATGGTTACTTGTTCCAGTACTCGGCCCGTAAAAATGGACGAGTTCACCAGTATGAGAGACAATCTCGCTGGAAAATTTTGGTTTAAAGTAAACTCCAGCGGTAATGTTTTTAAGTCAAAGGAAGTCGACAGCATCATCTGCAAAAAGCCGTTTTCGTACAGTGGAAGCGTAAGTTCACTTCAGTATCGCTTACGAGCGAAACACCCATATAGCTGTAGCAAGGACCATCCGCCAAAACACAGACAACAATCAACGCCTTCTCATCGAGGCCCCTTTCTCTGAAAAAAGAAGAAAGCATTGTTCAAGCCCTGACTTCTTGTTTTCCTGTCGGAGAATGTGGACAAACCTCTTTGTCTTTGGAGCTGGAGCAAAAATATGTGAGTCTTTGAATCGTTGAACTACATGTATCTTCAATTCTAAATGTCCTTTGCGCCATGTAACAGAGAATAAAATAAGTCTTCAAAGGCAAGACGAGTTGTTTGCATTATTTTTAATATATTATTTATAAAAATTAACGTAGCCGATTAATCGATTAATTAATCGATTAAAGGGTTGCGATTAATCGGGTTAAAATTTTTAATCGACGCCCAGCCCTAGTTTCGACGTCACTATTCTCGGACAGACGATTAAATGTTTAAAAATAGGATTCAAGCTCTGCATCGATCACTTCGTAATTACCTTTGTCGTACAAAAATACTTTCCGTGGACACTCCGCTTGCTTTCGCGTTCCGGGCTCCGAGAGCTTAGCAACAACCGCGCAGTGATCACTTATGCCGGGAAGTACAGTGACCTCGGATAAAACGCCAGGAAAATTGCATAAAATTAAATCCAAAACAGAATTCCCTCGCGTCGGTTTTTTAACATATTGTTCAAATCCAAATACACCGATTATGTCAGCAAACATCGAGTAAGCGCGGGGTCCATCTGTAGCAAGAACTTCATCAGACCAATTGAACCCTGGTAGATTAAAGTCTCCTCCCAAGAATACACTATCTGGAATTGTCGTCAACAAGTCACCCAGTTTGTCTATCGAGTACGCATCACTATCTGGGGGGCGATAAAATGTACCAAAAACTAAAGTGGTCCCCTTAGGTAAAACTACACGACACCATACAGACTCAGTGTCGTTTTCGGAAAAAAACTAGTTCACTACTACTCCAGTCTGATGAAATTAGCAAACACACACCACCTCCGTGTCCATTTCTGTCTTTGCGGTATACGGAAAAACCAGGGGGAAAAACTTCGCAATTAGAAACCGAGTCATGCAGCCATGTCTCTGTTCCCATAATAACTTTGGGTCTGATTGTCTCGACTAGAGATAAGAAATCGTCCACTTTACTTTTTAGGCTACGGAAGTTCACAAGTAATACCGAGGCATCTACATCTGATAAAGCGGCATTTTGACAGATATCCCTCGCACTGCGTCAATCCTGCTGAATCGGTGGAGGATTTTTACGAACGAATACAGGCATGCTTTGTTCGAAATCCCAGGCGTACGTGTCTCCGTTGATAACGAGCTTGTCGTAGGTAAGATATACTTTGTTGTTCTTATCTTGTCGTTTTTCTTTTGAATAGTCCCATAGCTTGCGCCTTTTTTCTCTGACAAGTGCACTGAAATCCTCGGAAACGCTGTAAGCAGAGCTTTTGAATTTAAAGGTGTTGCGCATGATGTTGTCACGTTCTTTCCAATTTTGAAAGCTTGCTATAATCGGCCGACAGCTACGTTCCTTGAAAGTACCTAAACGGTGGGCCCTTTGTATTGAGGTGACATCAATATCTAGATTACCTTTACAGATGCGTCTAACAAGAGTTTCTGACTCCTCCCATGACTCTCCCACTGTGTCATCAGGTATGCCAAAAAATACCAAGTTTGTCCTGCGGCTCCGATTTTCAAGGTCGTCTAGTCTTGCTTCCAGGTTTCTTCTATTTACTTCAACATCTAAGATCCGTTGTTCAAATTGCTCGTTTTTTGCAATTAAATTTTCTATTTTATTGTGAATCTCCGTTTGTTTGCTTTCAATAACATTTAACTTCGCGAGGACACTTTTTTGACCGTTTTGCAGTTCAGTGAACATAGATTGTATGAGTTCCATTTGTTCCTTAGTTGCAGGACCAGGATTAGTTTCTACGTCGCCACTCAACAACAGCAACAAGAGCACAAACATCACTTTTTTCCTGTAATAGAGGTTGCGTCTATTACCCACTATGACATGAAAGTGCTTATTCCTAGTGCTCGCAATCAAAAATAGTTGGTCGGGTGGAGCTGGCAGGAAACCACCAACAGATCGGAAAGAGCCAGATGAGAAATCACTAACCTGCATCAAGAAAGGTTTTCGTGAGCACATGGCCTTGTTCCTGCCAGCTCCGAAACGCAGGGATTCCGTGACACTCGTCGGCTTATATGCTGACTCGAACAGTCTACTCGGTTGACTGGAGGGTAGGACGGGTGGAACCCTGAAGAACTCTGAAGAACTTGGAATCATCTGACGGGAAGGCTGATAGGTCGTTGACGTCGCATGCAGCTGACGCTGCGCTGACGTTGAACTCAGGAAACTGATGCCAGCGGTGACGAGGCAGAACGGAACAATCACCTGCATCAAGTAAGGTTTTCGTGAGCACATGGCCTCGTTCCTGCCAGCTCCGAAACGCAGGGATTCCGTGACACTCGTCGGCTTATATGCTGACTCGAACAGTCCACTCGGTTGACTGGAGGGTGGGACGGGTGGAACCCTGAAGAACTCTGAAGAACTTGGAATCGTCTGACGGGAAGACTGATAGGTCGTTGACGTCGCATGCAGCTGACGCTGCGCTGACGTTGAACTCAGGAAACTGATGCCAGCGGTGACGAGGCAGAACGGAACAATCGCCTGCATCAAGAAAGGTTTTTGTGAGCACATGGCCTCGTTCCTGCCAGCTCCGAAACCCCAATAGCTTTAGCTATTGGAGTTTCGAGCTTTATAAAAACAGTTCAGAGAGCCTCTGAAAGGATTTGTAGTAACCGTGCCGTTTTGTGTGTTATCACGCTGAAGTCGCCTGAAAGTAGGAACCTTGAACTTTCGAAGTAACGGATTTTGAAAGCGCGTCGCATTTTATATTTTATTTCACATTACCAAAAATAAACAAATCCATAAATCATGTGTAAAGCATAGCGCCCTTGACGTCCGCATTACGTGTCACTATCTTGAATGTGATACTCATAAATATATCTGACTATCAATGATCTACAAGCAATAATGTATTCCATAATACTATTCACTAAACGTATTTTAGTTTTTTTTAAATATATAAAAAATATACAGCTATGACCGTTTGCTTCGAAGCCTCTTCATTACCCATCAACTCGTCATTGGCATTTGCTCTCTTTTTAGCCTATTTAGAGGCTTAAAACTCAAAACTAGTGCCTATACCTCTAACGGAATGTATGCTGGCAAAAAGAAAAGTGTAAAAAGAACGCGATGCAAAGCAAATTTAATTTTTCTTTTTATATGCAGCGTGCGTGCTGAAATTGAACAAAAAGTGAAAACCTTTTCTTTTTCATAATGCATCACACGTACATGATCAAGATACAAACTTTGTATAATGTGGAAGGCAATGAAAAGTTCTACGCGTGGTATTATTTAAAAAAAAATATACTAAAGATAGTCGACGCAAAACAAATCCCCACTTTAGGTTACAGTGGTTCGCGGAGGCATGTTTGGGGATGTTTACAAAGATTGGAGCGACGAATAATAAATACTACTTGGAATAGCGTTTTACCTACTTGCATATATATCACAATAAAAAAATACAGAACCTTTCTTTTTAATACCTTGTAACTGAGAGGGATTCAAAAACGCCAAACACTGACAATCGTCAAAACCTCGTCGTCCTTTCCCGCGTCTTTGAGATTTTTTCTTTTTTTTTTTCTCAGAAACTGAACAAGTCAGGACATTAAAATAAAAAAAGGATTGTTTTTCTTGGAACATGCGCCACGAAATATACAAATTTGTAGCAAAATAAAAAAATATGACTGCACCTCGTTGCCTGAATCTAAATGAAACGGCACACCTATAATGGTGTTTGGAAGGTGTTTCATACCGAATACATCTTTTCAAAGATATTGCTTTTATAATGCGGAGTGCAAGTCGTCTGCTTTTGCGCAGGTGTTGCGGTCACGTCAGAACAGCGCCGATCTCTGGTTGTCTTTGATCCATAGGATAGCGGGTAGACCTCGATGCTAAAGACCGTTTTACTAAAAGAGGGCGAGAAAGAAAAGGGGAAAGGGCTACCGGCGCTTTCCCCCTTGCTGGTTGTGAAGAAAGAGTGAAAGTCCCGGCTGGGATGAGAGGCTTGGCCGGTGTTGGGTGTCTGCAGTGCCCGACCTTCGTTCGCGTTTTTTTTTTTCTGTTTTAAACTTGCAAATTTAATTGGAGCCACGGGCTTCGATGACGACAGTCCCCCGGTCATCGGGACACCATTGCTCGGTCATAGGGTGCACGAAAAACGACAGAAAGCGTCGAATACTGTCCGAGGACCTATGTAGCTTGCAAGGAATCCGGCAAGGCGAGAACGGCTACAATGTCTTTAAAGGGGCAGTGCAACGATTTTCAGACTTTGACCAATTAACTGCGGAAATTAATCTGCGTCACCTCTAAAACGAAAAACTGAAAACCGCATTTTCTTGCGAGCGGTATTTTTATTTAAAAAAAATGAAACAAATCGAAGGTCGAAGTGCCTCTCAACTCTCCACGCCGACTTTCGAATGACGTACTCCAGGGGTTCACGTGGTTCCCCCTTGGGCCCTCTCTTCAGAGACCTCAGCCGCTTCCTCCTTGATTGTCGAGTTTAAAGGATTAGCCTCGTCGAAGTCGCGGAGAGCGATCGACACAAAAGACGGTTCGCCACGGGGCTGACGGCGAGTGTAGCAGCGGAGGGGGACAAGTTTTGTTAACTTCCGCGTACCCCCAGAGACGCCGTCATTTTGGTTCCCGTAACCGCCACAGGCGGCTGCAGATCGGCAAATAATTCGTTCTTTGCTTTGCGATTACGCAGCAGGATAGCAGTTTTTCATGAAAAGGTTACGCGTTTTTTTGTCTCTTGGGCTTGCATAAACAATATAAAAAAACGCAAACGGGAAATGACCCCACATGACCCCGGTCGCCGGCGGCAGTCGATTGCGTCCGTAAACCGAAAAGACGTTTTTTCAACGCCATCCTCTCGACTGTGCTCCGAACATTTTGTGAATGGAGCGCGCACCGAACGCTGTACCGCCGATGAACATGGGGTACGCTCGCAAGGTGCGTGTAAGTTTTATCGTGATAATTGCTGTTTCAGCTTGTAAACTTTTTCTAACTCAATTTATCTTAATATTGATATTTTGCAGTAATGGCTCACTCGATTTTATCATCTACAACACTTAGTTGAAGACTCATTTTCGCCGCCGGGTGAGGCTGGAAATTGTTGAAAAGTTAGTTCTATCGGTTTTCCTAAATCGCGTTCTCCTGCGCGATGCCAGTGAGCCGGCAAAAGCGCTCCTTGGAATGCCGCTGGTGATTTGTTTCCGTTGATTGGGCTCTTTGAAGCGTTGGAGAGTCGCTGCAGGGTACGTCTCGTGTGTTGCGATCCGCGTTTTCGAGACCAGTGTGCACGTTTCTTTGTTCGAGTCGTGGCCTCCGCCAGTGCGGCGACGGGGGGAATAGCGGCAGCCACGTGCCAGCGATAGAAATTGGAGGTGAGTACTCAAAATATTGCATCAATTAGTAAAATAATTCGTGGCTGCTTTGAGGCTTTCTGCGGTTAGATATAAGTACATCTAGAACGTCTTCGTCGTTCATCCACAAGGAACTATAAGAACACGAACACGCAAGATAAAAGCAGCGCAGCAAAACAATCTGTTGCAGCTACGGGTTGTGTCCTGTGTCGCTTGTTATTACAAAAACGGCTACGTTGAAATAAGCCCATTGAAAGCAAAACTTTATAAATGGTTTATCAGTTCCAGTCATGCGAAAAGCAATGGAGCGTAAAAACATTTCAGCCTCACTCGCCTTGCCGAATTCCATGCAAGCAACATAGGTCCTCGGACAGTATTCGACGTATTCTCTCGTTATTCGTGCACCCTATCACCCAGCAATGGTGTCCCAATGACCGGGGGATTGTCGCCGTCGAAGCCCATGGCCCTAATTAAGTATGGAAGTTTAAAACAGAGAAGAAAGCGCGTACCAAGTTCGGGCACTGCGTGCGCCCAACACCGGCCAAGCCCCTCATCCCCGGGACCTTCACTCTTTCTACACAACCAGCAAGGGGGAAAGCGCCGGTAGCCCTTTCCCCTTTTTCTCTCGCTCTCAAAATGGCACTACTCAGTGGGTTTCCAGGTTGGACTATAAATAGCCAAATTGGGCTAGTTTTATTTGCAGTTGGCGGGACAAAGTGATATTTGGCTATTTGGCTACAATTGGGCAATTTCTGACCCGTGCTGGGCGCACCAAAATGCCCCAAAGCACTTGGGTTTATAGGTGCATATATGGTATATTCACAGTAAGTTTTTTTAACCTTTTCTACCTATATCTTTTCCCCCTCTCCCTCTTCCTGTAGGACGAAAAAGCTCACCCCGCTTACGGGAGACTAACCTTTCGTCCTACGCGTTTCCGTTTCCTTCCTTTCACTATATTTATTTTCTTTATTACAAAATAAACAACAACAACATTCCCCCCCCCCCCTCCCCAGTAAGTTACTTAAATATTTGGCGCTTCAGTTTGTCAACCCTGATAAGTACAGCCGAATACGACAGCAAGCGAATTCGTCTGCTCTTTGCGCATGCTTTGTGAACCTTGTGGAACTGTTTAGCCCCGAATCTCGTCCGAATGCTAGCGTGTGCTGCTATTTCTCAATCTCAACAGGACGGCGCAATTCCTTTCGGCCGCAACAGCACCTGCTATGCGCATTCTTTAGGTTGCCTGTTGATTGGCGTGAACCTATACTTTGTGTTTATTTCTGCATAGTTTTCCCGTGATGTCATTCTGGTCACCATGACCCGATACTAAGCGTCCTATTAATACAGTGGAAGGTATGTTGCTTAGGTCACCACTGTCCAACGCTGCAGTAGAACGCATGTTCAGCCAGGTCACCGTCACAAAGACGGACTTGCGAAACAGGATGTCAATGGAAACGCTGAAGAACATTTCGTATGTTAAATTCGGACTGTGGGGCGAAGAGCAGTGCTGAAAGGACTCTGTTTCTTCAGAGGTTTCTCTGACATGTTTTAAAACCGCAGCGATTTACCCGTGCTTCGCCGTTGGTTCTGCGAAGTAGTGATGCTATAGGATGTGAATTTCTATTTGATGTATAAAAATATATTATGTGTCTTTTGTGTTTAAAGTGAACGTTTCTAACAGTCAGTTTTTTTGTTTTTTTTTATATTCTTGGGCTACTTTTCTAAATTGATATTTGGCTATTTTAGGGCTATATCTCGTAGAAATTTCGCGGGTCAGAGTAAAAACACCTGGCAACCCTGCAGAGTACCCACGATAAAACGGTCTATACTAGTCGGTTATGGCCGATTCACAGGACGGACTGATCCGCGGACGGATTGATCACGTGACGACATGTCCGCGGTCCGTCCGCCTCCCAAGTGCATCCACAGTGCGCACTGGGGAGACGACGAGTAGACGCCAGCGAGGACGGACCGAACCTGGTCGCCACCCCACAGTGCCGCGAAACTCCAACATCGCACCGTGGCACCGTTGTCCAAGAGAGAAATAGACGTTTGCTACCGCGATAGTGAATCGTACGCCGCTGTTACGTACATATCGAGACAAAATACCGTGATAAAATTCGCGCGAAGCGCCACTAGTTTTACTAACCCAAAGCATGACAGTAACACAGGCATGATCCTGCTCGAGAAGGGTTCGGCGTAGAAGCGACGAAGTTCTGGACTCGCGGAAGGGCGTTTGGAGGTGCCTTCACGCACTCCGCGCTCGTGCACAACACTCAAGTTCACCACAGCCACAAGAGAGGTCTTGCTCGGTGAAACCCTAGCCCTCCCACCGTGTTCGAATCCGGCCACCGGAGGCGTCGAAAGATGCGTCTCCCTTCGGCGCCCTGAGCGCCATGGCAGCCCCGGGGAGGTACCTTGCCCCCGGAGCCCCCAGTTCCCGCTGCAGCCCTGCCTGCAGCCCTTCCTGTTTCAGCACCATCTGCAGTTCCTGCCGCTGCCCCGTCAGCCGCAGCCCCTTCCGCTGCAGTTCTGCCTGCAGCTCCGCCTACAGTTCCTGCAGAGGTCGTGGAACCTGTGCCCGAGGAGAACCTGTCTCCTGGGACGTCTCCAGACAACAGCTGGTCAGCCGCCAGCTGGTCATCCAGCTGCACAAAGACGGCTACTGAGGGTGCTACTTTCAGCACCTCCTGCCAACAGTGCTGGTGCAGCCACCTGTGAGTGTGTCTTCGACACCACCAGGCACAACGCAGCGCAAGTCGTTTCCTAGACCGGAGCCACCAGAGCCCCAGGGTCCAGACGCCTCTGCCCAAGAGTGTCGTCGGCGGCTGCCAGATGTCCTGAAGGACTATTTCATTAACTCTTTTGGACCGGGATCACGATATGTGTGAACATTCAGGGAATTTTTCTTATATCCAGCATACTGCCTCAGCGCAGCTTTCCCAGTGCTATCCGAAAATGCCATTGCGACGTGCTTTTACTTTTCATTCATTTCGTATTTTCTAGTATTTTGACATAGAGTTATCAGATGTCATTTCATTTCAGTGCATTTTCATACTTTCCAACTGCCCTGCAGTTTCGCGTCAGTTTTTTTTCCCCTTTCCTTATTGTTTTCGGGAAGAGAGTTTATTTATTTTTTCTAAGAAAGGGAAGAATATGTGAATTATTTTTTTAAGGAAAGGAAAGATGTATTTAAATTTTTCGCAAGCTCTATACACACTATTTAGATGGCGCCACTGTCCACCATTGCGCTCGTGTTGTCAAGGTCGCGTCCCCGTGGCGCTCGACCCCCATGTTGTGTACCGTTCAATAAACAGAGTACGCCATCAGCCACCGACCGTATCGGACGTCTCCTTCCTTCCGGGGCTCCCGCGCCCCCGGCCCCGCCGGTCACCACCTCGGCATGTAAGAACCTCGTCTCTCCCGCAGGTTCTCCGATCCCTTTTATTTTCTCGGGTGACCGCTTTTCTTTTATTCAACATTTTGGCGACGAGTATTTACTACAGAAAACCTCTAAGACAACCTCTCAACCTCTAGGGTGATCTCAACGACGACGTCTAGGACAACGTCCTAGGGGACGTCGAATTAGAAGTCGAAGACTGCGTCTAGGACGACCTGTAGAACGACGTCGACGGCGACGTTAATGTCGTCAGGCCTATTGGTCAGGTCTAACTTTCTACTGCGCATAGCTACTGCGCATTAGGGGGCCAGGGAATACCCATACAGCTGCAAATATTTAATAGCTTAAAGGGGCACTCAAGTGGTTTTTGAGTTCGTATCCCTAAGTATCCCTAAAAAAAATAGTCATACGGTGATTATTTCTTTAATAAAAATGTAATTGAAGGCCGCCAAACTTCGGAACCATTTGAAAACGAAACCACTCTCATTGGTCACCGCTCGCATATCAAAACGATCTCGGGCCAATGGCGTTGGACGACGTTCCGTCGCGCAGTGATCCCGAGGTAGCCGCACCGGCCGAACTTCTTTGTCTTTTGAGCTTCGATCATGGCGGAGTTCTCTACGCTCGAGGACCTGACGCAGTTAGAGGGTGACATTCTTCGGCGGACAGCCGACTTGGGGATGATATCCTATGACGCTACTCCGACGTGCGATTTGGACGATAGCAGCGCTTCGGAGTCGTGTTCGGGTTCCGAGGACGACAAAACGCAGAACTTTTCGGGCGTTCTTCGATTTGCGGTTGGGGCAAGTCGTAACCAAACCAACGTTTGGCATAGCAGCGTAACCTCTGGTACGTGATGTCAAACGATGTCGCCACGTTGACTTTCGCCTCGGGAGGACGGGGAAGGCTGGTTTAGACATTTGCAACGAGCGCGTTACCTACAACTGCGTCCGTTGCAACCGGAGCGACCGGAACGACCGCTCTGCGCCGCGCGTACTTACACCTGCAACCACTGCAACAAGCGCAGCAGGTCGTCAGCACGGCGACCGCTTCTAAGCCGCCGTCAGCTGTTTCAGCGCGGCGCCTCTAAAAAGGGGACGCACTGCCACTCAATGCGGTAACAGAATATAGACACCGTAACAGAATATAGACAGACAGTTTCTATAGCCTAAAGCTTTATTTATTTTCTTTTTCATGATAGGCTTGCAGGGTACAGTGGATGAAGAAAAAAAAAAAAAGAACAGAAAAAGATGCAGTACGCCGTCTTGGACGATCATGACTTCAATACACGACTTTGCCAATAGTACAAACATTGCCACACGCCTTTTCTACGATTACCAAAGACGATGTAATCTTAACAGCGATACAGCAACGTAGAAATATGATTTCGTGATCAGATAGACGTCGCAAGCGTTCAGGATTGCTAACACTAATCACCCTTTTCCGGTGATGAAATTGCGTAAAAATTCGCATCCTTTATACGGCACTCCAGTAATACCTTACTTGAGCATACGCATGAAATGCGCCAAATAAGAAATCCGGGCGATGTTCGAGGACACGAATGCTTAGAAAGCAGCACTGTATACAGTCGAAGTAAACAAACACGACGGCACGGGCGTTTCTGCTGTCTTGAGAGTGCCGCCACGACATCGCCGCACGAGTAGGTAGTGTAATGACCAAGCAGAGACAGCAGCTCCAACAACAAGAAGGTTTATTTGAAGCGATAGCGCGGCTTAAATAGTTCAGCGCCGATGCTTATCGACGCTTAAGAGAAGGAAAGAGAAGGAAAGGCGCACGCTCGCCTGCCCGTCCTGCACGTCACCGCACGACGTCACTTGGCACGATATCACACCGCCGGGTTGTCGCTGGTCCTGCGCGTCACCGCACGACGTCACTTGGCACGATATCAGATCCCTCCCCCCTAGTCATCTATGCCGTATCGGTGCACCGGGCGACGCTGGCGGGAAGAACGCCTCAATACGGGAGTCTCGACCGCAGGTGACCTCGCCCCCAGACTTGACGGGCCCGGAAGGGAAACCCCGGCCTCCAGAGGGCCAGGCTCCGAACCGGGCGTTCCCGGAAGGGCAAACGAAGCTGTTGTCCCGCCGGTTGGAGTTGTTGGTTCCCAGGCCCTTCGCACGTGGTTCCGGTGGCGTCGATGGATACTCCCGTCGGATGTCTGGACCTCGTACATGACGTGACCCCGACGCCGTAGCACACGAGCAGCCAACCACTTCGGACCTTGGCGAAAATTCCTTGCGTAGACAGAGTCACCGCACTGAAAGCTTTGTTCTGGAGGCTGCCGTTTGCACTCCACGTCCATCGCATCGGGGTGAAGTTTTGACAGGCCCGAGCGCAGGCTCCTGCCCAGCATAAGCTCAGCTGGGGTCTTGCCGGATTCCGAGTGCGGCGTGGAATGTTGCTTGAACAAGAAGCGAGACACCTTGCACGCTAGAGAGCCTTGCCTCTGCTTTCTCAGTGCACACTTTAGCTCCCGAACCATGCGTTCTGCTCTCCCATTACTCGCAGGGTGGTAGGGAGCAGTATACTTGTACTCAATGCCGTTCAACTTCAAAAAGGACTGCATGTCCCGGCTGGTAAACGCCGTGCCATTATCTGAAACAATCAAATCTGGCAGTCCGTATGTTGCAAACATCTTACGCAGCCGCTCGATCACTGCAGATGAGTGCATTGACGTCATTATTTCCACCTCCGCCCAGTTTGAGAAAGCATCAACTGCGACTAGGAAAACCGCACCATCGACAGGACCCGCAAAATCGATATGCACTCGGCTCCATGCTCGCTCCGGTTTCGTCCAGAAATGCGTAGGCGCTTTCGGCTCACTTTGCCGGTTTTCCTGGCACGCCTTGCAGTGCCGCACAAATTCTTCGATCTGCGCATCCATCTTCGGCCACCAAACGTAGGACCTCGCGATAGCTTTCATTGCCGTCACTCCCGGGTGATTAGCATGTATCAAGATGAGGACACGTTTTTGCAGCACCTCAGGGATTACCACGCGGTTTCCCCAAACCACACAGTCACGATGCACGGACAGTTCGTTCTGCCTTATCTCGTACGCACCGTAGTCTTTCGGTACCCCTTCTTTTGGCCAGCCGTCGATGATCCATTTCCTTACTTCCGATAGCCGACTGTCTTGCGACGTGCAGCCAGCAACTTCTGCGGCGGTGACTGGCGGGTACTCAGCGGCTTCGAAAAGCAATACGTCGCCCGGCGTTTCTGCTTCCAACCGAAATGCTGGAACCGGAAGCCTGCTCAAGCAATCAGCGTTCGCATGGTCCTGAGTTTTGCGGTAGTCAAGCTGGTATTCGTAGGCCGACAGCATTAGGCTCCATCGTAGCATGCGTGGTGACAGAACATCCGGTATTTGTTTCTCTCGCCGAAATATTCCTAGCAGCGGTTTGTGGTCCGTAAGAATAACAAATTTTCGCCCGGCTAGGTACTGATGAAAGTGACGCACTCCAAACACCACGGCTAATGCTTCTCGGTCTATTTGAGCATAATTCCGCTCAGCCTTTGTTAACGTCCTTGACGCATAGGCAATGGGTTGCTCCTTTGCAGTCTCGTCACAGTGAGCGAGTACAGCACCCACACCCACCGGAGACGCATCACAGGAGAGTATCAACGGAGCACTTTCGTTAAAATGAACAAGCAAGGACTGCGATGTTAACAATTTTTTTAAGCCTTCAAACGCCCGTTGGTGCTCTTCGTCCCATTTCCAGGTAGCATTGTCATCAAGTAAACGGTGCAGCTTCTCGGCTATTTCGGATCTGCCCCGCAAAAAAATGTTGTAAAAATTCACCATACCCAAGAAGGACTGGAGTTCCTTCTTGTTAGTTGGGGCCGGGGCTTTATGTATGGCCTCGACTTTCACCTCGGAAGGGTAGATGCCACACTTATCGATGCGATGACCCAGGAACTCGAGGCTTTCCTGAAACAACTCGCATTTGTTTGCTTGCACTCTGAGTCCAGCCTTATCTAGGCGTTCGAATACATCCGTGAGCATGCGTTCATGCTCCTTGGCCGTTTCGCTAACCACCAGGATATCGTCCAGGTACACAGCTATTTTAGGTAGCCCAGCAAGGATAGTGTCCATTGCCCTTTGAAACAGTCCTGGTGCCACAGATACGCCGTACGGTAGGCGGCGAACTTTGTAGAGCCCTTGTACGGTGTTTATCGTGAGCAGTTCGGCAGTTGTATCGTCGACCACAAGCTGCTGGTACGCCTGTGCCAGATCAAGCTTCGAGAAGAACCGCCCCTTTCCTAGCTTAGCGAAAAGCTCCTTGCTGGTGGGTAGAGGATACACATTGCTCTTTACTGCCTGGTTAACTGTGCTTCTATAGTCTCCGCAGATTCTAAGCGAGCCATCCTTTTTTCGCACCACAACAATGGGTGTTGCCCATTCGGAGTATTGGGTTGGCTCCAATATTCCTAACTGCACAAGCCTATTGAGCTCGGTCAGAACATCTTCTTTCAGCGCAAAAGGAATGTTCCGGCATTTCAGGAACTTTGGCAGGGCGCCGTCCTTCAGCTCGATGTGAATGGGCGGTAAAAACGCGCCAGGCAGAGACCCGCTGAACACCTGCGGAAATCGGGCAGCAAAAATCTCTGTGTGATGTGATATCGTGCCAAGTGACGTCGTGCGGTGACGCGCAGGACCAGCGACAACCCGGCGGTGTGATATCGTGCCAAGTGACGTCGTGCGGTGACGTGCAGGACGGGCAGGCGAGCGTGCGCCTTTCCTTCTCTGTCCTTCTCTTAAGCGTCGATAAGCATCGGCGCTGAACTATTTAAGCCGCGCTATCGCTTCAAATAAACCTTCTTGTTGTTGGAGCTGCTGTCTCTGCTTGGTCATTACATTCAAGGGCCTGGGAACCAACAACTCCAACCGGCGGGACAACAGCTTCGTTTGCCCTTCCGGGAACGCCCGGTTCGGAGCCTGGCCCTCTGGAGGCCGGGGTTTCCCTTCCGGGCCCGTCAAGTCTGGGGGCGAGGTCACCTGCGGTCGAGACTCCCGTATTGAGGCGTTCTTCCCGCCAGCGTCGCCCGGTGCACCGATACGGCATAGATGACTAGGGGGGAGGGATGTGATATCGTGCCAAGTGACGTCGTGCGGTGACGCGCAGGACCAGCGACAACCCGGCGGTGTGATATCGTGCCAAGTGACGTCGTGCGGTGACGTGCAGGACGGGCAGGCGAGCGTGCGCCTTTCCTTCTCTTTCCTTCTCTTAAGCGTCGATAAGCATCGGCGCTGAACTATTTAAGCCGCGCTATCGCTTCAAATAAACCTTCTTGTTGTTGCTTAGCTGTAGTCTCTGCCGTGACTGCGAGATCGTACGCTGCTTCGAAAGTCAGTTTCTTTTCTGCCAGGAGCCGTTGTTGTGCGACTCCGTCGGCTATTCCGAAAACCAGCCGGTCGCGCAGCATTTCAGTAAGCGGAAACTTATCCCCGCCGAACCCACAGTTTCCAGCTAACCTTCGCAACGCAGTGACGTAGTCGGCCACAGACTCGCCAAATTCCTGGTCCCGTTTCGAAAACACGTACCTCGAATACAGCTCGGACGGCTTTGGCTGAATGTGGTTCTGTACGGTGTCGATGAGGACCTGGTATTCCACGTTCGGCGGTCGTAGGGGCTTGACGAGCGTCGATATCAGGGAGTAGGCTTCTTGCCCGCAGCAACTCAGCAGCACCGCCCTCTTGTCCACGGCCTCCAACACCTTGTTGACGGCACAGTACAGTTCGATGCGCTCGACGTATTCTTCCCATGTCGAATTTCCATGAACGTCAAACTCCGAAATGCGGCCACCCAACGCCATCACGCCTGTTTCCAGCGGCCCGCACGGGCCAGACCGTGCCTCGTCGCCAATGTAATGACCAAGCAGAGACAGCAGCTCCAACAACAAGAAGGTTTATTTGAAGCGATAGCGCGGCTTAAATAGTTCAGCGCCGATGCTTATCGACGCTTAAGAGAAGGAAAGAGAAGGAAAGGCGCACGCTCGCCTGCCCGTCCTGCACGTCACCGCACGACGTCACTTGGCACGATATCACACCGCCGGGTTGTCGCTGGTCCTGCGCGTCACCGCACGACGTCACTTGGCACGATATCACAGGTAGATCTTCCCTTCTAGTACGTGCTGGGTTATCATAAAGACACACGACAAAAATTCACAGTCAAGGATAGCGCTTTTACGCGGAACGATGAGCTTTCACCACGCCGTCCGCGTCGACGATCACCACCGACGCCATGTTTGCAGTTAATGATACGTGCGCTTCCGCGCATCCCGAGGGAACGGGAAATTCACCCCCCGCGGAGGAAGGCAAGGAGAAAACTTCTTCCCTTGTTTGTGAAACGATAATTGCAGTATGGCTGCGTATTTTCGGCACCGATTTGAAGCACAGGGGGCGAGGCCAGTGATGTCACGGACGTCAAAATAACGTTATTTTGGAAATTCTTTGTTGTTTTGACATCCGTGACGTCAAAATGGTTTATATATGTTATTTTGACAAAAAAAAAAGTGGCGTGCTTTGCATGTTTCTACACCGGCGGCTGGAGAGAACTTTGGCGCGCACTTTATGAGATGAAATTTGGTAACGTCATGACCAATAGGAGCATTATGGAAATAGACGCGGTCTCCTTAGTCCTGTGTTCAACGCCCGGAGAAACATCGTGCCTTGCGAGCCGTCGTCGAACGAAAGGTGAGTGATTTGCGTTTTCCTGTGATGTGATCTCTTCGTTCCACGCGTCCGAGCTGTTTCTTAGTTTCAAATCTATTTGGCGCCGCTGCCTACATTGTTGAAGCCTGCTCTCACGATTAAAACACGCATCGCAGAAAGCTGAAAGCCCGCCGAAGGACCACCTGGCTGACTTACGAGCTAAACCTAATACAACAAAACCATTTGTTCCGACAGAATAATGTGCTTGATCTTACATCCCATGTCAATAAAGAACGGCGCTGTCTATCTTCGTTCCTACATGTTTTATTCTTTCGTGTTTTTCAAATCTTTACCAACCCGCGTCCGATCGAATGCCCCGATCACAACAAATGGTTGGTTGTGCTCCGATGGCCCTAATCATCAGCCGGTAAGGAAGTTACGTCAAGCACGTCATATTCTGAAACTTTTAAATTCTTTCACCACCTCTAGTTTCACATTCTGGTGCACTTGCAGCTTCCTGCACCCCTGGAGGTTTCCTGCGATCGTACCCTGAATATCATGGATTTCTCGCCCTACGCGAGTGCTCTCAAAGGCGTGGGTTGTGTGCAGAAAAGGCACAGGCCCGAGCACATGCCAGGTGAAAAGCGCCCTTTTTGCACGAGCATCCGTGCAAAAAGGCCATTCTGTGGAGCTACGCCTTCGCACCCGTGCCTTTGCTGCACACAAGTTATTAATAACCAAGCCGTTCTCGTTTTTTTTTCGTTTTTTTTTTTTTTTTTTTTTGCATATGATTGTGAAAGAAGTGTCATTGTTGTTTTCTTCTTAAACAAAACTCAGACCCGAGACAAAAGTAAACTGATAGGAGTCTGCACATTCACACCTTTTTCTCCCTTGTGCGACAGGTTATAGCTGGTCGCGATTCATCAGCAGCATTTATTTTGAAGCTGGTGGGTACCACAAGGCGTGAAAGAGGTGACTTGCAGCTTTTCCAAGGCAGCACCAAGACACTACAAGTCTTCGCAGCAACTGGCTAGCCAGTGCCGCTCTGTTCTGAACAGCACTGCGTGCCATGCAGAAGGTTTGTGCAAGCTCTCTGGGTGGCGGCGCTAGCCATGGATAGTGCATTCTATGCAGCTTTCTTTTAGGGATATACATATATGGCTTGCAGGCCATGTCGTTCATGTGCCACTCTAGGGACAGCAGTGCCAGGGGTAAGGCTGTGCTGATGGTAATCACCACTGCACTGTGTTTTCGTTCAATAACTACTGACAAGGAACCAAGTACTTCCAAGAGATTTTCGGTTGTGTTTTGATGAACTCCAGCTCGATTATGAACGGGTGGATGGCACAGGTGGCTTTTTCTAATGGACTTGAGGTCAGTGTTAACAATGCAACCAGACTTCCTTTTAGTCTGTGGCGTTTTTTCTGTTGTGGGTGACTAGCATTGCAGTAGAGAAATATTCAAAATAGTGTCATGTTTGAATTAGTTACCTAAATTAGTGGCGCGAATAACTGACCTACAATTCCACCGACTGCATTTCTCAGAGGAATAGCCTGGACTAGATTGCTCGCGGCACCATGTCCTTCCTCCTTAGCTTGTACAACTCGGCGTCTTCCCCTAATTGTCTTATGTGGCTGCTTCTGTGGTTGTCTAGGCACTCAGTGTTGAAGTAGTGAAAGCTGTCTGCATTGCACATAATCGGCATGAAAGCCAGTGTGAACGTAGCTGGGGTAGCCCCCAATATGGCTTCTCTAGCTCGACACAAGTAACGTTCCTACCACTGTCGTGTTCGCAGAAAAGAGACCTGCTTAAAGGGGTACTCCAGCGACTTTCTGAGAAACCCACCTAACTATATTTTCGAAATCGCCATCTTTTACTCTTTCCGGTATGCTATTTACTGTCGCGAAATTAAAAATAGTTATTGTGAAATCAGCAAATGAAAATTACGCCAAAAACCAAGATTTCAATATAGTTGCGCTTTTCATTGCCGTGACGTCTCGGCAGGCACGTAGCCAGGATTTCGTTTCAGGGGGGCGTCCGCCTATGACAAAGTGCTGTATGAGGAAGTGGGGTGAGAGGAGGTCCCAGCAAAATGGAAGATTTCGGGGTAAAACCACATGGGGCCCCCCCTCCCCTCCCTCCCCCCCCCCTCCCCCCCCCCCTCCCCCCCTGTCTACGTGCCTGCATCACGGGATGGCAGGCTTGCGATTCGAGCGGGCTGTCTAGAAATGAACGATGCTGAGCATTTGTTTCGTGCTGCTGCGCGGGAGCTACCATCCAAAGCATACGTTTGACACCATGAAACTGTTTGTGATCAGTTGGGAACAAAGTCTACAGCCCAAAGAGTGAACCCCTGCCTTCCCATGACGTCACAATTTCAATGTTGTAGTACTGCTGCCGACTCAACTGCTATTTAAGTAACGGAAAAAAGATATGTCAGTTGATCATTTACCGAAGTAGAACAACAGAGAGCTATAGGCTGATTTTGGAGTAGCCATAACTATTCTAAGAACGCGAACCACTTCACAACGGCAGCCACGAGCGAGAGTTGGATGTTCCGTACAGCCCGCCGATACAGCCCAAAGATGGGGAATGGCAACCTCCCGTTTTGTCGTCTGCTAGCGGAGTCGGGCGCGTGCCCTCTCTCTCGTTTTACCCCGCCGAACCCGCTGAATTTCCCGGATGTATGGAGAGGGCGCTGCTGTCGAACAAAATGGTGCCGCCCAGAGAGCGCTAAATGGAATGGTCTATAGGGAGCGAAGCGCTCCACTAGGGAGTTTTCGTAGACCGTTTTCCCCCTCCACTAAGCCCTCCGCAACGAAGAAGCCGCTACGGCGCCTGTGCGCCCATGGCCTTGACTGTAGAGTTCCGGGTATCGTAGCGGGTTGCGGAAAGCGTTGCGTTACGGCGAAAACCATCTAGGAAAACTCTCTATTAGGGAGTTTTCGTAGACCGCGATGCGCCCTCCGCTAAACGTTCCGCAACGACGGAGTTGCTACTGCGCCTGCGCGCCGATAGCCTTGACTGTGGAGTTCCCGCTATCCTAGCGGGTTGCGGAGGGCCTTGCGGGACGGCGAAAACGATCTACGAAAACTCCCTATTAGGGAGTTTTCGTAGATCGTTTTCGCCGTCCCGCAAGGCCCTCCGCAACCCGCTACGATAGCGGGAACTCCACAGTCAAGGCTATCGGCGCGCAGGCGCAGTAGCAACTTCTTCGCTGCGTAACGCTTAGCGGAGGGGGCAACGCGGTCTACGAAAACTCCCTATTGTTGCAACCGCCGGTAGCGGCCGACGGTTCGTAACGACCCCTACACAGGAAATGAGGCACTCTCGACCGTTCGACAGTCAAAACGTCGCTGAGCGCGATGACATTTTAAAACTTTGGTTGGGGCTAGTCTGTTCATATCGATTAGAAGGTTAAAAGGCGCGAACAAACAGGACGAAAAAGACACACGTACGACACGGACAGGCGCCAACTTCCAACTGATTTATTGAAACACGGATCATCGTCAAACTCAATCCCAACGCCTAAACACATGCAATTGATAAAAATTCTTATCGCTCATTACACACATCCTTCAAGAAACACAATTTCTTTGGTTAACAGATAAAGAGATGGCATGCTTACGGATCTGTTAGCCGCTTTGTGTATAGAGAAAGCTTCGATTAGTTCTCTTTCCATTTTTTCATTCCCTTTCTTGATAAACCTTGTGCGCTCAAACAAAGGTTCGCATGCACCCACATCGTTTGCAGTGCTCCGCAAGATGACCACCCGGATTATTGCGTACGGCAAGCTTGTGTTCACTGAGAGCGAGCCATCAGTGAAGGAGTGGACTGCCTCAAGCACACAGTGAGTCGAGAACCGAGGAAACAACCACCTGTTAGAAAAATCGCTGACTTTATGAGGGACAGTGGGCTTACAGTGGTAGAAGCCTACAAAGAGGGCGGTTTTGTTGTGATGAAGGAGGACGTTTTCCAGGACAAGGCTTTAGCAGCTATTGAAAAGAATTTCAGGCCTGTCGAATTTCTCCCGAAGAAGCAAAAGACGGCTGCGCTGAGGTTGCTCAAAGACGTGAACCGTGAAGGAGTGAGAAAGGCGCTCAACAAAGCAGAAAATGGTTTTTTGGAGGTCTTCTTTTAGCGGCAAGACTCATAAGCCTAGCTGACCCTTACGAGTCATTGTATCGGAAAAGAGTGCCTGACAGGTCCAGGTCAGCAGGTACTTACAGCGTCACCTATGTGCTTTCGTCATTGACGATCCCTTTCTGGTTCGAAGCTCCGGGGGACTAGTTCAAGATTTGAAAACAGGATTGCAGAATGCCGCCACAGCCTTTTCTGTGGATGCAGAAGAGTTGTTTTACTCGGTTCTCCATGATGGACTTTACATCGCTGTTCGTGAGTGCATAACGCAGTCAGGTGAAGTGGCGTCCTAGAATTTTACGGGTGTCAACTGCGACCTTTTTATAGCGCTGTTAGAATTTTACTTGCAGTCCACGGCCGTTGTTTTTAATGAACAGTTCTACGCAGAAAAATGTGGTATTTGTATTGGTTCTTAAGTGGCACCTGTTTTGTGTGACATTTATCTTTCTGCCATGGACAAGCGCATATCGAGGAATCTTGACGGGATAATTGTGGTCAAGATCTTCCGCTATGTGGATGATTTTTTGGTTCTTTTGGAGGAATGTACAGCAAATTGTATGGAAAATGACGTGGTAGAAATTGTTAATCTGTTTAGGTCACTGTCCGGCGTACTGAACTTCACTTGGGAAATGCCTAATGATGGCAGTATTCAGTTTCTAGATTTACAGCTCTTTTTTACTAAGGATCATTTGTGCTAAAGTTATAATCCACGAACTAAGAAAAGCCTTCTTTCTTTTAGCAGCGCCCACTCAAAGCTCGTAAAGCGGGGCATTGCAGACACCTGTCTTCACGCAGCCATTACAAAAAGCTGCCAGCATAGACTGTCGGTCAGCTTTGATCAGCAGGTTGCACGTTTGACGAGGGCCGGTTACCCGAAGAGCGTAGTGACAAATGTGTGTGAAAGGCTCTTACAGAAAATAAACGAGAGGATGTTGAATAAAGTCGTGAAAAGACAGACAAGATGCCAGTGCAGGTGATACCATATTTGCACCAAAGTGTCCCACAATTTAAAAAAGATGGCTGTTAAACTAAGGGTTAACGTAGTCTTCTCAGCCCTGTGCAAATTTTCAGATATGCTCCGCGATGACGAAACGAAAGTTTGTGGTGTGCTCAAAAGAACGTGTAACAAAATACACCGAATACTTGACTAATATGGTTTATGAGATTCATTTTCGTTGCGGTCAAGTTTACATCAGTCAGACCGGCCGATGCTTTAATGAAAGAGCGCGCGAACACAAGCTTGCCGTACGCAATAATTCGGGTGGTCATCTTGCAGAGCACTGCAAACGATGTGGGTGCGAACCTTTGTTTGAGCGCACAAGGTTTATCAAGAAAGGGAATGAAAAAATGGAAAGAGAACTAATCGAAGTTTTCTGTATACACAAAGCGGCTAACAGATGCGTAAGCGTGCCATCTCTTTATCTGTTAACCAGATAAATTGTGTTTCTCGAAGGATGTGTATACCGAGCGATAAGAATGTTTATCAGTTGCACGTGTTTAGGCAATTGGGATCGAGTTGGACGATGATTCGTGTTTCAATAAATCAGTTAGAAGTTGGCGCCTGTCCGTGTCGTACGTGTGTCTTTTTCGTCCTGTTTGTTCGCGCCTTTTAACCTTTTAATTGACAATTTAATAATTCGGCTATATTGGTATCTTATTTTAGTTGCTTAAGGGTAAAAAAAAGTGTCCAGCTTTGGTGTAACATAGACGAGTAACGCACGGGCAGACACAGCAATTTTTTGTGTAAAAAAAGTTACACAATAATTTTAGCTTTTTTGGAAACATATAATTTATTACTCCTGAAAGATTACAGAAAAAATAGTATTTGAACTGCAGCGAACGTTACAGCATTGAAAAAAAGTGATTGAGGCGTTAAAAATTCACAATAAAATGTAATTGATTACACGTAATCAGCTACTTGTAACTCGTTACGTACAAGTCTGGTCAGAAGAAACTTTCAAGGTAGTCTAAGCATTGAAAAGTTTATGCATTCTTATTCTCAGTCACCTTCATTTATCATAATACAGAGTTTTAGAATAGGGGGCCCCAAACTCTTTGGGAGACCCAAAGCGTCGAGGCCCCTTATTTTAAAATTATTGCTTCACGAGGACTAGCGTACGAATTTCTCGAGACGGCAGCGAAAACGTTGGATAATGTGACCTTCTATTTTACTTTTATCTGCAGCATTTCTTAATTTGTCTGTAGCTGCCTTCTAAAAGGCAGCGTTCTCTTCATCTGTATTTAGAGTCAATCTTACATTTGTAGTGCCATCTGCAAACTCGCGCATTTAGGACACAGAAACCCTGTGCAACAAGGGCACAGTTGACGAAAGCAATATTGCCATACTCCGTTTCAGCTTAAGTCCAGACGCAGACGACGCTACGAGCTAAGGGGACCAATCAGGCTGTGTGAAAAGCGCAAGTCACTGGCCTTTCTTTTTTTATGCTTAATTGGTTCAGCGATAATAAAGCGCGTACATAAACATGACAAACACTACAATGATGCGTGAATTTATATGGTGTCAGTATACTTCGGAATCAATAGTTTGCTACAGTGTCAGGTGTCTTTCTAATGGACTGTTCACACGATGCATCTTTTAGGCGCGCAACAGTTTCGCGGCACTCAAGTTTCGCGAAATGTGCTCGTTCACACGTACCGCTTCACGTGCAACAACGATGACGTTTAGACTCGCGAAAATAGTTTGGGTGTTGACCATAAAGTGGCGCTTCAGTTGAAAGCCAACATCATCATCATCACCATTAGCCATTCAGCGTCGTGTTCTCCATCTCCCGCCACATTCTAAAAACCGAAGCACCTTCTGCCTGCGATTCCATCGAACCAGCGGCAGCTCCGCCGCCGCTGGTTCGAACACTCCTCCGTCCCCGCACCGTCCCGTTTTCGGCACGGCGCCCACGGCGCTTTCGCCGGGACGGGGCCAGACGCCGGCTGTGTGAATGAGGCCTAATTGTCTTCGTCCATCGCTGGATTTTTTTCCGATATGTTACTCACTTTTCCTTCAGTGGTGTTTGTCGTACTTGCGGAAGCGCCGGCAGTATCCATCGTTCGGGGTTTCGTGTTTTTTCGGATTTGGCTCGGCCACAACACCGGCAGTGAAGTGGTCTTCTTGAACAGCTCGCTCCCCCCTCAAAGGCTACGTGAGAGCGTTTCTGAGCGGCCATTAGCGGCGCCCTCAGAGTGATTGACAGGACTCGGCGAAGTTTCAGCAAAAGCTCGCTCCATAAGGGAGGTGTGCGCGCAACTTTTTTTAGATGCGCGCGTCCTTTTCCGGACTCGTTCAGACAGCGCAACCATTTCGCGAAACAACGTTTCGCGACACTAGATGCGCGAAAAAAATGCATCGTGTGAACGGGCCTTAATAAAGTAAGAAAACGCAATTGCTCGAAACCGAAACCGGACTGGGGAAAAAGAAATATGGAGGGAAAAGTTACCAGAAATCACGTGGCTACACCCGACTGCTTTTTGGGGGGATCGGTGGCCGAGTGGTCCAACGCACACTAAAGGCGCACACCAGCTCGGAGCACGTGGAGCGAAAGCTCGGGCAGCAAAACCCAGGATCCTGGGTTCAATCCCCACCCCTGCCCGCTTCGATCTGGATGAGCATCGTACCGGCGTGCGGTCGTGTATCACTTCTGCGTGGTGCACGTTAAAGACTCCAGGCTAACGGTTGCACCGCACTGGCTAAATTTCTCATCTACAGCTGAGACACGAGACGCCCACTGAGGCAGACTAACTTTCGGCTGTATAAACATACATACAACAATTTGCTTGCTTTTGCCAAACTGGTTTTTTTTTTTTTTTTTTTTTTTTTTGTGACAATTAGACGAACAATCCGCACGAAGCACGTCGATTTTGACGTTCTGGTATTTTTCAAGCTCCTATTCGTGTTCGTAAGACGAATGATGTGTTCAGCCAGGAGAAGGGGTGACGACTCGGCGACGTCTTCGGGCGAATCAGCTTGGTGGTCGGCCGTGTCGTACGGAATAAATCCGAATTGTTTTGATAGGTAAGCGATTGCTCTTCCAAAGCCAGACAGATTCGCCGGTACCGGGAATAACAGTTGTGAAGTCGAGGTTCCACGCCCGTCGTCCGCCGCCATCGCTTAAGCGCGAGACACATGGACGGCAGAATCTTCCGATCCGACGTCCGATCCGACAGTCCGAACGCCGCTCCGAATTGCCGCACGCGACAGTTTGAGACACACGCTTCCGACCTTGCATGCGACACGACGATCCGTTCGGCTCCGCCCAGGAGATCCAAGCACCCCAGCGGAGGTCCGCGTTCATAGATCTCTGGTCTTAGATTGACGGTTTAGCTTGCACAAGCGTGCGTTCTTTGCCGGGGTCATCTTTCTCGAATGGGTCGGCGGGATCCACGCGTCCGGCTTCCCCTCGCCCGTCCCGTTATCGCGTTCGCTTCGTCCCCGCCAGACCCAGTGCGTCATCATGACGTTCGCGCTAGCTGTGCTGTCATTGGCTGGACGCATCCGACAATCCGTCCGCCGTGCGAAACTATCTGGCGCGTTGGACGCACGTCGGATCGCCGATCCGACGTCTGATGCGACCAAATTTTTCGGATCAGGCAGTCGTATTGCCGGATCGGACGTCGGATCGGATGGTTTTTTCGCGCATGTGTCTCGCGCTTTATCCCGCTTCCGTCAGCCGTCCAGCCCACGACTCCCGCGATACATCGCCGTGTTGAGAATTACGCTGAGAATGCACGCTTCCGGTTCTCTGTGCGAGTTTTTTTTTTCTTTTTCAGTCAACGCATTTGCATTTTTTCAGAAGCCACAAAAAATTAGTATCATGTTTTTTTTTATATTTTTAATAACGAGTGTGGTGCCTTCGATGACCCACGACTTCGACTTTATTTGGTGGTTTTGTCTAAACCACACGTGACCACGGAGAAGACAGTGAGCTCGAGTCAAACCTGCCAGTTCTCGAGCAGAAAGAAAGCGAATTTCGAGCCGCAAATTGTATTCTGGATAGTTGGGTTCTCATATGTCATGTACAAATAAAAACCTTGGCGAGCATAAATACCCTGTCAGTGTACCTTTAAGGTGAAACCAAGTATAGCTAGCCTTAATTTACTGTCTTTTCAACGAGCCATTTTATATTTGTTTGTTTGTTTATATATTAACGGGGATTAAACGTGTATATTTCCTTGTTTTTTGTTGTTTTTATTTGCCTTAACTAAACAGTCAAAGCAAATTGTACTTTTGTGTTTCATTTTTTTTTTTCACCGAGGTCCTATAGCTTTCGAACCACGTGAATTCACAAACAGACACAAAACTATTTTCATGGCGTTTATTGCTACCAACACCTCCACCGGAAATGGTGTAGCCATCTCAGTCGCTCTTGACAGACAGGTGAGGGCCACGTTTGCCCCTGGCAGCCGGCTGATCGCCAGAACCGTGCAGGTGATCATCGACGGGGTCAAGGGATCGCAGGTGACAACTGTATCCGTACATCCTCGAGAGCACAAGAGCCTGCGTCCGTCCAAAGAAACTCTCATTTTTACTGTCGAATTCGACTAACTATTTTAGACTTCAATCAATCAATTAGCGTTTAATGCAGTTTGAAACACAAACTGAGGGTGGCGAGGAAAAAGCTGTGTCGTCCACTGCGTTTTGAGATTTAAGACTTGAGATTACTAGCTTAATAAAAAAAATAAGAAAGAAACGTGTTTTTTTTTTTTTTTTTTTTTTTCGCCTTGAAGACCGTTTAGCGATTGGTATGCGGCAAGAACCTGAGGGAGAGGAGGAGCCGAGAGAGCGCGGGGACGTCCAAACGCCGAGCACTGGGTTGGCTCCGATTGGAATGGTTAGGGGGCAGACCTAAAGTTATACACGAACTCATCTCTTTTACGTCACGGCGCGGTGGTGGCGCGTCGGTCGCACTTCCGGTCTGGAACTGTGGGCAGAAGTCCCCATGCCAGACGTGTATTCCTGCGTTGTTATGAAAGGAACCAGACAAAAACCTGCCTTCTCGTCAAAACATCGCAACTGGGGCCGTACCAAAAGTGTCGAGAAAAGTTTGAAGGTCGGTTTTCACGTGCTCGGATCGTCCGAGGATGTGGATATGTGCCGTGAAAAGGGAAAAGCAGACGCCGTCGGACAACTATTGCTTGGGCGGGAAGCACTTTGGGTTGAATTCACGGATACTTGTAATCATCAGATTTATTTGTTTTCTTCCAACATGACCGCGAAAAAACCGTCAAGTTGTGCGGACCACCTGCGGATTACGTTCAGTGCGTCTTCAAGTTCAAACGGCCTTCTGATCGTTCGAACTGTCGTCTGCTCTTTCAAACGTTTCTGCTTGTCGTCTGCTCTCTTAGACGACGCCGGCCCGTAGACCAAATGTTGTCCCGGTACTTGCGATAAGAAGTAAGTGCAGGCCTCAAAAGATTTAAATTTGAAGGTTGGTAAGCAGGCTTGATGTAAACAGTAGATACATGAAGATGTTGATCATTGCTACCAGTGCCCATCACCGACTTGTTATGCCTAATTCACTTGGTCCGATTCTGCTTGCGATTTTCAGTATCGACGTCGACCATCTCAGCTACGGTTCACGTTTTTGCAACCCGAGCGGCGTCGCGACTGAAAATTGCGAGCGAAATCTCATCATGCGAATCAAGCATTAGCGTACATACTGCGGCGTCCACGCGGAATGAATCGCCAGATGTCACATTATCCACGCGAAGTTTTGCGGTGTAACGAGCCTCGGTAATTTCGCTGACGCCGCTCAAGATAGTCAGACATCGCCAGGAAGATGTAGAATCAACAATTCGAACGCGAAAAAGGGCAGGGGGACTCACACCGACGCCGACAACATCGCATTTCAATGGATTGTTTATGGGCAACGGCGACCTTCTTGCCTACACCCCCATCGCGCATGCGCGGCGCCGGTGGCGTCCGCTAGGGGCGCTCCGGTTTGTTTGTAAACATGAGTTGGTGTATAGTTTGTTTCACTGAAAGTTCAGACGCGGCGGACGCTACGAGCGGATGGGACCAATCAGAGAGCGTCAAAAGCGCACCATCATGGAGTTCGTCATATTTCTGTACATGTTCTATCATCGCTGAACCGATCGTAAACAAAAAAGGCCCTGTGACTTAGGCGCTGTTTGATTGGTGCCACTACCTCGTAACGTCGGCGGCTGCGTCTGGACTTAAGCTGAAACGAAGTATAGCTGTCTTCATCTCTACTGCACTCGTGAAACGCGTTAGAACAAGGAACGCCGGCATCCAACGTTTGGCTCTCGCATTTGAACGCGTTTGACGAGTGCAGTGGAGACAAAGGCTGTTAACTTTAGGTCTACCCACTAATCATTGCAACCAGAGCTTGAGGTTTTAACGTCCCCGCGCGCACTCTCGTCTCCTCCTCTCCCTAAGTTCCTCGGCGGATTAAGAGAAGCATGGGTACTCATTCGTATTCTAAGTTCTAAGCGTTTTGGGGCGGGGGGGGGGGGGGGGGGGGGGACATTGGGGCCCCTACTTAAACAGGCATCTTATGAATTAACAACTTATTTGAAAATAAAAGCTCATTTTGACTTGGCTTCACTGTGCGCCGAGAAAGCACGGAAGAGGAGGACACGAGACCGCGCGAGAACGTCGGGGTCGGCTAGCTAGAACAGCCGCGCGAGCGTCTTGAGACGGGGTTTGAGTTCCGCCCAGCTCGTGCGCTGGCTTTGGCGGTGCATCCCTTTCCCCAGTCTCAGCTGAGACGCTGTCTCTAGCAAGCCGGCCCAGAACGCCGAGCTGTGGTTAGTATGATTAGTGGTTAAACCTAAATCTCTATGCCATTCTCTTCAATGCACTCGTCGAACGTGCTAGAACACGGAACACCGGCGTTCTGCGTTTTAGCACGTTCGACGAGAGCCGTAGACACAAAGGCAGCTAGCCTTAGGTTTACGCACTAATCGCACCAAGCAGAACTCCACGTTCTGACGTCCTCGCGCTCTCACGTGTCCTCCTCTTCCTAAGTTTCTCGGCGCATAGTCACTGACGATGTGAGAACGACAGAGAACTTCAGTTGTCCCTCCTCCAAAACGAGCTTCCTCTCGCGACAACACTTCGGTGTCTCGTGCACCTCGAGTGGGCGTGCGCAGTCAAAACACGGCGGAAGGAATGGTGCGCCCGCTCGAGTCTGGGTCACGTGGGCTGGGTACCTCAAAGTCAGGCCTCGCTGTTTACACTCCATCAGGGACTTTACGGCGAGAAATTGAGGGAGAGAAGCAGACGAGAGTGCACGGGGAGCTCAGAACGCCGAGCTCTGATAGAAATGATAAGCGGATAGACGAGAAGCTTGCTGTTGTTGTCTCTCGTCCCTCTTCGAACGCATTTTAACACCAAACGCCGGCGTCCATGCGTTCGACGTTCGCGTTCGAGCGCGTTCGAACCAGTCGTTCCAACCAGAGCTCGGTGTTCTGACGTCCGCGCATGCTCTCGTCTCCTCCTCTCCCTCAATTTCTCGCAGCTTCTTTTACTTGAACTGAACTTCGAAGCGAACGTTAGCACAATTAACTTCGAAGTATCGTCATCTTCTTGACTTTTATACGTTTAATGAAGAATGTGGTCGAACACCAGACTTTGCTAAGGGCTTAACCCTTGATACCTGCAAGCCCGCCATTCATCACAGAAAATTACTTTCATGTTAGCCCCTAAACAACTTTAAAGAAAAAAAAAATTGTGATTTTTTCGTTTTTTTTTTGTTTGTTGTTGCGTTTGTTGTTTTTATTTATTTATTTTTATTTTTTTTTCTTGCTAAATATGGGGGGGGGGGGGGGGGGCAACATTTATATTTCGCTCCAAAATTAAACTCAACAAAATTAATTAACAAAAAAAAAAACGATGTACGGTACCTCGACAAAGAGCCAGAACGTGGCGCTGGCAATCCTCGTAGACGGTGAAAACTGAATGGGAGATGAAATCCAATGTTTGCGACATTTGGTCTTGATAGCAGATACTCGATTGCTTCTCGTCTTTACAAGAAAGCGTTTATTTGTCATCACGGGTGTAACCAGGTGAACAAGGAAAAAGGAGAAACAGAAAGGACAACTGACCGCTGGACTACCAACTGTTTTAATAATTCGTCCTCTTACTCTACTAGTTTTTAAGCGTATTCAGTGGCGTAGCTAGGCAATCCGGCCCCCGGGTTCCTTATGTTTTTTGCAGCCCCCCTCAACACCCCCCCCCCCCCCCCCCCCGCTTTTAACTCTTCGAGATCGCAACCAAACAGTAAAGCGGGGGGGGGGGGGGGGGGGGGCATGTGCTGCCAGAGGTGGCTGTGCCACGTGACTGGGACGCCTGGTACCCGCCCCCCCCCCCCCCCCCCCGCGGCTCCTACGTGCCACTGTGCGTATCCCTTTGCTTCTGCTTTTTTTCTTTATCGTGTACCATGTTGCCCCCTTCCTTCTACTTATATTGAGCAAGAAGGGCGCCCTGCAGAAAGAGATTTTCTTGAAGTTTCAGGGTTATTGAAGCGGAGCTTGACAGCTCCCTTGCTAGCTAGTCCTTATGCCGCCTTATGATGCGTGCTTGCTCAAGCTTTGCTCTCTATTTGCAAGTTCGACAATGGGCAGCGAGGTGTCCTGGTCTTGCGAGGTTTTTTATGTAACGCCCGGTCTGTCCAATATAGCAGCGCGCACACATCAACGGTATATTGTAAACGATTCCTTTTTTGGCGCAGACGTAGTTTGTCCTGTGCCTAGCTGGTGTCACACCTATGCTTCTTGTCGGTTTGTGCCTGATTGATCTTGCGGCATAAGGAATAAGCCTTATTGGGGGCCGAGCGAAGAAATTGTACGTTTTGCCGGTTCGCTATCTCTTTCAATTTGTGGGTGGCCTCTTGAATATACGAGACCACTGCATAGGGCTTCTTGGATTTCCTCGCTGGTTCTTCACGGTAGACATTGTTCCTCTTGATGGTGCGGCATATTTTTTTTTCAAAAATGGAAGCCAGTGAGGATCTTGGGTACCCGGCATTGTGAAGTCGGGGACTTTCAGTATCAAGGCTTTGTTGGACTTGATGGGGGCAGGTCTTTTTTAGGCTTGCGGAGAGGGCTACGATGGCCACTCCTTGTTTAACATTTTTTTAATGTTCGGATTTATAGGAAAGAAACTCTTCCCATCGTGCTTGGTATTGCCAACAGACATGCCCTGCTTGAACTTCCAACGCCAAATCAAGAAACCGAATTGATTTATCCACTGGAGTTTCAAGGGTAAAGGTGAGGCCCATGTAGCTTTTTGGGAATTGTGTTAAGGTGGTTTGAAGGCAGCCATCGGGTTGGTCATTGACTTCTGTGGTGCAAAAAATAAGAGAATCGTCCACAAACCTAAAACTAATCTCTATGCGCGTGCATCTCGCATGGCTTTCTGGATGGCTTGTCCACACTTCGCAAGGAGGATTTCGCATACATGCGGAGCCACTTGAGAGGCAATGCAAACACCGCTCTTTTGCAAATATTGGTGATCTTGATGGGCCGCTACAGTCGCTGACAGGTAGAATCTGAAGATATCCAAGAAAGCGCTCAAGCTCATGCCTGCGGAGTTTTGGAATTTAGCGACACCTTTTTCTTCGATGGTGGCTTGGAGAACATGTATGAGGCTTGCTTGCGGGATGGAGTGATACATGTCCTCCGCATCAATAGAAAAACCAGAAGCGATAAGGTGCCCTTGATCTTGAAGGAAGGAATTAAAATGTTCCGCGTGTGGTATACGGAAAGGGTCTTCAATTTGTACGTTGGAGATATATTGTGCCAAAAACTTCGACATGCGTGCCTGCCACGTGGTTCTTTCTGATACGATGGCCCGGAATGAAACTCCTTCTTTATGAGTTTGGCTAAAAAGAACACTGATAGTAGGTCATTTTTGCGGCTCTAATCTTAGCTTCGTCAAGCAATCTGAGGATGGCTTGTTTTGCTGCTTTGGTTTGTTTTTTCTCAACAGGGATAAAATTCCTGGTCATGGCCTGGTGGCCTTTCTCTCCATATGTGTCGGATGCTAGGACCACGGATCCTCCTTGCTTGTCTGAAACGCATAGCATTAGTTGTTTGCACCACAGCTCTTGTATAATGGGTCCAAAGTTCATTTTTGCCTGAACTTGGTGGTTTAAGCCAGCAAAGACTTGAATTCCCTTATCAATGATTTGTGTCTTCGGTCTCGTGGGACTTTTGCGGCTATTTGGTGTATAATGTTAGCTTGTCTACAGACTCAAGCTTGGGTACTACGGCATATTTGGGCCCTTTTTCAAGCACCTGTTTTGCTCTGGTTGATATAAGAACGTCCCCTATCACCTGGAGCGGACTTCTTTTCACAGTTGTTATACCTTGCCGACGCAGTTCGAGATGATCACGCCATATTGGGAGACACTCCTTTATTCAGAGGCGTTTTGTTGTGTTTTGTTCATTGTCATATGATTGAAAAACGCGTTGTGGGTGGAACATTGGACAAAGAAATCCCTGGATATGGATAAATGAACATTGGCTAAATAAAAAAAAACGAAGCAAAGGGATACGCATAAGAACAAGTAAAAGAGGAAAATAATTTATTAAAATAGGTGGTAGTCCAGCGGTCAGTTGTCTTTTCTGTTTGTCCTTCCTTTCTTGTTCAGCTGGTTCCACCCGTGATGTATAATAAGTTAATAACCTACTAGCTCAGCTCATCCGGTTGTGGTTTATTTGTCATTCTTGTGACAAACTGTATCCCGTTTCATCGCAAGGATATGACCTTGTTCGGCTTTTACAGCCCATGTACCGAACAAAGCGAGTCATGTTGTTCTCGCTGCAAAAACAAAGCAACGTATGACCGAGCGCTCCGACTCCGTCCGAATAAAACTTTTGAGATCTTCAGTTTTCAAATTTTTAGGAGTTCGGTGGGATCTTTCAAAATTTTCATTCACAAACCGCCGGATAGCCGAGGGCTCGAAATGAGGAAATCCAAGAGCGTCCTATTTTTCACTTGACATTTACTAAAGTTGACCTTAGATCTTGAATAAAAATAAGTCCACACACTTTTGTGTTTTGTTCTAGGAGAGTGCTCCATTCTGGCGGAGTATATACAGTTCCGCATAGTTTATGCTCGCAGCGTGAAAAACTACTTTCGCCTTTCTCATTTGGGCTTCCTGCACATGGCTTGGATGTGACTTAAGTTTGCAGTGCTGACAGAGATTGTAAACAGAATGCAGGCTGTATTTACCATATTTACTCGACTAATAGCCGCACTGTTTATGAAGAAAACCTGAGGGTTCGCTTTCCCGCGGAGCACGCGAATTGCCAATCACCGCGATGGAAAGCATGGTTCCAGCTGTTTACAGGACAGAGATAACGCCTTCGCGCGAAGATACCATCTGTGAAGGTTGCATTTGTATGGAGAATCGTGTTCTCGATCTAGTTATTCGCTATGTTATTTATGCGCAACGCGATGATTGGCTGTATAGGTGCTTTGCGGGAAAGTAGACACAAGGTCCTTGTTCATAAATAGTGCGGCTATTACTCGAGTAAATACGGTAAGTGTACTCATATATTTGTTATTTAACTGAAAAGGCTAAAGGTCTAATAAATTTTATTCTAAGTAAATTAAAAACTGCTCCCGTGCCCTTTAAACAAGTACTATATATAAACAATGTGTTGCCAGTTCAAGAAGATTTGCGTACAACATGGCACCCATATAAAACAAAATCGAATGTACTAACTCAGATGGAAACACCTTTGTCCGCGAGAGAAATACTTGCGTTTAAAATATTTCATTTTATTTATTAGTATCACATTTCATGCATTGGTATATATATATTTACCAATGAGTCAGACCTGATGACTGAGGCCATCATTAGGACTGATATGTCATAAAACTACACTAAATTTTTCGAAGCACGTTTACCCTCACACACACACACACACACGCATATATATATATATATATATATATATATATATATATATATATATATATATATATATATATATATATATATATGCCTCTGATTGGACACGTTTCGTTTTTTGTGCGTTAATAAGACAGATAAGAAACGCCAGAAAGCTATGGCGCAGTGGTGCAGTGGTTAGCACACCCGACCGGACATTGGGAGGCCCAGAGTTCAAATCGTGGATCCGCCGTTTTTTGGCTTTCGCAGGTCTGTAGAATCTTTGATTATTTGATTCATTGGATGAAGTACGGTTCATTCACTGCGTATGTTCGTTTATATATATATGGAACGGTGTATTTCATAACGTTTAAAAGATATACTTTTTAAGCACTGCTATATTACCAGTAACCACCGCAAAAAGTTAAAAACTTTTTATTCAACAACTTTACAAGCAACAGGAATGTTACCGTTTGGTTAGATGGCCTCATTACACGCAATATTTGAGCGGTATGAAGCGTTGAAAGCAATCTCTTTCCTAGAAAAAAAAAGGCACACGCCAGTCTTTCTGTCTTTTTTTTCCCCCTATGAAGAAAGATATCTTACTTTATAGAAATGTTTTTTTACTTGATGATTTCTAGGAAGGACAAGGGGGGGGGGGGGGGGAGGCAATCTTCCCTCCGCCCTTTTCTCCTTTCTTTAAGATACAAGTGGTTTAATAGAGCCAGGAATGGAATAGAAGTCGTATTTTCATGCAAGCAAGGGATGACGTTCCAACTGTTCTGAGTAGTTATTTATGTTTATTGCTTGCGTCAAAGTACCAGTTCACATGCTGGCGGATACGTTACTGAGTGCATTCCACTCGCAGTAGCTCATCCGCCAGCACGGCAGACGAAATCGCATCAGAGCACCATCTATCTATCGATCATTCCACTCTTTGCATGCGAACATAACTTCCTCAGCAACAAAACGATATCACCTCAGCTTCCCAACACCGATAAGGAAGCTGTTTGAATCTTATTTCGCTAAACTCCCCAGCAATGGTTTCTCTACTCTGTCATATAAACGTCTTTGCATGGGCGCAGATGGCATTTCGTTCGCTTTTTTTCTCAACAATGATAACAAAAGCTGGTTGAGAATTAAAAAAGAACCTATGAATAAAGACACAAAATACAAATAAGAAACTTACGGTTTGCGAGAAAGCCGAGCCGTCAAAAAGGGCTTCAGGCTGTCCGTAAAAAGTAACAGACTTAGATGATGATTTGCAGACATATATCTACATAATCGAAATAACAGTCAGTGCGCAGGCGAGCCGGCGGAAGTTTACCGTGATGAAGTTATTCCGCAATTTCGCAATTTCAAATTTCGCTAAGGCAAATGGTGACAAAAATTTGACAAAAGAAATAAGAAACACGAACAGACGACATCTCTCGCTAGAAAGAGAGAGGGAAAGAAAGAAACGTTGTCCGTCCTTGCTTTTTTTTTTTTTTCTTCTACCACTGTCAAGTTGTTTTCCTCCCCCTGCCCCTGTCTCGGTACATGGCTTGCACGTGACGTTATGACAGCATTCTGGTGACAAGAGCCAGTAAATGAGCTACTCTTAAGAGTATCGTCACACCGTTCCCCTTTCTACTAGTGGACTCCGCCATCTTGGGACTTAGCGCTGAGCAGAAGCAACTGTCGATCGTCACAATTCAAAAACGCGACTTTCTCAGCTTTAGATACGGTGTTATGAAGCTTATGTGATATTGTTCTGCTCTGTCGCGAGCTGTTTTAACATTTCTGAGGGACGGAAAAGCGTTTCCGGTGATTGAGATAAAGCTTCAGATAACTGGCAACCATGATTTTAAGCCCCAAGACAGCTGAAGTGTCGTTACTCTGAAGCTTAGCTTATTTAGTGGCTCTACTGGTGACCATTCTTTCTTGTTTTATTTTTTTTTTTTTTAATTCGGTGGTGCGAAATGCATGTTGCAGAAACTAACTGCTCAGCAGAAAGGTCACCGCAGTGGGACCTAATATGACGTAGTCTAGAGCCACTGAATAAGCTACGCTTCAGAGTAACCACACTTCAGCCATCTTACTTCTTAAAGGGGCACTCAAGTGTTTTTTGGGGGAGCTACTTTTTGGTGCGATGGCGTTAAGGAAGTGTCAGTGAATGACTATCTTCAGTTTATGAAGGCAGAACCACCTATTAATCACGCAGGAATAAAATAGGTGCGGACTATTTTCTGTTCCTGCGCCGACCAATGAAATTATCGTATGTTTGAAAATTTTGGCAGCCTTTGTAAAGTTCCGCTAAAGAAACAATTTTCAGTTCATTTAAATATGCTGTGCATGATAATTTCACAAGACGCAAAATAGTTCTAGTTTAAAATACGCGATACTGCAATTATCGTTTCACAAACAAGGGACTACATTTTCTCCTCGCCTTTCTCCGCGGGGGGTGAATTTCCCGTTCCCTCGAAATGCACGGAAGCGCACGTCGTTGCATGCCGGTCGGGCCGGGCTTCTCCTTTCTGCAAACATGGCGTCGGTGGTGATCGTCGACGTGGACGGCGTGGTGAATGCTCATCGTTCCGCATAAAAGCGCTAACCTTGACTGTGAATTTTCGTCGTGTGTCGCTATGATAACCCAGCACGTACTAGAAGGGAAGATCCACTATAGTCGTGCGGCGATGTCGTGGCAGCACTCTCAAGACAGCAGAAACGCCCGTGCCGTCGTGTTCGTTTACTTCGACTACAGAGGTGCTTTCTAAGCATTTGTGTCCTCGAACATCGCCCGGATTTCTGATTTGGCGTATTTCATGCGTGTGCTCAAGTTCAAGGTATTACTGGCGCGTGCCGTTAAAAAGTATGCGAATTTTCAGGCCTTTTCATCACCGGAGAAAAGTGATTAGTGTTAGCAATCCTGAACGCTCGCAACGTCTATCTGATCACGAAATCATATTTTTACGTTGCTATATCGCTGCTAAGATTACATTTTTTTTTTAATCGTAGAAAAGCGTGTGGCGAAATTTGTACTGTTGGCAAAGTCGTGTATTAGAGTCTTAATCGTCCAAGACGGCGTACTGCTGCGTTTTCTTTTTTTCATCAACTGTACCTTGGAAGCCTATCATGAAAAAGAAAATAAAGCTATAGAAAACTGTCTGTCTATATTCTGTTACGGCATTGAGTGGCAGTGCGTTTCCTTTTTAGAGGCGCCGCTGAAACAGCTGACGGCGGAGTAGAAGCGGTCGCCGTGCTGTCGACCCGCTGCGCTTGTTGCAGTGGTTGCAGGTGTGTGTACGCGCGGCGCAGAGCGGTCGTTCCGGTTGCAACGGACGCAGTCGTAGGTAACGCGCTCGTTGCACATGTCTGAACCAGCCTGCCGTCCTCCCGAGGCGAACGTCAACGTGGCGACATCGTTTGACATCACGTACCAGAGGTTACGCTGCAATGCCAAACGTTCGTTTGGTTACGGCTTGCCCCAACTGCAAATCGAAGAACGCCCGAAAAGGTCTGCGTTTCGTCGTACTCGGAACTCGAACACGACTACGAAGCGCTGCTATCGTCCGCATTGGAAGTCGGAGTGGCTTCATAGGAAATCATCCCCGGGTAGGCTGTCCGCCGAAGAATTCCGACCTCTAACGGCGTCAGGTCCTCGAGCGTAGAGAACTCGGCCATGATCGAAGCTCGAATGACAAAGAGGTTCGGCCGGTGCGGCTACCTCGGCATCACTGCGCGACGGAACGTCGTCTAACGCCATTGGCCCGAGATCGTTTTGATATGTGAGCGGTGACCAATGAGAGTGGTTTCGCTTTTGAACGTATCCGAGGTTTGGCGGCATTCAATCACATTTTTATTAAAGAAATAATCACCGTATGACTATATTTTTTGGGTTTTTAGGGATACCTAGGGCTTCTAGATTCAGTTGTCATCATCAAAACACGAACTCAAAAACCACTTCAGTGCCCCTTTAAAGTCAAGATTGCCAGTTATCTGAAGCTTTATCTTAAATCGCAGTAAACTCTTTTTCGTCCTCCAGAAATGTTCAAAACAGTTGGCCAAAGAGCAAAACGATATCACCTGTGCTTCCTAACACCGCATCTAAAGCTGAGGAAATCGCATTCCTGAATTGTAACAGTCGACAGCTGCGTCTGCTCTGCACAAACTCCAAGATGGCGGCACCCACAAAAAAAAAAGTCGGGGAACAGAGTGGCGATACTCTAAGCACAGCTCATTTAGTGTCTCTAACATAGTCAATGCAAGCTGAACTTAGCTTCAATACTCAGTTCACAGTTCCCTCTGACTGAAGTCACTGGATCCTGGGAAAGTAACGCCAATCTTCCCTTATGTTCGCCATTTTGGTCCATGGAACGAGCAGTTTCTTCTTGACCTCTTCGTTCTTGGTGATCCGATCCCAGTTTCCGGTGACAGGCTGCTCTATAAAGACATTTCTTGTATACCGATATTTTGTTATCCCCACACTCGGCGAAACAAGCGCACATTAGAGAGTTTTAGTATTGCTTATAAAAGCACACGCAAGAGTTGTGCGTTTGCGTTAGTGTTGCGTGCTCTAGCCATGTGCATGCGCGTCGTCGCCATTCGCCAATCCAAGACGCAGTTTGAAGCTCCGCGCACGCTCAGTGTGAAAAACGCGACGCTAACGCAAACGCCCATGCTTGCGTTTGCACGTATACGCAACACTAAAACTCACTATTTTCGCACCACCACCACACGAGGCGTCGATGCTTAGCGCCAAATAATTTTCTTGTCTTGGAATACGCAAGAAAAACAACATCATTGTAAGAGTTCTGTTGTAGAGATAAGCATAAGTTAATTGAATTCACAGTGCCAAAGACGATTATATTGGCGAGAAACGCTTGGAGTATTGTGATGCTCTCTATGGCGATCTTGGCGTCGCTGGTTCAGATCGACCCTTCCAAACTTTGCACATTAAAAAAAGAAAAAAGAAAACGAAATGGCAATTGCCATGGCAGCAGAGACCAATTAGCCAAACACCTCGGGATATTTTGGTCGTCTGTAAGTTTAGTGTCTGTTTTTGTCCGTCTGGCAGGCTGGGAAGGCAATGGTGCTACTTTCCTAGGATCCAATGACTTTACCTCTGACTGTAGGCCAAGGCTACGAACTGTTCGCTCCAATCCCGTGCTCCTAACGTTATCCTATATCCTTGATTATGCAGACCGAAGCACGCTACTTTAGTGGCAGGAGGGCTAGGGTACCGGCTTCGGCTCCCAGTAGGGGAATGGTAAGATGAACTGATATCTCTGTCTCACCACTGGTGCCTTTAAAGGGATACTACAACCACATTTCGGCGCTCATTTTTTGGTCTATATGTGTTCAAAGCAGCAGTATCACATCGAACATACCAATATCTTGTTAAAAAAGTCACGAAAAGCATTTTGTGTGTCGCAGAAGTCGCTGTTGTCCTCCTACAATATTATAGAAGATTAACCCGTCACTCAAAATTCGTACAAAAACAGCCGCTTCGGTGGCTGGAACGACTAGGCCATCCTCTCGACGTCAGCCTCGTCGTAGCTTTGCTCGTCCCGAGACGACCTATGTCACGATTGCGTTGGATGTCACGTGGTCCCCGCTGGGCCTTCTCCGAGCGCTTGCCAGAGTGGGCCGTTTATAATGAAAAATACAGCCACCAGGCTCAAAACACAAACGTGCGATTGTCATTCACGAATATTGTGGATCATATTTAACCTATTTTTGAACACGACGGGAATATTTCACATTTCGTTGAAGTATCCCTTTAAATGGATACTACAACGAAATTTCGGCGCTCACTTTTTTGGTCTATATGTGTTCAGAGGAGCAGTATCACATCGAAAATACAAATATCTTGTGAAAAAAGTCTGGAAAGGGAGTTTTAAAACTAATTAAACCATTAGCAAAGAGCACCTGGTGATGTCGCTAACGCTTCGTTTGTAATGCTCGTCTAGGAACCTTGACAGCTAGTGACGGAGGTTGTCTCGCCTACGGCCACGACGAAAGAAGAGGGGAAAGAGGAACTCCCCTCTTCCCGAGAATGCCTTTTGTGTGTCGCAGAAGTCGCTATTGTCCACCTACAAGATTAAAGAGGTTTAACCCGTCACTCAAAATTCGTACAAAAGCAGCCGCTTCGGTGGCTGGAACGACTAGGCCATCCTCTCGACGTCATCCTTGCCGTAGCTTTGCTCGTCCTAAGACGAGCTACGTCACGATTGCGTGGGATGTCACGTGGTCTCCGCTGGGCCTTCTTCGAGCGCTTGCCAGAGTGGGCCGTTTATAACAAAAAATACAGCCACCAGGTTCAAAATACAAACGTGCGATTGTCATTTACGGATATTGTGGATCATATTCAACCTATTTTTGAACACGACGGGATTATTTCAAATTTCGTTGAATTATCCCTTTGGTGTAATGATTTATGAACATCACCACATCCCAGGTTTTTATGTTTCGTAACAGAAAACATCGTGAAAACTGCGGTGCGTGGCGACGAGTTGACTTGCGGTCACGAGGTGATCGCACACAGCACATATAGAATGTTAGATCTCTAAAAAACCTCTGAGAAGATTTTGCTTTGTCGTGACCTAATAACATAGGCTTACAATGTGCAGAAGCTCGAAGAGGACGCTACCGTAGACGTACAGTACGTTTCCAACGGCTCGAATTAGAATCCAGATGAAGGCTGCATTCATCCCCTTCCGGTAGCCCTGCATTTAAAAAGATATAAGGAGTATATTAACATCTAAAAATTAGTACCCTAACCAATTAATGAATCAATTAATTTTTATTTAACTACAAATTTCGCGTACATTCAGATATAAATTTCTACACAAGCCTACGCAAATTTGACATCTAGACAATTTCCAAATTCGCTGATATACTGTATACCACTCTCTTCTTCGGTCAAAATAAAGGAAAGACACGTGTCATTTCACCCTCCTCTCTTTATCCGGTTTGCATCATCTTAATACTGTATTTATCCTTCCAGTCAGTGCTTGGCGCTCTGACGTCCCTCACACTCTAAGCGAGATCGTGTCGATCTCTGATTGGAAGGATAATGGGCAGACGAAAATGCTAGCTGCCTTTGTCTCCACACGCTGCTTTCCTCCAATGAAAGCGAGCAAGACCGTCGTTTGCGTCTCGCGCACGAGGAGCAGCAACGTCAGAGTCTGACCTCCGACCGTCGAACGCCGGCGTCGTCTGCAACCCTTATCAATGGCTGCCTTAGCTTCTCTACGGCTTTCGGAAACTACCCGATTTTTTACAAAAGCGGACTTTGCCTTCGAGAAAGGGGAAATGAAATAACTTAAATGGTACGTTGTTTTAAATGCGTCAGCATTGATTGCCCATGGTGCATGCAGCCGTCTTTCGTTTGACTGGTTTGGTCTGGACTGGTTTCAAGAGGCCGCGGCGCGGTTCCCACCTTGCTCTTTCGCTCCGTTCATCCGCTCCTTGCGTCCTTTTCCTCTTACAAGAGGGAAAGAGAGTTCCGGCATGCTGCCGTGCCAATGACGCGCCGCGGGAGCGGAAGAGGAGAAGATCGAGCCACTGCAGCCGTTGTGGAAGTGGAACCAAAGTGGAAGGAACAGGAACAGAGAGACAGAAGGCGCCTTCTTTCTTTCTCTTCCTGTCCCTTCCACTTTTGATGCTTCTAAATTCTCCACCCAGTCTAAGGTGGTTCAAAGAAATGGTAAGGACATTTTTGCAAAGATGTCCTTACCATTTTCTTGAACCACCTGAGACTTGGTGGAGAATTTAGAAGAGTGGAAGGAACAGGAACAGAAAGACGGAAGGCGCCTTCTGTCTTTCTGTTCCTGTTCCTTCCACTTTTGATGCGTCTAAATTCTCCACCCAGTCTAAGGTGGTTCAAGGAAATGGTAAGGAATGTCCTCACCATTTCCTTGAACCACCTTAATTGAAGTAGGTGAACACGTCTACCTACTTCAATTGAGAAAAAAAGAAAATATATTAAAAAGTCAAGGCAGAGAGAAAAAATTTTAACGCTTTCTAGAGCAGCTTCTCTACACCAGTTTTGCGTGTGAACAGTACCAGTACCTCGGTTGTCTTCAGGGATATTGATGACAACATACATGGGCTTAGTAAGGCGACCAGTAAACTCTTCGTTCTCAGAAAAGGCCGAATGTTTTCGCAGAGGTGTTCTTATATATCTTTAAAACCTACACAGCATGAAAAAACCAGTTTCGGCGCGAGAAAAACTGTTAATCTGATGTATAACTCTTAGCTACAAATTTTATTTAGGAAGGTTTCCCCTTCCATTTCTTCAATAAAACGATCGCCATCTAGACACGTCCTGCTTGTAAGGATACCCTTGGGGACGGTCATGACGCATTTCATGAAACTTAGTGGCTGCTGCGTGTTGCGCGTTCAGTGGCGGCTCTTTTGTTGACAATTCCGAAGAAACGTTCTTCAACCTACCTTTGGAACCGCATCGGCTGCTGCCTGTCGTACTTTTTTTATTGACCGTAAAATCCCAAATGAACGCTCACCCGCGGGGCCAAATAAACAAAAAAAAAAATGAGGTGAACGACCTTCCGAAGGGGACCGTTTGTTCGGGATTTTACAGCAGTCACGCATAATTCACGGTGCAGCCATCAAAAAATTTAACTGCATCCCTAAGTGGTGCTATTTTGAGACTTACTGTAGTTTTCTAACTACGTCGTTGACATTCCATAAAACAATAAACATACTTTCTCACTCGCTATATTTTCCTGCGAAAATCCGAACTAGATTCTGTGACTATACTAAATATCGATACAGCTGCTAGAACAAAGTTAGCTTTTTGAAGAGTGCCCTATTGTATAGGTGTACTTAGTTTAATTGCTTCGTCCTTAATCGTCCACTTACTTTATGTCCAAGCGTAAAAATGTCAAAGTAGTAAACAGCAGGTTGCATGTATACGATCACATACTTCAATAGCACCTGGAGACGGTGGTGAAAATCTGTAAGAACAACCGGATTTGTTTCTCACTGCTATGGTGCTCCAACGAGAGATTGTCTAGCCACAAGCAGTTCGCGTTATTATACTGACGATTTTGAGTTTAATGTTAGGTCCGCGGCAACGTCACTAAAACAACTCACTTGGGAAACTGCCATAGAGCCTGTTTCAAAAAAGTGGCTCCGACCCGTACTCGAGAACCGAGCTAATGGAGATCGGAACGCCGCCATTTCTCCGGCAGGGTCCACTCCGGGAACTGCACGGCTGCACGTCGAGTCGGGCAAGGGCCGGTGGCGCTAGAGTAACTCTATAGGCTCTGCTTGCAGAGCCAGAGTATCGCGTTCATTTTCCTTTCACCGCCATCTCCGTATTGGCGGAGGAGTGGGCACGTGGGCAGAACTGGATCCGACCTTCGTGCGGAAAAGCGGCCTTCCAGAGCGCCGAGTTTCAAGGGAACATATTTTCCGCTTTGAGTTGTCAAGATATAGATCCCAGGCTAAAATCGAACGAACCGAAAGCTTAATAAGTCATTGAACATTATGTGCGTCAATTGGGTACAATACAATCCTGTTTTTTTATAACGCGAGCGATGTTTTTGGACATCGGTTTCCAAGGTATGGGAAGCAGACGACACGGCCGACGATCGCGTAGCTCGCGTCTGCGGCTCTCGCGGAGTGATGCGGAGTGATACGCGATCGGCACATCCGGCCATCTCGGCGAGTCGGCGAGCTCTCGCCCGAAAGCGAGGGAACGGCGTTCTCGTCAGCCGCACTATTTTCCTTACGTAGCGCGCCGCAGCACGTCCCAGCACGCCGCCTCGCGTCTGCGCCTTCGTGTCCCCTGCAAAAAAACGACCTTGGCTTCCCGCAGTGCTTGGCTCCAGAATGGCACCATTGCGGTACTCTGCTCCGCAAGCGGAGCATATACAGTTACTCTAGGTGGCGCCATCTCGCAGGGCCATCTCGCAGTAGCTATGTAAAGCAACTTTCATGTTTCAACTCGTCGCTAAAAGGTGGCACTGTTATCGTATTTAGCTCGGTCTCGGTGGAGGCCAGCGGCCCAGGTTTCAAGGGTGAGTTTCCCAACTGAGGGTTTTAGTAACGTTAGTCCGCGGTCACGTAATGGTAGTAGACATAAGCAACAAAATGATTCGAAGATAATAAAAAAAAAACTTAGGTTTAACTAGATTTGCAGTAGACCTTGTGCAAAATCTCATCAAGCGACATTGGGGGTCGCCCCTTCTTGGACATAAAACGAGTGATTGAATCCGAGAGTATTCGCCGACAGCTGACGCAGCTCTGATTTTCGATGTGAGCTGTGCCAAAGCGACGATCTTTGTACTTCGCGCGAATACCGCTTAGAAGGAATCCTCGACGTTTATAACTGTTAAAACGCGCGTTTGTTTCTCGTCCCAAGCAATAGAAGTCGCACAAAAAGAAGAAAAAAAAGTCCGAGGACACCTAAGCACTTCTTATGAGTTGTGAATGCGAAAGAATGGATGTACTTCTTCCGCTCCCTTAGTTCGTCTGCGGCGTAGTGGCGTGGACGGCCACGTTTAGCTACGGTCGTGCTAGCGGCCGACGGCCGAGCGCCCGCTTTCGTGAAGTGTTCGCGCCGCGCTGAGCTCGGCCGTGCAGCCTTTCCGGTGTTTGCCCGAGCGGGCTGTGCGGCCAGACCCGCACCTCTTACCGGCGGCCGGGCCGCTGCGTGCGCTGCGCCGCCATTGAGAGGACTTCTCTGGTGGCGTCCCTTGGAACTACGTTGCGCGAGAGCCAATGGGAGCCTTGTTCCTTGATGACGCGCTCCAGCCAATGGGAGCCTATTAATGAGATCGCGGCTTCATTTCGCTCCATTGGGACAGGGTAGTTTAGGGGCCATTTGGCGCGGCTTCAAAGCTGATAACGTCGGTTCGCTCCATGAGACGGTTCATATCCTCGCATAAAAATAAAAAAAGAGCAGCGTTTACCGCCTCAACTCGCAGCCAGTACAAGCTGCCATGTGATCTGGAGTCGATTATGTGCCGCCAATGTTGCCAACCCAAGCCACGCTCATGGGTTGGAAAAGCACAAGACACCCGCTGAGTTCCAGACATGGTTCGGCTATATAGTCACTTCATGAGGTACGCTTTAGAGTAACGACACCTCAGCATCTTGGTGCTTAACATTATAGTTTCCAGTTATCTTAAGCTTTATCTGGAATCGCAAGAAACTCTTTTTTGTGCTTCAGAAATGTTAAAACAGTTCGCGACAGAGGAAAATGAAATTGCCTGAGCTTCTCAACACCACATCTAAAGCTGAGGAAGTCACTTCTTTTTTTTTTTTTTTTTTAATTGTGACGATTGTTAGTTGCGAGTTCTCCTGCAATGACTGGGTCCAATACCTGAGCCGTATTCAAATATCGCCACTGGGGGACTATGCCGACACTGCTTCCTCTGAGCTACGTCATAAAATTTCGTGAAGGAGAAAAAAAAAACGCTCGCTTTTATTTTCTTGAAATTACACCGCAACAAGAACGTTTCTTGGTCAGTGGCGTTGGGGCTGAGTATACTTGAGTTCCACTAGCGCCAGTGAGCTAGTGTTAAGTTAAAAACATACCAACTGAATATTGTTGCACCGCCCCATTAAGACAATCTGGAACGTTATATGTGTTCCTGTGAATATTCGCACTTCAAGCACCAAGCTACTATTGGTTATTTCCATTTTTTTTCATACAACGCATTCATTTGATTTACTGGCGTGCTATCTTGTCAAAACGTTGAGTCATTTTTGAGGGCATATGCTTCAATCAATTAAAATGAAAAAGGTCTGACTTGCCTTTTTGAATGCGACTATCCAGTATCCACTCATGGATAGGGTTATAATTCGTACCACGCCATAGATTGCTGCTCTGATGTACTCCCGACGAATATCTGTACAAAAACAAAATGTAGCAGCAGTGAAGACACAGGTTTCGCAATAAATGCGTCAAGGTGCATTCACCGAAAACCATATCATAGGCCCAGTACTGTTAGTGTGTTTATCTCTCGGATCAGGAGTCGATCATCGGACTCGGAAAGTGCAAGGAAGTTCTCTAAATTTATTCCTTGCAAAAAAAAAAAAAGTTATTAAAAATATTTACAGAACTCTAAATGCTAATCTATATATTCAAATGATCGATTGATTTCTATCGACCCCATTATCACCATACACCTCAAATTTAAAGCTTCAGGAGTGCCTTCATCCTGTTATTTGGGTGTTCTAACGGCATATACAACGTTGGGAAAATATTCTGTGACGTTCATATAATTTTACTCGCAAACTTCTAACGTAAAATCTTACCTGTATGATCCGCTGATTTGATGACAGAGTCGCTGTACGCTGATTCTCCCACTAAAGCCAAAAAGTTTGCAACCTGCGTACAATATGTAGTTGCTTATTAACTGACAGTATTGTTGTGCTCCCAACTTCGTGCTTTACACGCTGGCCGCTACGATTGCACCAGGCTGAAGTGGCTAAACGCTTTCTCGTAAATTAGCATCACAGAACCGAGGCTAGGCTACCGCGTGCGACGTATCCTTTTATCCTCGAGCACTGCGGAAATATTGCGAAAATGCCTCGTTAAATATAGTCTCGCGATTCTGAGACCACGATCATTGACAGCATTGCAGCTATACACCGTAGGACATACGTATACGCATGCTACGACTAATATTCTGTCGTATCGGTGATCACTGTCGCTGGCCTGGCCAAAACACGTACAAAAATTTTCGCTCCTTCAAAAGTCTCACTTTAAAACAGTGAGAAGGGTTCCCCTCGGAGGCGCGCACGCTGAACATCGCAAGCTAAACGTTAAAACTATTTTTTCTTCTTCCAGATACACTTTTAATAACGTTTCCAAACGGTTTTTGATAGCACTCATCAAGTGGCTAAACTTAGTTGATCCGCGTCTATACCTCCAAATCATTTGTATTTGGTGTTTTCTGAAGGAGCATATCGGCTGATTGACTCTTACGTGCCGACAGATTGTGAGTTGCGGTGAAAAACTACTTGAAGCAACATTGGCGGCATCACGATGCGTGTGATTGGATCGGAGCCTTTGCTGAACGCTGGTGCAGCTCTAATTTTCGATACGAGCCGAGTGTCACGCCGAAGTCTGACGCAGCCCATTGCATTCCATCAAAGCTCAGAAATGCGCGTCCGAACAATGGCGGATTCGATTAATTGGTGCAGCATGCTACCAGATGGCGCGCACTTTTGAAAAGGCTCTATTGAGCAGCCGGCTTGTCGACTTCCGAAATTGCGCCGGCGAATCTGCCTGGACAACTTCGAGGGGAAACAAGGCGTAGGCCGCGAACTTGTGCGACCCGAACACGTTGCTCCTCCGCTTCTCGTAAATTGGGCTTGTTACGTCGGAAGCTTAGAAGCGCTGCCCCTTCCGTTAAATTACAAGCATGTAACTCCTTGGTCCGACCGAAGTTAGAATATGCTGGCATAGTATGGGACCCGAATACCAAAAAGGATGCGTCACAGCTTGAGTTTGTTCAGAGAAGAGCTACTCGCTTCATCTATGGAAAGTATAATCGGCTAGATTTCCTATCTTCACCTATCTTCATTGATAATAGCAAACAATATATCATCATTCCAGCATCGTCGAAAAATTGCGAGACTAAAATTGTAGTCTTTGCTTTATCATAACAGACTCCGCATTGAATCAAGTCTATATTTATCCTCGTCATCATCTAGGGAATCTAGGCACCATCATCAGTATTCCCTGGTACCAATATTCGCTCGAACTAACATTTTTAAGTAGTCCTCCTTCCCACGCACTATTACGGATTGGAACGCCCTCTCTGGTGACATTTTTTTTCCCCTGGCTTCAGTGGATCTCTTGAAAGTCACACCTTTTGATTGTTCTCGTTTCCTGGATTTTGTACATGCATTTTTTATTGTATATTACGCGTTGATTATGGAATGTTTGTTATGCTGATGGTGTTCATATGTATATATGTCGTTGTATAAGCAATACATATGGTTCCCATGTGTTTCTTGTTTCTCATATGTATAGTTTTGTTGTTTGTATGTACCCCACACCTGCAGGGGCCTGTTCAAGACCTGCAGTATGTCTAAATAAAAAAAAGCGACTTTCAATTTTTTTTTTTGTAAGAACACACTGAGCAATGACAAAAAGCCACCAGCGCAAAACAAAACAATGCTGCACTAAAAAAAAAACAAAAAAAAAACAGATTAGCAATGTTAAGGGTGTTCCTTAAAATTTTAAATGTATTTTTTTTTTTTTTTTTAGAGCGCAGCTTTTAAGGTGCCCGTTTCCGGCTTGAGCGGCGTCGCCGTCGGCGTAACCGCGCAGTGCATTATGAGAAACGTCTCATAATGCACCGCGGTGACGTTTCGGCATGGTGTCGAAACGTCAGCATGCCGAAACGTCGCCGCGGTGCATTATGGGACGTTTCCCATAATGCACCGCGCGGACGTTTCGGCACGGTGCCGAAATGTCACCGTGCCGAAACGTCACGTGACGACGCGCGTTTCGCGCGTGAAAGAAGGAGGAGGGGAGGGTACGGATGAGGGGGAGGGACATACCCTCCCTTCAATACCCTCCCCTCCTCCTCCTCAAGAGCTGCGGTCTAAATCGGCGTTACAGGGAGTTGTAAACGTCTTTCATTTTTTATGGCAAAACTACATACGCATTGCCGAAAGCTCATTTTCCACTTAAATGTAGCGCTAACGGTTAAGACCAGACGCCAAAGTTTCAGAGCTTCCCGTTGTCTAGTTATAAAATTATCTGAAGTGCAAGTTTGTCTGCTCTTTGCGCACCTCGTACACTTGTTTGCCTCCCAAACGCGGCCACGTGCGTTTGTGTTCCCATGTCCTCAACCAATGACTGTGCGCTTGGCTGCCTCGTCATCGCCCGTTCCCATAGACCTTTTCCAAAAGGGCGCCGCCATCTTGAGATATCGTCACTTCCAGTATGGCCGAAAACATTGTTTTGCCATCGCCACGCCAATAAAATACATTAAGAATATAAGCGTAACCGCCACCCATTCTTGTTTTGTCTCCCCTTTACTTTTTTTTTACTAATTGCAGGTTGAAATGTTTTATCATTTTTAAGTCACGCATACCGTATAAATGCCTACCAGGTGGCTGGGGATGAGAGTAAGCGAGCGTGTTCCTCCTTGCGTTCAGAGGCGCGAAAGACGCATTGTGGAGACCCTTGCTCACCGTATAAGCGATTTTTTTTCTGAAATTAAAATTGAGAAAAGGGCGGCCAACTGGGCCCTGAATACATAGATCTGGATAGCGCCAATTACAAGGAACAGGACACATTTTTCTAATTGAGATCTTCGGAAAATTAAAGGGGTCATGAAACGATATCGGGTTGGAATGTTCATGACTATACAGAGGCGTACTGGTCCTATAGACAGGCCCAAGCATACTCGCCCGGACCGCCACTGATTCAGAAGCTTCTTGGTCGCGGTGAAACTGCGAGAATTAAAAATTGCAGGAAGATCTTTTGGTGGATTCTTCGGAAATGCGTTAGCACGACCCTTGGAAACGCTAAACATTTCCCCCTTTAAAAACGATAACGCTGACCCCTTCACTTTTTTCTTTTTGCTTTCTCTTTTGCTTCTATTGTTTTGCTGCCTCTTTTTGGCTTTGTTACGGGGTCAGTGTTAGCGTTTCCCAAAGGAGGACGCGTCTCACGTTTTCCAAGGGTCATGCAAGCGGATTCCCCAAGGGTCATGCTAGCGGATTCCTCAGAAATCACCAATAGGCCTTCCGGTAATTTCTTAGAGCGCAGATCTAGGCGCCCGTTTACGGGTTGAGCGGCGTCGGCGTCGGCGTAACCGCGCGCGTTGCATTATAGGACGTCACAGTTTCTCCGCTATATTTCGTGGGGGAACTTAACTCGCTAAATTAAGCGGAGAAATTTTCGCTAAATTTCCCGCTAATAGGGAGGCAAGGAGGAGGAGGAAAAGGAGGAGGGGAGGGTACGGAGGGGGAGAAGAGGCATACCCTCCCCTCCGCACCCTCCCCTCCTCCTCCTCAAGAGCTGCGCTCTAATTTCGCATTGCAGAGAATTGTAAACGTCTTTCATTTGTTTCCCCCTTTTTTTGTACTCTGCCTGTCAGAGTACGTCGACGCCTTTGGATACGGTCATCCATACCACTCGTGGAAAGAACCACATCCATACCACTTGTGGAAGGAACCGCATCCATATCACTCGTGGAGTGAACCGCATCCATCGTTTTGAATGCACACACATCACATCTCACGCACCGAAACTACGGAAACCCAAAGCGAAGAACAACCGTATAGGGCCGAATGAGATGGCGTCATCAGAGAAGGCCATTGCAGTGCACAGATTGGACGGAACGATTGCGTCAACGTTGGGCTCAAACTTGACTCGAAGCCGAGCGCTGACGCAGCACTTGTTTCCAATCTGTGTGCAGCGTTGGCCTTCTCTGATTCAGCCATCTCATTCAGCACTATGGCTTTGTTATCCAGGAGGTGTTGCGCGGCGGCTCCTGCTCTCTGGTTCAGCGCCAGCTTTGAGCGTGACCATGCCAAAAACAAAAGGGCTCGTTTTGACGAAAACCCGGCGGTGTCTGTCAGTTTGTCAGGGCTGGGGAGAGAGGGAGAGGTTGACGCGTGGTTACGTCAGCAATTCGGACCAATGGGAGCGTCGCACGCGACCGCTGACAAACGAAAGACACCGCTGGGTTTTCGTCAAAACGAGCGTTCTAATGCTAGCGCACTAAATGGGGGCTATTTCTTTCAGTCTTGCCTTCGCAAAGCTTAATGACGTAATTGTGGAATCGAAACCACCCGCCTGACGGCAGGCGAGCGTGAATCATGCATTTGACACGAGTGCTGCGTGAGCACTCGACTTCGGCTCGTTAACGCTGGTGGCATGGAATAGGCACCAGGCCACGTGGCCGCGTGTTCTGGCTCCGAGTTGAGGGGTGAGCGATGCTCATATTTATCGAATTTATTTGCCGACTGCTATTGCTTAGAAAAAAAAAAAAACTAGGGCAAGTTTATTTTGTTATTAACGTTAGGGAGTGATTCTGAGTAGAATTTAGCGGAAGTAGAACAATCGTTTCATAGCCCCTTTAAGTATAACTTTTGAATATGATAACGGTTAGTTTTAAAACTTTGGCATCTGGTCCGAACTACTGGGTGATATCAAGGAGCGGCCATGCTCTTTATATCGACGGCAAAATTCGGTTTCTTAACCTATAGCGTTCCGATTTGGTACAGCGTTGCCCTCAGGTGGTGCATTTTGCCTATAAAATTCGCAAAAAGCTAGTTTCCACAGTAAAAAGTGAAAAGAAAAAAAAGAAAAACGGTTAACTTCTATGGAAAACGCAGCGAAGCCACCGGTCTTGAAATCATTGGGCGCCCTATAGTTTGAAGACCGGTGGCTTCGCTGCGTTTCCATAGGAGTTAAGTTTTTTTTCTCTTTTTTACTTTTTCCTCGGGTAAGCTCGCTCTATGCGAATTTTATAGAAAAAATGCACCACCTGTGGGTAATACTGTACAAAATCGGAACGCGATAGGTTAAGAAATCGAATTCGGCGGTCGATTTAAAGAGCCTGGCCGCTCCTTGAATCACTTGATAGAGCCACTGTATGTGGCAGCTCAGCTGCCAGAGTAGCGACACGACGCAAAAAATATCTAAATGCACGACGTCAGAAGCGCCGATAGCGATCTTCATTTTGGGCCTGGGAGGTTGCCATGGTAACCGTGCTGCTAGCGACACCGGGCGGCAATTTTTTTTACTAAAGTTTCGTTAATGTCTTTAGCCGTTCATTGAAAAGTCGTAAAAGATGTTTTGTGTTTGTCCGATCCCGCGAAAGTCCTCCTGGTGGTTATTTCCCCCGGCCCGGTGATAGTTGCAGGGGAGAGGAAAAGTAATTGGGCGTTCAAGTGTGGAAAGAAAGCACCTTTTTAGGCTAGGTGGCGAAAGCTACGGCCCCTTACAAAGGGTACAGCCGCTATCATACATACATTCATGTTCGGCTCTCTCGCTTGCTATGGGAATCGATCCAGCTCGGCTTGTTGCTATGGTACCGCGTGGGACTCATCGCGGTGAGAGGCGGCCATTGAGTTATTATAATGTACGCTAGATGTTCAACTGGCGCTGGTGTGGTGCTGCAAATTGAAGCAGACAGCAACCAGTCTGAAATCGACTTCCGGTAATACCTTTCTATGGGAAAAAGCGAGTGCATTTTCTCTCTACGCTCGATTATAAGAGCAAATATCACGAATAATCTGTACGTACTAGGCACATTGAAACATTTCTCAGTCACGCAGACGAAACAATTGGTCAGTTACGGCGTTTTTATTTTAAATTCGTGGCACGAAAAATGGTGCTAAAACTGCTTCGTACACATCGCGACACTGTTAGCGCGAACACGGCATCGGCGCCTTTTCGCATTTTATTACGAAAATGTATTAGTGGGCACACAATTTTACCCCTTATATTAGAGCCTTAGATGAGCTCTTTCTATAACACTGATATCTTTCGTAACAGCCTTTCGGTTCTAAGAGAAAACACAAAAAACTGGCGATTGCTTGTTCGCGCTAACAGTGTCGCGCTCTGTACATGTATTTATGTGCACTGTCGGACACTGTTTTCTAGCAAACTTAGGGCCGGTTGCACCAACGCCGCTTACCTTAACCCAAAGCGGCACTTTCCTAAGCCGGCTTAGCGCCCTAAACCGAGCTTAGGTAAGCACGGGTTTAAATTCCGGTTGCACCAACGTTAAGCCGGCTTTACAGACGCGCCCCTAGCTAAACGCTGGATTTGCGTAGGGAATCTAAAGACAAACAGAGCAAACTAGGGAACGCTCAGAGCGACGAATACGATTGGCGGAGAGGAATCACGTGATGTAAACAAAAAGAAAAAAACAACTGCCGTAGTAGTTGTCGTCGGCGTCTGCTTTTCGCTGTATTTCTTCGGTGAGTAACAAATTAAAGGTCTCCAAATTCAATCATTTTTTTCGTTTAACTTTCAATAACAGAAGTCAAAGCTTCAAATAAACACGAATGCTCTTTACATCTGTGATTGTGTGTTTAATATCGGTTGATAACAGGATATTTTGACAGTGGTAGTAGTTTTCGTGCTCACATTTTGAGGCGAAGGAGTCATCGGGGGCCCCAAATCTCACCGAACGCGAGAAGGACACTCTACTCGCTACATCCCTGAAGACAAAAGATCATCGAGAATAAGTAGGCAGGTAAGATGACTACTAAAACCAAGTCAAGCCTGAGACCGATGAAGTTCAAAACAGTGACGAACTCGCCACGGCAGCTGCGAAAATGCCCGGAAATCGTCGAATAGAAGTCGTCGAGAGGTCAGGTCACGAGACCTTGCATCGACGGTACTCGTTGCTATCAGCAAGGTGACAGCACTGTACCGTCGTTGAACATCCGCTGCAGCCTCAAACGGACTTCAGTTTCACACTGTCGAGCTCAAAAAAAAAAAAAAAAAAAAAAAAAAAAAAATTTTTAATTAGTACATCACATCGTGCCGATAAGAACGGTCGTCTTTTCGCATCACCTGCCCCAGCCTGCCCCGATACAGCAATGCACGAATCTAACATAGTAGTCGTTACGATTTGTCGTCGCCACGAATGAAAAATATAAAGCAAAATATTCCTAAAAAATCGCGATCACCAAAAAAGTTACGGAGGACACAAAAAGGCGCAACTTTCAACTGAATTTTATTGAAAACGTGTTCCGGTATATAGTCTCAACCATCGTCACAATGACAACAAACGACAAAAGTAGAGGGAAAACACCATCACAGAGCACAACTCGGAAACAACAGTATCTCGTTCTCGGGAAACGAATGAAAGATATAAAGCAAAGTATATAAAAAAAAATGCGACCACCAAAAAAGTTAGTTATGGAACGATACAGTTTTCTGAAGCCAAGATTCTACTCGCGAGATAAGGAAAATTTATTGAAGATTGCCTCAAAACTCAGAAAACGAAAGAAATTGAATTTTCGCTGTTTTATTACTTAAAAGCGCCGCAATCTAATGCAAACGGCAGAGGTGTCGACAATCAGCTGATCGCCGAGATCATGTACTGCCACTATTCAACGCGCTGATCAGATTGAAGGATACGCGCTGCAAGTGTAGATAAACAAGGTGGTAAATAACAATACGTTACAGCTATGCGAAAATTAGTAAGTACATACGAATAAGCTCGTTGACAGAAGAACCAACGGGAATACAGACGTGAGCCCCACAGCTCCGTACGTTTCTCGGTTAGGGCTAAAACGCCCTGAAAGTGGAGAGCCAACTTGAAAACAGGGGTCGATCAACACTTCACGCGACAATATTTTGCATCCTTGTCACAATCGAAAGTAATTTTGTCGAAACTTTCACGCTGATGTAGCCTAAAACACTTTTCACAACCAATTTCGTCCACCGCGTCGACCGTGACAAACCAGCCGCCATGTTTTTAATCCAGGATTAAGAAACAACCAGAAGCAAAGTGCCCAATGTTGAGCGCTTAAGTTAAGCGTTGTTTAGTGCTAGGTTTAGCGATAAGCGAGTTTGGTGCAACCGAACGAAACCGAAACTAAGCTTAAGTTCCCGGCTAAGCTCCGCTTTGCGCTAAGCGACGTTGGTGCAACCGGCCCTAAGAGAGACTGGAAGAACTACGCTGGAACACTGGATAAGTAACTCCCTGTGCATGCAGATGATCAAAATAAATTGAAAGCCACGTAATATAGTCCGATTTCAAAAAAAAAAAGAAAGTAAGTACTGTTTTATTCTTTCTGCTCTTGAATATGTGCGAAGATGCTTGTTCTGGGTTCAAATCATCACTCGCACGCTTCAAACTTTTTAAAATAGGGAGAAGCCAGACAACAGATGCCTGATAAAAACTGCCCGACATAGGAAATAATAAATAGACGCACCTTTTGTAGCCCCCGTACTTTATTTTTTACGTCCGAATGTTTTTTTTTTTTTTAACCGATCGTAAAGATGAGCAAGGCGGGGTCAATTTCATGTAATGCAAACCGGAACAGTGCTAGCTAACCTTGATCACACTCTGCATTCCTTTCGATCGTTATTTTGCTTAGAATCGTCGCTCGTTTTTACATACCTGCCATGGTACAGAGTTTTGAGCCTGAAAAACAGCGACGTTTAACATCGTTCAGTAGTAAAGCAAAATGCAGTAACTAAAGCAATTACGCTTTCCCAATATTAATAAAGGTATATACTATCCGGTACAATCGAAATAACAAAAGTTATTCATGTTATTTTCCGGCGAAGAGACAAAATGCATGCGCGTTTTCCCATAGGAATACACAGGAAGACTGGAAAAGTAGACTGCATGTTGTCTGCTTCAATTCGCAACCGGAAGTCCTGTAGACACTAGCGCCAGTTGAACCTCTAGCGTACATTATAATAACTCTATGGAGGCGGCACACAGACCGAGCTGCTATTGCTACACATAGCTTGCAAGCGTCGCCATTGCTGGGTTCTGACGGTTATTTCTACTCGCTGGTTTGTTCGAACTACAACTTCTTTTGTGTTAAACTAACACACACACCGAATGCTCGCGGCGTTTAAAATACTGGCATGGCTGCTAATGACGTCACATGCAAAAGCTATCTATACATTTGGGCAAATATGAACTGTTCGGCGATGCGTATATTTTGCGGCAAAAACAACAGCACAGAAACAAGGCTTTTTTTATTTATTTTTTTGTTTTGGGGGGGGGGACCCGTTGTATGAAAGAAACCGCAGATTTCGTGGTTTCAACTACTTTCTCGTGAGACCATGCGTAGCCCCCCCCCCCCCCCCCCCCGTCTTTTTTTCAATCCAAGTACAGATCTACATGTAATAACAAATTAACAGCGATTTTTTTTGTCGCCGCTTCGTGCAATTTTTATGAAAATCATTATAAGTCGAAATTAATCTTAAGGCACCCTACATCGTCTGGAAATTAGAACAGCCGACTGACACGGTCACACGTTAGTTGATCTCTATATTTCAGGCACTCAGAAATTTCCATGCAGAAAAAATACTCACTGCGTAAAAAAAGACTATAGTTTCTATGCTTGGCATAACAGGACAGGAATGCGACTTCATTTCATCAACGCGTGTTTCTGTCTACCCTCGGGACTTCAGTTGTTCTTGCTTCTTTCCGAACGTTTTTCCTTCGTTTTCTTCTTCTTTCTCTTTACGAGTAAAAAGAAAAAACAAAATTGAGACAGTTAAGTTGCGAACTTTATTTTCAGATTTCGCCGAAAAATTTTTGCTTTGCCTATTTACACCCAGATGGCATGATAGTCAACATCAATGAAGTCAAATCTAGTGTATGAAGGCTAGGATCTCTTCACTTTTGAGCTCACCTCGATTGAACTCACGCTCGTGCAGCGGAGCATCGAACCAAGGCTATCCGCTCGCACTTGCATCAAAAACGATGGTTTCGTGTTTTTGGTTATTTGCTTCCTGCGCGCGGCTCTGACGTCAGGCCGCCAAGGTGTCGCTGCTATTGGTAGGGCGCATGCGCCAGAAGCTCTACTTCACGCAGTTCCTGCACACGCGCAATGTCCCCACCTCGTGTGGACTTGTTTGGAAAAGGCGTGTTGGCCTATGGGACCTTTCCCAAGAAAGGGCTTCTGTCCGGTTCCATTTTCGGTGTTCGTGCGTGTGGCGCGTGATTTGCTCGCTCTCCGAATATTGGCCTCGGGACCCAGATTGATTACACCTATTGCTAAATTACCCAAGCATCAAGGAGAATGCAGGGATTGGTGTTCTACGCGCCGCACGTGCTGGCCTCAGCAATAGTAACTTTTCTGAAGCAAATGACTAAAACAAATTGTATCTTGCACGCACGTTCGTCAACGCTTTATTTTGGTTATATACTTCGAATCTTTTTTACAGGGGAAGGCCTGCGCGTGTGGTGCGCGGAACACCAATCTCTGCATTCTCCTTGATCCCTGGGTAATTTAGCAATAGGCCTATCGCGTTGAAGCGTGCTGTTGTTTATCTATGGTTCTCTACGAGGCGCGTGGTGTTTCTATTTGTTCACAATGCGGGTGGAAACGAAGCATCCACACCCTAGCAGTATACACGCTCCGATCCACACTAAGGGCACATAGCACGCGCAAGGGTGCAGAGCTCGAGCTCTTTCCGGTTGATTCCGGTGCGTGGGCGCTGCATTGGCGCTTCCCATTGACTCCGTAAGTGTGACATCATGGGTCCAAACAAACCGTTGCTAGGGTCGTTGTTATGGACAAATACATGTGGCTAAGATTCGCCACGAAAACCCGACCGTTCAAAAATCAGGAGTATAATTTAAACTTCTAAAAATCAGAGATATAGAAAGCTTGAATGTCATTTATGTTTCGACAGAAGTGTGCCGGTAATCGCTTGTTTCTGAAATATTTACGGATGCAACTTCCGGTCCTCAAGGTGTCTGCAGCAGACGACGAATGCAAGAAGAATGCCGTCTGCCACACGCCCGCCGGCCAAGCCGGCGCCGGCGTCTGAATAGGGTGAATAAAGACGATTTGTTTGAAATATAATGAGTTTCAGACACCTATAAGAACTCATTGTAGGGTGCGATGCAAAATATGGTTTATCGAAAGTCCAGGCGTCGATCGAGATAATCGTCTGCTCAAAGATCGCAATGCACCCGTTAGAAAAGCACTTCAGGCGATCGGTAGAGATTCCAAATTTTGTTTGCGGACTCGCGCTATGGGAGGGTGCTTCGTACTTAGTTGTAACCATCGCGTGGAGAGAGATTCTTGCAGTTTCTTCAGATTTCCGCAAAACCTCAAAACGCGAAAGAACTGGATAAAAAACATACCGTGAGTTTATTACAGATTGTACTTTCATCGCGGGTTCGATGGAGATCTTCACCGAAAGAGCACATCCAGTAAACTTAACGCATACAAAAAAAAAAGAAAAAAAAAAGAAATAATAATAATTGCGATAGACATGCAATTTTTAAAAACCTGACAACCTCAGTACTAATAATGTTAACAAACGACTTTCCTTGACGGCGTACAATTTGTTTCTCATGCTGGCCTGCACTACACCGGTAATGCCCTTCAGGTCGTCGTCGTAACTGATCTGCATGACGTGGTTTGATTTTACGGAATTTTCGCCCCTCTGAACTAAGCTGGGTTCTTCACAGAGAAAAACGCACATTGCGGAGGCCTCTACGGCCATGGCGATGCACTTGCTAGGGTTGCTCGTTTACCGACGCAATTCAATGAAAACGCCCGCTGCAACAGAGGCCAGCAAATCTATCGTGTCGTCTGCTACCAAAGCAAAGCTGAGTGGAATACTTCAGAAATGGCTTTCATCGTTGCAATACGACGCTGAGGTGACAAGAACATCTTCATAATTAGATATCAAGAAGTTAGGTTGCTTACAAAAAATTATTTACATACTTGTAAGCGAAAATCTAGCCTCGTGGGGAGTCTCCATGCATTAGTTCATAACAACGTCCCTAGCAACGGTTTGTTTGGACCCAGACGCCATGTTGTGACGTCATCACTTACGCGGTCAATTTCTTCGGCCTCGCGGACGTAGCATTCGTGTTGCTCCAAGTAAGTGTAAAACAAAGCGTAATTCTTTTCACCGCATGAGCCGTGCCGATCGAATCTCGAGGCGAATAGGTCCATAGCTGTCAAGTTTTGAGCAGCATTCTAGGCGAGCGAACGAGAATATTTGGGGCTCGCGTTTCGAGCAGGCGTCATGCAATTTCCCACTAAAAGATTTTTGGATATATTCCGCTCTATTTGAAGTCCCAGCTAACTGTCAAATGCGCCAAAGCACGAGGCCTTGTGCGGCTCTTGGAAACAAAGGGCGACGCAGTATTGAAATGAGCGGCCTTTGGAAGCGAATGGTGGCGTAATCCTTTTACGACGTAAGAACTAATCGGAATCTTTTTTGTTTATGTTTTCTCGCGTTTAGTCACATTTTCGGGGAAAACGAACGTGATATTCAGATTCACGAGATAAAACTACTCTAGAATTAACCTCTAACTCGTTTCATTCGAGAACTTCTTCAGCTTTCCTTTAAAAAACCACTGAAAAAAAAATTAAAACAATCTGGTATGGATACGCCTGTCAAAAAATGAATTTTACGCGGAAAAAAAAATAGAGTAATATTGACGGCGCGAGGCGTAATTAAGTCGGGCGTCACTACCCCCTATACGCCTCGCAAGTGGGCTCATTTTCGTCTTCTGCGCATGAGAAAGGAAGTAGCGGTGACGTCAGAACGCCGAGCCCTGATTGGCTGATCGCGACCCCCTATCTGAGCGTCGTCTGCTCCTTTGCAACGTCGTCTGCTCCTTTGCAACGTTGTCTGCGTCTGTCTTACCTTTCCTGCGACTTTTGGAAGTGCAGGTCTTTACGAGCGAGCTCGACTTCGCCTTTCAGAGAGGGCAGACGAAATAACTCGAGCAGTACGTTGTTTTTGTCTAACAAATAGCAGACGGGCATCATGGAGGGAAGTCAAAGGACTCACTGGCAAGGTGTCCCGAGGCGCCCAGGTTTGTTTGCTAAGAACCGGGAGGTGAGCGTAAGTTCCCTCCCGAATACTTTTTGCCACCTTTAGTGTGCGGCGAGACCCCTCCTTCTTTAACGGCGTCGGCGGGTTGGCGCAGTTAAAGGGACCATGAAATGACCTTTTTACTTTTTCCAGATAACTTTTACATTAAACCGTCAATGTTCACTGAATGCCGAACAGGCATCCGTTTTCGTATCGGTTTATTAACTTCTACACAAAAAACTATTGAAATATCGACTTTTTCATTCTCTCCAACCAACGTTACTAAAACACTCAGTTGGGAAACTCCTGTAGAGACAGCTTTGAAAAAGTGGCTCCAAACTGTCTCCGAGCACCGAGCTAATGACGAACACAACGCCACCATTTCTCCCGCAGCGGCCACTCGACAAACTGCACGTGACTTCTATTTTGGCTTGAAGAACAGATACAGCGGTAGAGGCTGTTCAGAAAAGGTTTATTGACGTCGATTCAATGAAAATGGACACATACATAATACACACACTGGTCTTCTAGCTTATTTATAGTTATTGGACCCTTCGATACAATGGGTACACTTTACACGAGAACCGAACACACTATATCATCCCTCACGCAAAAATAGCGCACCAAAGACGCTGATTCAGGAAAAAAAAAAAAAAGATACATGAGGAGAGATAAAAACGGCGAACTCGGATGCCATTTCACTAAAGGCCTTATCAAACCAAGGGAAGTGGCGTGAAAGAAAGAAGGATTCGGCCGTTGGCCAAACGGACGTAGAGGCAGGACCATCGTCTCAGGAACTCCTGCTCTCCCAGCCAAAAGAGTTCGCGGTCTAGATAACGGTACAAGCAACGTTACTAAAACACTCAGTTGGGAAACTGCCGTCGAAACCTGGGCCGCTGGCGTCCACCGAGACCGAGCTAAATGCGACAACAGCGCCACTCTTTGTCACTTGTCTGTACTATGGTCACCTCGAGCTTTTTGAAAGCCTGTTTTTTGCGTAAAAACAAACGGAAAAGACTCTTTTTGTATGAAATTTATTGGAGTTTAGTACCAAATGATGGGCGCGTGATGCTTTTATCATCTTTAGTTCGCAAGGTTTTGCGGAACAATTAATATTGTTTTTATAAAACCATGCCTCAGCGGGCCTTTCAGGTAGCGCGTCCCGACCTAGGTGCATTTTAACTTCGGTAGTTGAACGCGGCGCGGCCGCCGGGGAGATGGGGGTTCACCCCCCGTCAAAGCCAAAAATAGAAGTCACGTGCAGTTTCTCGAGTGGCCGCTGCGGGAGAAATGGTGGCGTTGTGTTCGTCATTAGCTCGGTGCTCGGAGACAGATTGGGGCCATATTTTTAGGGCTGTCTCTATGGGAGTTTCCCAACTGAGTGTTTTAGTAACGTTGCCGCCACCCAAGTAACTGTCGGCCCTGCCCTACTGCGCACGCGCAGTAGTTGCTTCGTTTACCACACGATAGATGGCGCCTGGCTCTCAGCATTATCGAATTTGGCAATTTTCGCCACACATCTCTAATTATGCTACAAAATGTGGACCTGAATATTATTTAACAAAACTTCTAGGAAACATTCGCCGGCTATTTATTGTTTACGATCGCGGTGCTGGTGAGGTAGGCTCTTACCCAATAGGCGACCTGGATTTGGCTGACGTGCTCCATTTCCGCGGATGCATCGTAGTGAACAGGCGAAGGAAGGAAGGCGCAAAAGAGTCCAGTTTTCTTTTAAAAGTTCGATAGCAAATAATTTTTTTTGGCTCCCTATTTTTGTGTTTTTGTGTTTCTTTTCACACCTTTTACGACGTGCGGTGGATGAAACTCGATTTTAAAATCATTTCATGGTCCCTTTAACGTCGTCTGCTTTACGTCTGCTAGTCAAAGCGATGGCTGATTTACCTTTCCTGCTTCTGTCGGAGATTCACCGCTTTTTCACCGGCGAGAGTCACCGTTGCCTCGGGAAACAAGGAGATAACAAGAGGAAGGTCAGCGATCAAAGAATAATACGGGAAGGGTTCACAAGGGTCGCGCAAGCATATTCCATTCAGCACGCCAGCCGGTCGTGGGTAGACGGTCGCCGAGTCGCGGAGTGCCTGCTAGGCCTAACTGCCGTGCTCGCTTGGTCGCGTTCGGTGGAATCGTGGCCGTTGGAGCTTTCCCCGGGTGTTTGTGGATCCAGCGTTCTTGTTCGTCGTGGTCTGTTTCAAGTACTTTTTACTTTTTTCTTGCTGCATGAAGTCGGGACGCGTGAGGAGCGCACGTAGAAAAATAAACATCCGTGGGTCGTCGCGACCGCGACGCTGTCGGCCATGCTGATTTGATCGTAAGAAGTCCGTAAGACAGCTTCGGAGCTGTCGTAGGATTTCGTCGTAACCTGCGCAAAACTTACGAAAATTTCGTTTCGTTAATACGAATTTGTTCTTAACTTATGTCTTCCGCACATTTTTGGCGTAAGATCGTTTCGTGAATCTGGCCTCTGCACTTCCGAAAGTCGCAGGAAAGGTAAGACAGACGCAGACGACGTTGCGAGCAGACGACGTTGCAAAGGAGCAGACGACGCTCAGATAGGGGGTCGCGATCAGCCAATCAGGGCTCGGCGTTCTGACGTCACCGCTACCCCCTGCGCAAGAAGCAGACGAACTTGCCCTCCGCATTGTTTTCTCTCTCGGCATTTCAGGTGCGTAAAGGAGAAGTGGATCGGCTTGGCCACCGCCGGCTTTATTGGGGGCGACAAGGTCACCCGAGGCAGCGCGAGCGCGCCGCATATGTTTTTGCTCATTTAGTACTTTCTCTAATTCGCTAAACTGCCACCGTGTTTTTTTTGTTTTTTTTTTTTTTTTGGGGGGGGGGGGGGGGGGAGGGGGGGGGTTTGTAGCTTAACACACAAGCAGACGCTTTCGCGTGTGTATCTGTGTGTGTCCGCTTTACGACCACCGACATTTTGAGGATAATCGGCTGTATTTTAAGCACTTTCTCATCGTTATTGCGATTATTCGTTCGGTAACGAGCTACAAGTTGATCTAGATAGCATTCTTCTCTGGTCAAACGATAACAAACTTCCCCTAAACTTAAACAAAACGCGCTACCATGCACATCACTGCCTCGCGCCCGCCTTGGACCCCTCCAGCACTTTTCCTGAACCGAGTAGCGATCCCAAGAACAACGCATATCCACCTCCTAAATGTCATCATGGACCAGCATTTCGATTTCCATCACTATGGCCAAAACGCCGTGTCCGGGGAAAGGTGACTCCTTGGCTTCGTCATTCGGTCCACAAGAAGAGCCAGTCCCGATGTGCCCAGATAGCTGTTCACAGCACTGGTGTTGCCCATCCTGGAGTTTTGCTGCTCGGTGGGGGATTCGGCAACCAGGCAATTTGTTGCCTCCCTCGAGTCGGTGCAACGTCGCGCTTCCTAATTTATTATAAGGCGTCAACTTGGCCTCCGAACACCATCCTATTGAGCACTGCACCTCCTCCGTTCAGTCGGCAGGGACCCGCTTCAACATCGACGTCAAGTAGCGACCACGCAGCTCCTAGCCACTTTTCTGCTACCGCACTCCTCGCTTCCTTTTGCCTCCTCCCTGCGGCGTACTCGCACTGGTGGACTGCAGCTCCTTTTAACCCGTACGCTTCGTCACTAGAGCTCATTCGCACCCCATGCGGTATAACTTTAAAGGTCCCCCCCCCCCCCCCCCCCCGGCCCCCCGGCCAGTCACCAGAAGCCCTATGTTGCACGTTTTGGACTCCCACGTCGACTATGGAGAAGGAAGTGACGTCAACAACGCAGCAAATGCAGATTGGATGTTGATTGATGAGAGGTCAGTCAACATCCAATCTGAATTCGCTGCGTTGTCGACGTCACTTCCTTCTCCATAGTCGCCGCGGGAGTCCAAAACGTGCAACAGGGCCCCAGTTCACTACCAATCGACAGTGTCTCACTTCGACCATTCACCAAGAGCGTCACGGCTCACCTGCGGGGCATCTAACTCGATTTAACCCGGGTGATACCGTGGCCGCGGGGCACGCGCTTAAAAGCATGCTTCAAAGCCTCCGGTAGTGCGGAACTCGGAGCGCGCCAGCGGTTTGCTAAAGGTCCCCATTGTGCCAATGCGGGGCCCGAAGCTCTCGTTCTGCAGCCGCGCCCTTCGATCTTCCCTCTTCGCTTTGCTGCGCCCACGTTGTCACTCCTGTTGCGCTTTGGTGGTATACGAAATGCCCGCAAGCGAGATCCGCATTGTAAGTGTGTACTCGTAAACAACTTTCTGTGGCTAGGCAGTCGAAGGTACGGGAGTGCGTGTTTGAGCGCCTATTAAAGCTTTGGGCCCCTACTCTTCCTCTCTTCGAACAGGTCACAGAGAGTTGTCTCCTGGTATATTTCATTTTGCTGCCGCCGGTGCGCGCTCTATCGAAGCTAGATTCTACGGACACGCAAGTACTAGAGCTAGTCTTATTAATGCTACGCATTTAAAAACAATACGTTGAACCCGGATATATCGAATTCAAAGGGGGTCGTAAAATAGTTCGATATATCAATAATTTGATATACGAAAATATGTTAACTTAAGCTCCAGTTGGAATTTTCGCGCGTCTCTGCTAATACCGAAGGCCGCGACAAACTGGACCTTACCAAACAGTGCCTCCAAGAGCCGCTAAATACAGTAGAGCTTAGTTGATGAGGGTCGCAAACACCGCCGCGTTTACGCGATGCTGTTTGTGATCGTTTATGTGCGATCCTGGCTACGAAATCCACACAGCACCGGCGACAAAACACGAAAATAATTTTAAAAAATGAAAAGAAACGGAAAAAGCGAGCCGCATAAAAAAAAAAGAAAAACTTTCGGTCCATAGAATGAAGTTAAGCAAACAACAAAAAATGAAACCTCACTGAATTCAAGCAGCAAAAAAAGAAAGGCAAAAAAAAAAAAAAAAGAGCGGGCAAAGCAATAACGGCGCAAGAAAAGGGTAAACAAATATAAGGCGTTCAAAGCGCGATTGCTCCACCGTTGTTGTCGCAAGCAGTCTCCGCCCCGGTTTCAACAACACAGCGACGTTCTCGAGGGGCATTTTCTGGTTCTTCACCCAGTAAGCAGTATAATAAATTGGCGTGACCGAACTGATTTTTCTTTATGATGTGGGTTATGCCGGACCCCGAAATATCCTGCAGGCTGCATGGCGTAGGAGAACTGGAGGTCGTCGAAATGCTTCCGTGTGTACTTTATCGTCTCCGATGAGGGGATCCCCATGTGGCGGGTTCGAATCCCGGCCGAGGTGCCCGCAATCTGACGGAGGCTTATTGCGGAGAAGGCGCCGTGTAACCGAGCTTTCGGTTGCACGTCAAAAGATCCCCAGGTGGTCCAAATTAATCCTCAGTCCTCCGCTGGGGCGTACCAGATGCCCGTCGTTGGTTTGGCACGTAAAACCCCCAAATTTGACTTCGACTTTTTTTGTCTCCGATGAGAGGTCAACGGCGACAATCCGTCGGAATGACCTGCAGTTGGGAAGGAGGTGGTCTCGCGTGAAGGCTCCCGCTTCGCAGCACAAGTCCGGCAGCCTTGGCTCTGGGCACGCTTTCCCTCGACGTGTCCCTTGCAGCATCTCCACAGCGTGGATGTTTTGATCTCGTCGTGAGCGGATGCGCAGAACTCTGGCTGGGCGGAGCTTGATGACAGTGCACTCGAGTCTTTTAGCCATCTTTTGGAATGAACAGACAAATCTGACCTTTTCTATACCTTACATAAAAAAGGGAACTGGTTCGTCGAATACGTTTTCGCCTGTGTCACTTGAGTCAACAATTATTTTCCAGCTGTGATTCGCTAAGGCACTATATGCTACTCTACTGAGTTTTACACTTCTGGTTTCGTCCTACTATTTTAGACATATTATAACAATTAACAGCTGCTAATTGAAAAGTGGAAAAAGGCCTCTAAACTAGAACAATTTCAAAACAATTTTATGCTCGTTGCTTATAGAATCCCTTCTGGCGAATTTCTAAATCAATGCTAAATATGAGGTCGTTGTCTAAGTTTATAAATTTATGACGCGCAAAGAACAGTTCGAAATTTTGCGTTAGGTTGTAATTCTATGAAATCGGGAGCGTCTACTTACCCGCATTTTTTTCCCCTCCTGAGTGCTTCGCGGGAAAGTACAGGGTTATTCAAGGAGAGATCAGGCTCTTTAAATCGACCGCGAAATTCGGTTTCTTAACCTATCGCGCTACGACTTTGTGCAGCGTTGCCCACAGATGGTGCATTTTGTTTGTAAAATTTGCAAGGACCGAACTTACCTGAGGAAAAATTAAATAAAGAAAAAAGGCTTAGCTCCTATGGAAACGCAGCGACGCCACCGGTCTTCACACCAGTGTTGGACAAAATACTCGATAAAAGTATTTAAGTTACTAAATACCTGCTTCATAGAGTATTTAAAGCACTACTCAAGTTACTTTCACTGTAAAGTATCTTGAGTAGGGTACAATACTTAGAAATGTAATTCGATTACTTTTAAAGATACTTCCGCATTGCGTAATTTGTATCGACGACAGTGACAACGACAATTATGCAGCTGCGCAAATCTGGGTTACCAGAATGGTTTATTAGCACGCAACAACACAAAACGGGAAAAAAAAAAACATCGTAGGGCTATTTTATGCAGTCCAACTATAAGGAGCAAAATATTGTCGTAAATGGCAAATGATGATGCGGCGAATAACTGAAGAAACTAAAAGTTTAATTGGGCGAACTTGTGCCCAAAACGATATAGAGAAAGGCTAGTGTCGCAGGGGTCGATGTCGGCGAAACAGCAGGATCGAGCACTAGAGCGAGACTGACTCCGGACCGCCACTCGGAGCACCTTTTGTACCCGCGTGTGTTTCTGGAACATTCAGACTAGAAAGTTCGGCGCGTAGAACATTCGTAACTCGATCAGACGAAAAGGTCCTCGAACTTACGAGAATGTCAAGTTGAAAGAATAAATAAAAGAGGAGTCCGCTCCCTGGTATCGAACCTGGGGCCTCCGCGCCAGGTTCGTAACTCGATCAGACGAAAAGGTTCTCGAACTTACGAGAATGTCAAGTTGAAAGAATAAATAAAACAGGAGTCCGCTCCCTGGTATCGAACCTGGGGCCTCCGCGCCAGGTTCGTAACTCGATCAGACGAAAAGGTTCTCGAACTTACGAGAATGTCAAGTTGAAAGAATAAATAAAAGAGGAGTCCGCTCCCTGGTATCGAACCTGGGGCCTCCGCGCCAGGTTCGTAACTCGATCAGACGAAAAGGTTCTCGAACTTACGAGAATGTCAAGTTGAAAGAATAAATAAAAGAGGAGTCCGCTCCCTGGTATCGAACCTGGGGCCTCCGCGCCAGGTTCGTAACTCGATCAGACGAAAAGGTCCTCGAACTTACGAGAATGTCAAGTTGAAAGAATAAATAAAAGAGGAGTCCGCTCCCTGGTATCGAACCTGGGGCCTCCGCGCCAGGTTCGTAACTCGATCAGACGAAAAGGTTCTCGAACTTACGAGAATGTCAAGTTGAAAGAATAAATAAAAGAGGAGTCCGCTCCCTGGTATCGAACCTGGGGCCTCCGCGCCAGGTTCGTAACTCGATCAGACGAAAAGGTCCTCGAACTTACGAGAATGTCAAGTTGAAAGAATAAATAAAAGAGGAGTCCGCTCCCTGGTATCGAACCTGGGGCCTCCGCGCAAGGTTCGTAACTCGATCAGACGAAAAGGTTCTCGAACTTACGAGAATGTCAAGTTGAAAGAATAAATAAAAGAGGAGTCCGCTCCCTGGTATCGAACCTGGGGCCTCCGCGCCAGGTTCGTAACTCGATCAGACGAAAAGGTCCTCGAACTTACGAGAATGTCAAGTTGAAAGAATAAATAAAAGAGGAGTCCGCTCCCTGGTATCGAACCTGGGGCCTCCGCGCCAGGTTCGTAACTCGATCAGACGAAAAGGTCCTCGAACTTACGAGAATGTCAAGTTGAAAGAATAAATAAAAGAGGAGTCCGCTCCCTGGTATCGAACCTGGGGCCTCCGCGCCAGGTTCGTAACTCGATCAGACGAAAAGGTTCTCGAACTTACGAGAATGTCAAGTTGAAAGAATAAATAAAAGAGGAGTCCGCTCCCTGGTATCGAACCTGGGGCCTCCGCGCCAGGTTCGTAACTCGATCAGACGAAAAGGTCCTCGAACTTACGAGAATGTCAAGTTGAAAGAATAAATAAAAGAGGAGTCCGCTCCCTGGTATCGAACCTGGGGCCTCCGCGCCAGGTTCGTAACTCGATCAGACGAAAAGGTTCTCGAACTTACGAGAATGTCAAGTTGAAAGAATAAATAAAAGAGGAGTCCGCTCCCTGGTATCGAACCTGGGGCCTCCGCGCCAGGTTCGTAACTCGATCAGACGAAAAGGTCCTCGAACTTACGAGAATGTCAAGTTGAAAGAATAAATAAAAGAGGAGTCCGCTCCCTGGTATCGAACCTGGGGCCTCCGCGCCAGGTTCGTAACTCGATCAGACGAAAAGGTTCTCGAACTTACGAGAATGTCAAGTTGAAAGAATAAATAAAAGAGGAGTCCGCTCCCTGGTATCGAACCTGGGGCCTCCGCGCCAGATTCGTAACTCGATCAGACGAAAAGGTCCTCGAACTTACGAGAATGTCAAGTTGAAAGAATAAATAAAAGAGGAGTCCGCTCCCTGGTATCGAACCTGGGGCCTCCGCGCCAGGTTCGTAACTCGATCAGACGAAAAGGTCCTCGAACTTACGAGAATGTCAAGTTGAAAGAATAAATAAAAGAGGAGTCCGCTCCCTGGTATCGAACCTGGGGCCTCCGCGCCAGGTTCGTAACTCGATCAGACGAAAAGGTTCTCGAACTTACGAGAATGTCAAGTTGAAAGAATAAATAAAAGAGGAGTCCGCTCCCTGGTATCGAACCTGGGGCCTCCGCGCCAGGTTCGTAACTCGATCAGACGAAAAGGTCCTCGAACTTACGAGAATGTCAAGTTGAAAGAATAAATAAAAGAGGAGTCCGCTCCCTGGTATCGAACCTGGGGCCTCCGCGCCAGGTTCGTAACTCGATCAGACGAAAAGGTCCTCGAACTTACGAGAATGTCAAGTTGAAAGAATAAATAAAAGAGGAGTCCGCTCCCTGGTATCGAACCTGGGGCCTCCGCGCCAGGTTCGTAACTCGATCAGACGAAAAGGTTCTCGAACTTACGAGAATGTCAAGTTGAAAGAATAAATAAAAGAGGAGTCCGCTCCCTGGTATCGAACCTGGGGCCTCCGCGCCAGGTTCGTAACTCGATCAGACGAAAAGGTCCTCGAACTTACGAGAATGTCAAGTTGAAAGAATAAATAAAAGAGGATTCCGCTCCCTGGTATCGAACCTGGGGCCTCCGCGCCAGGTTCGTAACTCGATCAGACGAAAAGGTCCTCGAACTTACGAGAATGTCAAGTTGAAAGAATAAATAAAAGAGGAGTCCGCTCCCTGGTATCGAACCTGGGGCCTCCGCGCCAGGTTCGTAACTCGATCAGACGAAAAGGTCCTCGAACTTACGAGAATGTCAAGTTGAAAGAATAAATAAAAGAGGAGTCCGCTCCCTGGTATCGAACCTGGGGCCTCCGCGCCAGGTTCGTAACTCGATCAGACGAAAAGGTCCTCGAACTTACGAGAATGTCAAGTTGAAAGAATAAATAAAAGAGGAGTCCGCTCCCTGGTATCGAACCTGGGGCCTCCGCGCCAGGTTCGTAACTCGATCAGACGAAAAGGTCCTCGAACTTACGAGAATGTCAAGTTGAAAGAATAAATAAAAGAGGAGTCCGCTCCCTGGTATCGAACCTGGGGCCTCCGCGCCAGGTTCGTAACTCGATCAGACGAAAAGGTCCTCGAACTTACGAGAATGTCAAGTTGAAAGAATAAATAAAAGAGGAGTCCGCTCCCTGGTATCGAACCTGGGGCCTCCGCGCCAGGTTCGTAACTCGATCAGACGAAAAGGTCCTCGAACTTACGAGAATGTCAAGTTGAAAGAATAAATAAAAGAGGAGTCCGCTCCCTGGTATCGAACCTGGGGCCTCCGCGCCAGGTTCGTAACTCGATCAGACGAAAAGGTTCTCGAACTTACGAGAATGTCAAGTTGAAAGAATAAATAAAAGAGGAGTCCGCTCCCTGGTATCGAACCTGGGGCCTCCGCGCCAGGTTCGTAACTCGATCAGACGAAAAGGTCCTCGAACTTACGAGAATGTCAAGTTGAAAGAATAAATAAAAGAGGAGTCCGCTCCCTGGTATCGAACCTGGGGCCTCCGCGCCAGGTTCGTAACTCGATCAGACGAAAAGGTTCTCGAACTTACGAGAATGTCAAGTTGAAAGAATAAATAAAAGAGGAGTCCGCTCCCTGGTATCGAACCTGGGGCCTCCGCGCCAGGTTCGTAACTCGATCAGACGAAAAGGTCCTCGAACTTACGAGAATGTCAAGTTGAAAGAATAAATAAAAGAGGAGTCCGCTCCCTGGTATCGAACCTGGGGCCTCCGCGCCAGGTTCGTAACTCGATCAGACGAAAAGGTCCTCGAACTTACGAGAATGTCAAGTTGAAAGAATAAATAAAAGAGGAGTCCGCTCCCTGGTATCGAACCTGGGGCCTCCGCGCCAGGTTCGTAACTCGATCAGACGAAAAGGTCCTCGAACTTACGAGAATGTCAAGTTGAAAGAATAAATAAAAGAGGAGTCCGCTCCCTGGTATCGAACCTGGGGCCTCCGCGCCAGGTTCGTAACTCGATCAGACGAAAAGGTTCTCGAACTTACGAGAATGTCAAGTTGAAAGAATAAATAAAAGAGGAGTCCGCTCCCTGGTATCGAACCTGGGGCCTCCGCGCCAGGTTCGTAACTCGATCAGACGAAAAGGTCCTCGAACTTACGAGAATGTCAAGTTGAAAGAATAAATAAAAGAGGAGTCCGCTCCCTGGTATCGAACCTGGGGCCTCCGCGCCAGGTTCGTAACTCGATCAGACGAAAAGGTTCTCGAACTTACGAGAATGTCAAGTTGAAAGAATAAATAAAAGAGGAGTCCGCTCCCTGGTATCGAACCTGGGGCCTCCGCGCCAGGTTCGTAACTCGATCAGACGAAAAGGTCCTCGAACTTACGAGAATGTCAAGTTGAAAGAATAAATAAAAGAGGAGTCCGCTCCCTGGTATCGAACCTGGGGCCTCCGCGCCAGGTTCGTAACTCGATCAGACGAAAAGGTCCTCGAACTTACGAGAATGTCAAGTTGAAAGAATAAATAAAAGAGGAGTCCGCTCCCTGGTATCGAACCTGGGGCCTCCGCGCCAGGTTCGTAACTCGATCAGACGAAAAGGTCCTCGAACTTACGAGAATGTCAAGTTGAAAGAATAAATAAAAGAGGAGTCCGCTCCCTGGTATCGAACCTGGGGCCTCCGCGCCAGGTTCGTAACTCGATCAGACGAAAAGGTTCTCGAACTTACGAGAATGTCAAGTTGAAAGAATAAATAAAAGAGGAGTCCGCTCCCTGGTATCGAACCTGGGGCCTCCGCGCCAGGTTCGTAACTCGATCAGACGAAAAGGTTCTCGAACTTACGAGAATGTCAAGTTGAAAGAATAAATAAAAGAGGAGTCCGCTCCCTGGTATCGAACCTGGGGCCTCCGCGCCAGGTTCGTAACTCGATCAGACGAAAAGGTACTCGAACTTACGAGAATGTCAAGTTGAAAGAATAAATAAAAGAGGAGTCCGCTCCCTGGTATCGAACCTGGGGCCTCCGCGCCAGGTTCGTAACTCGATCAGACGAAAAGGTCCTCGAACTTACGAGAATGTCAAGTTGAAAGAATAAATAAAAGAGGAGTCCGCTCCCTGGTATCGAACCTGGGGCCTCCGCGCCAGGTTCGTAACTCGATCAGACGAAAAGGTCCTCGAACTTACGAGAATGTCAAGTTGAAAGAATAAATAAAAGAGGAGTCCGCTCCCTGGTATCGAACCTGGGGCCTCCGCGCCAGGTTCGTAACTCGATCAGACGAAAAGGTCCTCGAACTTACGAGAATGTCAAGTTGAAAGAATAAATAAAAGAGGAGTCCGCTCCCTGGTATCGAACCTGGGGCCTCCGCGCCAGGTTCGTAACTCGATCAGACGAAAAGGTTCTCGAACTTACGAGAATGTCAAGTTGAAAGAATAAATAAAAGAGGAGTCCGCTCCCTGGTATCGAACCTGGGGCCTCCGCGCCAGGTTCGTAACTCGATCAGACGAAAAGGTTCTCGAACTTACGAGAATGTCAAGTTGAAAGAATAAATAAAAGAGGAGTCCGCTCCCTGGTATCGAACCTGGGGCCTCCGCGCCAGGTTCGTAACTCGATCAGACGAAAAGGTCCTCGAACTTACGAGAATGTCAAGTTGAAAGAATAAATAAAAGAGGAGTCCGCTCCCTGGTATCGAACCTGGGGCCTCCGCGCCAGGTTCGTAACTCGATCAGACGAAAAGGTCCTCGAACTTACGAGAATGTCAAGTTGAAAGAATAAATAAAAGAGGAGTCCGCTCCCTGGTATCAAACCTGGGGCCTCCGCGCCAGGTTCGTAACTCGATTAGACGAAAAGGTTCTCGAACTTACGAGAATGTCAAGTTGAAAGAATAAATAAAAGAGGAGTCCGCTCCCTGGTATCGAACCTGGGGCCTCCGCGCCAGGTTCGTAACTCGATCAGACGAAAAGGTTCTCGAACTTACGAGAATGTCAAGTTGAAAGAATAAATAAAAGAGGAGTCCGCTCCCTGGTATCGAACCTGGGGCCTCCGCGCCAGGTTCGTAACTCGATCAGACGAAAAGGTCCTCGAACTTACGAGAATGTCAAGTTGAAAGAATAAATAAAAGAGGAGTCCGCTCCCTGGTATCGAACCTGGGGCCTCCGCGCCAGGTTCGTAACTCGATCAGACGAAAAGGTTCTCGAACTTACGAGAATGTCAAGTTGAAAGAATAAATAAAAGAGGAGTCCGCTCCCTGGTATCGAACCTGGGGCCTCCGCGCCAGGTTCGTAACTCGATCAGACGAAAAGGTCCTCGAACTTACGAGAATGTCAAGTTGAAAGAATAAATAAAAGAGGAGTCCGCTCCCTGGTATCGAACCTGGGGCCTCCGCGCCAGGTTTGTAACTCGATCAGACGAAAAGGTTCTCGAACTTACGAGAATGTCAAGTTGAAAGAATAAATAAAAGAGGAGTCCGCTCCCTGGTATCGAACCTGGGGCCTCCGCGCCAGGTTCGTAACTCGATCAGACGAAAAGGTCCTCGAACTTACGAGAATGTCAAGTTGAAAGAATAAATAAAAGAGGAGTCCGCTCCCTGGTATCGAACCTGGGGCCTCCGCGCCAGGTTCGTAACTCGATCAGACGAAAAGGTTCTCGAACTTACGAGAATGTCAAGTTGAAAGAATAAATAAAAGAGGAGTCCGCTCCCTGGTATCGAACCTGGGGCCTCCGCGCCAGGTTTGTAACTCGATCAGACGAAAAGGTTCTCGAACTTACGAGAATGTCAAGTTGAAAGAATAAATAAAAGAGGAGTCCGCTCCCTGGTATCGAACCTGGGGCCTCCGCGCCAGGTTCGTAACTCGATCAGACGAAAAGGTCCTCGAACTTACGAGAATGTCAACTTGAAAGAATAAATAAAAGAGGAGTCCGCTCCCTGGTATCGAACCTGGGGCCTCCGCGCCAGGTTTGTAACTCGATCAGACGAAAAGGTTCTCGAACTTACGAGAATGTCAAGTTGAAAGAATAAATAAAAGAGGAGTCCGCTCCCTGGTATCGAACCTGGGGCCTCCGCGCCAGGTTCGTAACTCGATCAGACGAAAAGGTTCTCGAACTTACGAGAATGTCAAGTTGAAAGAATAAATAAAAGAGGAGTCCGCTCCCTGGTATCGAACCTGGGGCCTCCGCGCCAGGTTCGTAACTCGATCAGACGAAAAGGTCCTCGAACTTACGAGAATGTCAAGTTGAAAGAATAAATAAAAGAGGAGTCCGCTCCCTGGTATCGAACCTGGGGCCTCCGCGCCAGGTTCGTAACTCGATCAGACGAAAAGGTTCTCGAACTTACGAGAATGTCAAGTTGAAAGAATAAATAAAAGAGGAGTCCGCTCCCTGGTATCGAACCTGGGGCCTCCGCGCCAGGTTCGTAACTCGATCAGACGAAAAGGTCCTCGAACTTACGAGAATGTCAAGTTGAAAGAATAAATAAAAGAGGAGTCCGCTCCCTGGTATCGAACCTGGGGCCTCCGCGCCAGGTTCGTAACTCGATCAGACGAAAAGGTTCTCGAACTTACGAGAATGTCAAGTTGAAAGAATAAATAAAAGAGGAGTCCGCTCCCTGGTATCGAACCTGGGGCCTCCGCGCCAGGTTCGTAACTCGATCAGACGAAAAGGTCCTCGAACTTACGAGAATGTCAAGTTGAAAGAATAAATAAAAGAGGAGTCCGCTCCCTGGTATCGAACCTGGGGCCTCCGCGCCAGGTTCGTGACTCGATCAGACGAAAAGGTTCTCGAACTTACGAGAATGTCAAGTTGAAAGAATAAATAAAAGAGGAGTCCGCTCCCTGGTATCGAACCTGGGGCCTCCGCGCCAGGTTCGTAACTCGATCAGACGAAAAGGTTCTCGAACTTACGAGAATGTCAAGTTGAAAGAATAAATAAAAGAGGAGTCCGCTCCCTGGTATCGAACCTGGGGCCTCCGCGCCAGGTTTGTAACTCGATCAGACGAAAAGGTTCTCGAACTTACGAGAATGTCAAGTTGAAAGAATAAATAAAAGAGGAGTCCGCTCCCTGGTATCGAACCTGGGGCCTCCGCGCCAGGTTCGTAACTCGATCAGACGAAAAGGTCCTCGAACTTACGAGAATGTCAAGTTGAAAGAATAAATAAAAGAGGAGTCCGCTCCCTGGTATCGAACCTGGGGCCTCCGCGCCAGGTTCGTAACTCGATCAGACGAAAAGGTTCTCGAACTTACGAGAATGTCAAGTTGAAAGAATAAATAAAAGAGGAGTCCGCTCCCTGGTATCGAACCTGGGGCCTCCGCGCCAGGTTTGTAACTCGATCAGACGAAAAGGTTCTCGAACTTACGAGAATGTCAAGTTGAAAGAATAAATAAAAGAGGAGTCCGCTCCCTGGTATCGAACCTGGGGCCTCCGCGCCAGGTTCGTAACTCGATCAGACGAAAAGGTTCTCGAACTTACGAGAATGTCAAGTTGAAAGAATAAATAAAAGAGGAGTCCGCTCCCTGGTATCGAACCTGGGGCCTCCGCGCCAGGTTCGTAACTCGATCAGACGAAAAGGTTCTCGAACTTACGAGAATGTCAAGTTGAAAGAATAAATAAAAGAGGAGTCCGCTCCCTGGTATCGAACCTGGGGCCTCCGCGCCAGGTTCGTAACTCGATCAGACGAAAAGGTTCTCGAACTTACGAGAATGTCAAGTTGAAAGAATAAATAAAAGAGGAGTCCGCTCCCTGGTATCGAACCTGGGGCCTCCGCGCCAGGTTCGTAACTCGATCAGACGAAAAGGTTCTCGAACTTACGAGAATGTCAAGTTGAAAGAATAAATAAAAGAGGAGTCCGCTCCCTGGTATCGAACCTGGGGCCTCCGCGCCAGGTTCGTAACTCGATCAGACGAAAAGGTTCTCGAACTTACGAGAATGTCAAGTTGAAAGAATAAATAAAAGAGGAGTCCGCTCCCTGGTATCGAACCTGGGGCCTCCGCGCCAGGTTCGTAACTCGATCAGACGAAAAGGTTCTCGAACTTACGAGAATGTCAAGTTGAAAGAATAAATAAAAGAGGAGTCCGCTCCCTGGTATCGAACCTGGGGCCTCCGCGCCAGGTTCGTAACTCGATCAGACGAAAAGGTTCTCGAACTTACGAGAATGTCAAGTTGAAAGAATAAATAAAAGAGGAGTCCGCTCCCTGGTATCGAACCTGGGGCCTCCGCGCCAGGTTCGTAACTCGATCAGACGAAAAGGTTCTCGAACTTACGAGAATGTCAAGTTGAAAGAATAAATAAAAGAGGAGTCCGCTCCCTGGTATCGAACCTGGGGCCTCCGCGCCAGGTTCGTAACTCGATCAGACGAAAAGGTCCTCGAACTTACGAGAATGTCAAGTTGAAAGAATAAATAAAAGAGGAGTCCGCTCCCTGGTATCGAACCTGGGGCCTCCGCGCCAGGTTCGTAACTCGATCAGACGAAAAGGTTCTCGAACTTACGAGAATGTCAAGTTGAAAGAATAAATAAAAGAGGAGTCCGCTCCCTGGTATCGAACCTGGGGCCTCCACGCCAGGTTCGTAACTCGATCAGACGAAAAGGTTCTCGAACTTACGAGAATGTCAAGTTGAAAGAATAAATAAAAGAGGAGTCCGCTCCCTGGTATCGAACCTGGGGCCTCCGCGCGTTAGTCAAGCCCGAGAGCCAAGCACGATAACCATTGAGCCAAGCACGATAACCATTCAATTACGCGCTTTTTTTTTTTGCTTTATTGCCTGTTTTTACATTTGTACAATAGGGTATATACAAAGGATGGGTTAAAACCACTTCAGCCGTAACTTGGCTGCCGTGGAGTCATTAAAATTCTTTTAGACACACCAAACCATCGAGAATGGGCAACCAATCCGGCTGTTCCGGCTGTGCCCGGAACACTTCACGCATGCCGGCAACACTTTCAATAAAATATTTACGCGCCGAGCGGGCTGTTTTATCAGCGTTATTTACGCCTACTCTTGTTTTCCATAAACTGTGAAGGCCCAGTAGTAGGATCATATCATAAGGTACGCCATTTACGTACTCTATTGATAAAAACCGTATACCCCTGGCGGTGATCGGGAAATCCTTTTTGAGTGTGCGCTGGAGTATATCCCACAGAAATACAGCGTCCCAGCAGGAAATAAACACGTGTTCTACAGTTTCTGGCTGCTTGCATAAAAGACAACACGTAGACCATGGCACGAAAATGTCCTTTTCTTCTAACCATGGCTTTACGGGTAAAACGTCACAATGAAGTTTAAAAAAAAAGGATTTAGCATTAGGCTTTACCGGCATCTTCTTCACTCTTTTTGGAACATCTAGGCCAGGGCCTTCGCAGTATAAGGAACGATAAAGCGGCACAGGCAGCAGAACATCAACCAAATCTCGATACAATTTTTTCCGTGACACGGTACTAAGATAATCTAAAGAAAAACGGACCTTCAAGATTCGAAAAAAAAGTAACACTTCTCTCAAATATCCTTGCACTGCAGCACCTGTCCCAGTCGATGACGAAACAATAAACTCTGACAAAGCATTTTGCAGACGAAGTTGAACAACTGTGCGCAAAAAGGCATCCCTCTGATCGCGTAAAAACATGAAGCGTGAAACAATCTGACGTATGAACAAATGGGACAACCCCAAACCACCACTTCGCACCGACCTAAATAAATTCGTTCGAGCAGAACGCTCCCATGTGGAAGACCAAATAAAAACGGCTAACACCCTATGCAGCTTTTGCACATTCATACGTGACATACACAACACTTGTAATATATACCGGACTTTTGATATTAAAAACAGATTACACACGGTCGAACGCGCAAACATAGATAAATCCCTACCCCTCCACCCTTTCGCCTTTAATCTAACATTTTCGGTTTCTTCATTCCAATAACTTGTGGTGTCCTGGTAATGTTCTAAAGGTACTCCGAGATACTTCGTGGGTAAGGTCTTCCACCTAACATTCATGAACACTTCTGCCTTACTTGACCAGTCACCGTGCCAAAAACCAACGCATTTATCAAAGTTCACCACGCTACCAGTTAGCGCACAAAAGGAAGAAACCACATTTATCACTTCACGTAAACTGTCTCGATCGACACAAATAACAGCGACATCATCCGCGTAGGAAAGAACCTTTACTTCACTTGACTGCAATTTATAACCACGAATATTACTATTATGAATAAGGCTTTAAACAAAAGGGCTCTAAGTAAAGCGCGAACAGTAGTGGCGAAAGCGGGCAACCTTGCCTTACAGAAGTCCCAACTTTGATACCTTCGGTGACTCCCTTATTTACAATCAAACTAGTCGCGCAATTTGTATACGCCATCTTTACGCCCTCGCGAATGACAGAGCCTACGTTCGCATGCTCTAGAACACTAAAAAGTACCTCATGCGAAACGCGATCGAGCGCTTTTTCTAGGTCGAGCTGCAGCATCGCCACTCGTCCAGAAAAAGCATCGCAGCACTCTAGCACAGATCTAGCCTCGTGAATATTTGTAGCGATGGTGCGCCCTTTAATACCGCACGTCTGGTGCGGTCCCACGAGACAATGAATCACATATTGCAACCGTCTAGCCAGAACTTTCATAAAAACTTTGTAATCAACATTGGTTAAACTGATTGGTCTATACGCTGATACAGACAGAAGCTTTACTGGATCTTCAGACTTGGGAATGAGCACAGTGTGCGCCCTTGAAAACGAGGGCGGCAACACGTGAGCTTTGCAGGCCTCGATCAAAACTTTATGCAGTGCAACTGCTGCCTCACTTTTAAAAGTTTTATAAAAACCTGCCCCAAGGCCATCCGGCCCGGGTGTCTTGCCGGGACTTAATTCGTCTATAGCTTTTTTCAATTTCTCCAATACTGATTGGCACTTCCAAGCTTTCGCAAACCTGCTGATCCAGTTGCGGCATCAATGACAAAAAACAAGTTTTATAATTAGTGTCTCGAGGGGTACTGTTCCCTAGCAGACTGCGATAATGTTCTACAAATGCTTTTTCAATCCCATTCTTATCGCGGGTTAGAGTGGCGCCGTAACTTATCTCTTTGATTTCGTTGCGTTTTGCATATCTTTTTTCGTCGCAAAGCGAGCGCTTCGTCGGGCTTTCTCCCGTCAAATACTTTTCACTACGCGCCCGCACAATAGCCCCTCTGTACTTTTCAGCCTCGATAATTTCCAATTGACTTTTAACATCTCTTATTTCTTTCTCGAACTCGCCGGGTTTCTTGCCTTCTTCGGCTATGAGCATGTCTAACTTGCGTCGAAGATTATTCTCTTTAATCTTTTTGTGATGTGTTATGACGCTACAACTCTCGATAGCGATCATTTTGACGTCCTCTTTAAACAATTCCCACCTTTCCCCCCAATTTGCTTGGTCATTCACACTCAAATTTTTAAACACTTCTTTAACTCGGGAAATAAAAGGTTCGTCATTAACGAGACATCCGTTCATCTTCCACAGCGCCCACTCCCAACGCGGTGATTTCTTCTTGTTCCCAAGAGTAAAAAATACAAAAGCATGGTCGCTAAAAGACACGTGTTTCACCTCGTAGTGGTCGCAAAGGGGTACAAGATCAGGTGAAATATACGCTCTGTCAAGCCTCGCATGGCTATCACCTTGAAAATGGGTGTACTGAACCCCTCCCTTAGATGCACAAACAGTGACGTCCTCTAATGTATTTCTTGCAATAATATCACTCAAACAAAAATCACTGGAATCTCGAAAACGCACTTGATTCGCTCTATCCTCTGGAGAGCAAACACAATTAAAATCGCCAAGAAAAATAACGACCCTAGTACAGTTGAGATACGTTTCGATACTTTCAAAAAAACCTTTACGCTCACCTTCTTGGTTTGGCGCATAAATACAAATAACCCGCCACTCGACGTTAGAAAAGGAAAAATCACAATACACAAAACGGCCAGAGGAACACGAATGTACGGCCGTTTCTACAACACCTACTGACCGGCGAATAAATAAACAACAACCTCCGGAAAAACCAACCGCGTGCGAAACGCATATATTGAAAAGAGACTGAAAGGGTCGCATCATACGGTCCGTCTGTTCAGGGCTTTCGACTTTTGTCTCCTGCACGGCGATTATGTCAAGCTCATGCTCGGCAAACAGACGGCTTAACTGGTACTGCCGGCGTCTCGCTGAAAGGCCACGCACGTTAAGCGTGGCGACTCGTAGGGCAGACTCTAGTGTAACAGCCATTAAAAATAAAAGGGACGGACCGTATGGCGCTTACCTCGAGTCGGGCGGCCCTCTCCTCTGACTCGACACACACCTTCCACGACTTACGCGCAACCACCGAAACCGTTCCCTTTTCTACGCCGTCATCAGGGTGGCTTGGCACCCCGGACTACACCTGCAGCAACGTTCGGGACGGCGCCGGGCCGTCTCAACCTCGTAGGTGCCGTCTTGGCAGGCGGCTCCTCCTTGATCTAAATATAATGCAATTAAATGCAAAGGGGCAAGCGAGCTGGACAATAATGATGAAAATAATCCCTGGAGAAGGGGAACAAGAGGGACAAGGGACAAACATAAATCTCCGAACACAGCTAGGTGAGTGGTGAGCGACCGAAAAAATCCGCCTGGTCCGGGTATCGAACCCGGGACCTCTCCATTACAAGTGGAGCGCTCTACCAACTGAGCTAACCAGGGGTTAGACGTCAGTAGAGCGAACGGGTTTTATCAGCTGCCACCAGTCTAACACCAACAAGGGTGAAGCTTGCAATTTAATGTTATAATTATAATGCAATTAAATGCAAAGGGGCAAGCGAGCTGGACAATAATTATGTTTGTCCCTTGTCCCTCTTGTTCCCCTTCTCCAGGGATTATTTTCATCATTATTGTCCAGCTCGCTTTCCCCTTTGCATTTAATTGCATTATAATTATAACATTAAATTGCAAGCTTCACCGTTGTTGGTGTTAGACTGGTGGCAGCTGATAAAACCCGTTCGCTCTACTGACGTCTAACCCCTGGTTAGCTCAGTTGGTAGAGCGCTCCACTTGTAATGGAGAGGTCCCGGGTTCGATACCCGGACCAGGCGGATTTTTTCGGTCGCTCACCACTCACCTAGCTGTGTTTGGAGATTTATGTTTGTCCGTTGTCCCTTTTGTTCCCCTTCTCCAGGGATTATTTTCATCATTATTGTCCAGCTCGCTTTCCCCTTTGCATTTAATTGCATTATAATTAAACATTAAATTGCAAACTTCACCGTTGTTGGTGTTAGACTGGTGGCAGCTGATAAAACCCGTTCGCTCTACTGACGTCTAACCCCTGGTTAGCTCAGTTGGTAGAGCGCTCCACTTGTAATGGAGAGGTCGCGGGTTCGATACCCGGACCAGGCGGATTTTTTCGGTCGCTCACGGCTCACCTAGCTGTGTTTGGAGATTTATGTTTGTCCCTTGTCCCTCTTGTTCCCCTTCTCCAGGGATTTTTTTCATCATCCTACTTGATCGCTGCCTCTGGGTCAGCGCCGTTGTCGTCCCTAGCCCGCTTTGCGGCGGGCTCCGGTGTCACGGCCGTCTCCATGGGCACGTCGCCTGGTTGTTCAGAGGAGGCGTCGTCGCATGCGCCGGCTGCCTTGGCTCCAGGCCTCGACGCCTCAACGGACTGAAGGTCCGGAGACTCGGCCTGGCTCGTCAACCCAGCACCAGGTGCCACGTTGACCGCGGACGTGGCCGTGCCGCGCTTGGGCGTCGCCGCCGCCGCTCTTAGCGATGGCGCCGCCCCGCTGACCGGACCCGCGACGGCCTCCTCGGCGTCGGCCTCGTCTATGAGAAGCTCGGATTTCTCCTCGTCTCCCACAGGACCCACGGCCGCCGCGTAGGTCCTTACGCACTGCGTGCCGTCGTGGCCGAACCGTCGGCAGACGTTGAACTTGGGGACGCGGCACTCCTTGCGGATGTGCCCCGTCTGGTGACACCGCAGGCAGAGCGGCGCTCTGCCTGGCACGACAACGAGGGCGAGCTCACCGGCGACGCGCAGCTGATGCGGGATGTCGTCGGGAGTCACGCCCCCCTTCAGGCGCAGCACCGCCGTCCGCGTCATGGTGCTGACGCTGTGGCAGCCGTCACGTCCAGGACCTTGCCATAAGGCGCCAAGGCTGCCCTCACGTCGTCGTCGCCGACGTTAAAAAGCAGCCAGTGGAGCTTGAGGCGTACGTCCCGGTTGCCCGGGTCGACAACGATGCACCGCCGCCCCTTGACGACGAGCTCCGACTCCGCATGTAGTTTCTTGGACCCTTCGATAGTCTTGAAGGTGACGGCCCAGACGTGATTCATTTGATACGCCCCGAGGGCGGCAACCTCGGGGAGTAGTCCTAAGCGAGCCAGCGCGTCGCGAAAATCTTCGGCGCGATACGGACGTCCCTTAACATCAGCATGTAAAAAAACCGTATTTACCACGAGTGACCCGGTGGGCAGCGAAGGCAGGATGACAGCGTATTCCTTATCTTCAACGTCCCTGATACCGCGGCCCGGCTGGGCCGCCGAAACCGCTCCGTCGGAGCTAGACATTCCGCGTCCGATCGCTTCGGCTGCCGGAAGTGGAATCTCGGCCACGCGCTCGCCGGGTACCGCGCGTGGCAATGCCAGTGATAGATGTTACAAAACATTTCTGGGACACTGCTAAAGTTGAGGCTTGGGCGAGTTTGTACATACTTCGGAATTAAAAACAGCGCGGAAAGACGAGGACCAAACAAAGAAGTGACACGGACGTCCGTGTCACCTCTTTGTCTGGTCCTCGTCTTTCCGCGCTGTTTTTAATTCCGAAGATTTCTGGGACAACAAGAAAGAGGGCGCTTTAGCAATTGGGGAGGAGATCAGACCGTGACGCCCCACGCGGTTAACTTTAGAACTAGATGGATGGGGACAACAAATAAAATGGCTCAGCACTCGGCTGAGTTAACCGAACGAGGCGTCAGCTAGCGTTCGGCTGGAGTTCGTGTTCTCCGGTGAGTGAGAGGAGGGGCTCTTTTGTTACCACTCCGGCCTGCATGAACAATGCAGCATGCACGGTGCCCAGCTCAGCACAAAAGCCCAAGTGGGTCAAGCTCGCATCCTCTGACGAATGCTTTCGGGAGATATCCGGCATTTAACGTCACTTCACTAATTGTCGGTATTTTTTCATTACACTGTGCCACGCGCTCTATTAAAAAGATGACATGAACATGCCCACAAAGCCTGTGGGCATGTTCACAGGCCTTGTGTCGGGTAAACACCGAGGTGTGTGTGTGTGTGTGTGGGGGGGGGGGGGTGTCAAACGGGTCAGAGTGCCTCGTCAATAATGACATCGCTGAATATCACGTCCTGCGGCGCACCTTAGACGCATCGTTTAAAATCCATATCCTCTATATGAGGAGTTCACTTTAAACGAACTTGGGATACGGATATGAGTGAATGGATAACAAAGAGAACCCACATAATAAATAGCAACGGCAGTGGTCGCACCTTCTTCAAGTAGGCTTCTTTCAGAAAGGCACTCAAAGTTCGTTCCTGTACTGTTCTCTGCTTATCAATGTTCGCTTACATGCAGTGTTCACGAAAGCAATAAGTACCAAACTGACGACACAAAGAAAAGAAAAAAAAGACTCTACATTTTCTTTTAGCGGGGTCAACTATACAAAAATCAAAACAAAAATGTCTTCTTTTTTTTCTGTGTGTGTCCAGATCTCATTTTCTTCTATTTGTTATTTTCTTGACACTCAAGACTGCATTGTTGTCATAAGTCGTTTCCCGGTCAACGTTGCGCCTCAAGGTGGCGTCGTTACTTCCGTAAAACCACACATTTTGTTTGCGAATTTTTTGGGGTGGAACTCTATGGAAACAAAAGGCACCTTTGGGAAGGCCGGGCCTAGGAGAACTCGTCACAAGCCAACTCGTCGCAGCCAACTCGTCATAGGTAAACTCGTCAAATAGGGCAAGTCGTCATATTGCATCTCGTACACGGGGAAGTCGTTACAGAGGGCAACTGGGCACTTGTCCATTTCGTCACAATTTACCTTTTTCTCCGATCTTGCGTTTGCAATTCGGCTTCGATAACTGATGACAAATGGTAATTTATAGCTAAAAAATTAAAACACGACATGGTCTTGTATCGATTTTTCTCAAAAAGATCTTCTGCTGCCATCTCGAAGAGTTTGTGCGTATGGCGCGTGCTTTGCTCGCTTTCCGAAGCGACAAACACGCACGTGTAAATATCGCACGCTGTGCCGTACCTGAGAATGGTATATTGTCGGGGACAAGTAAATAACGCGCACGTTAGCTTCCGCCGTGCTTTGGTTGGGCGTGCGCGCTCGTGCTATCAAGGGAAGCAAACTCATTAGCCCATGACCGTCTATAACAACCACTCTGAAACATGAAAATATTCGGTCTAGGAGAACTGATCACAAGCCAACTCATCATAAATAAACTCATCAAGAAGGGCAAGTCGTCATAGTGAATCTGAGGGTGATGGCTTTGGCCTTTGCAATGCTTTCTATCTCTACAGACCTAGTACACAGCGTCGGGGTCTTTTAGGCTAAGCGTATAAGAATACCCTTCGCACAGCATGGGAGCGTCACGCTGGGTTTTAATTTGGTCCATCATACGATATCCGGTCGTGCTCTCTGAAGGTCAGCATATTTTTCCCCTATATATATATATACGTATTCGAAGCCACTTTGAATGAAAAACCCCTTTGGAGTAGATATAGAGAAAAGAGAAGACGCACTCAAAGACGAAACCTAACTGCTACACTTCCTAGAATCCTGGTGTGGAGGTCTGCATACCGCACCCCTGTTTTGTCATTGCACAATAAGTTCCGACCTAGCAAAGCTTCCGAAAAGGGTTTAATAACAAGGGGACGTCGTAAGTAAAGATAATACCGAAAAGCCGACCACAACCGCCCCTTGCAAACAAGCAATAGGAGAGGCCAAGTTTGAAACTGCGACAAGTTCGATGCGACCACTTTCCAAAATAAAGCCCCCCCTTCCCCTCCCCCTAAAAACAGTATGTGACGAACTTTCCAAGACCGAGAGGGTCACTGCGACCACTTTCCCTACTACGAGTTCACCTAGAACGAGATGCCCTCTTTGACCAGTTCACCTATGACCAGTTTCCCTATGACGACTTGGCTGTGACGAGTGGAACTGTTCCCGGGAAGGCCGAGGGGAGAATCTTCATTGTACAAACTTTGGGCTGAAATATGAGTCAAAATCGGCAAAAAAGCGATGTTTTCACGAGCTCAATCAAAGTCACCGTAGCTAAGCGGAGCTAGCAACAGGACTTGGTTGCTTGAAAGAATGTTCAGGTTTGCTCGTGCCACGCCCATGCCACTTCATACCGAAAAACTCGAAAAATGGCGGAATGTCAAAAATGTATTTCAGATAATGAGTACAAGATACTCGGAATTGTAATTAAAATTGAGTATTAAATACTCTCGATTAAAGGTATTTCCAAGATACCAAGATATTTAAAAAGTATTTGAAGTACAGTATCTTTAGTAGAGTATTTGAGATAGGCACAAGTCTGCTTCAAACAACACGGCGCCGTTTCGCACGGGAGACAAGAGACGGCGCAAGCGGTCGCGATGCCAACTGCCGCCAACGAACAAGCGTACGACGCCGAGAGCCGGCGTCTTTAGCAGACAGGGAACTGCAGTTCCTTGTTGTTACCGCGCCTGTTTTGTTTCTGCAACTGTCGCCGCCTGATTTTAAGTAGAAAAGATCGTCTGCTAAAGACGCCGACTCTCGGCGCCGTATGCTTACAGTGGTATGCTCGTTCGTTGGCGGCGTTCGTTGCGCCATCTCTTGTCCCCCGTGCGAAACGGCGCCGTGTTGTTTGAAGACCGGTGGCGTCGCAGCGTTTCCATAGGAGCTAAGCCTTTTTCTTTCTTTACTTTTTCCTCAGGTAAGTTTGCTCTTTGCAAATATTACAAAAAGAAATGCACCATCTGTGGGCAACGCTGCACAAAGTCGTAGCGCGATAGGTTAAGAAACCGAATTTTGCGGTCGATTTAAAGAGCCTGGCCTCTCCTTGAATCGCCCTGTAGATCTGTCGGATTTCTCAGAGCGCAAAACCCCGCGTCAAGCTGAACCAAATTGTTTCTTCCGCTAAAAAAAAAAAAAAAAAAAAAAAAAAAAAAAAAAAAAAAAAAAAAAAAACATTTTTTTAAGAGTAGTGGCTTTAGGAAAAGCTACCGCGGTAATAGTAATATTGTTTTAGTTTCGAAGCCCACCAACAACGTAGGTCTTTCCAGCAGTGCTTGACTTCATGAATACAAAGGAAACAGCGCAAGAATCAAAGCAAACAAAAATGTAGAAAAGTGATTTAATATGTTATCAGTTTTATCCTTCTAACTGAATTATCTCTAGATTATGTATAAAGTTTATTTCACTTGCAGTTATAACGCTTTGCTTGGCAGGGGGCTGTCCAGGACTTTACGCCACACGCTGTCCAACACTTTACGCCACAGCAGTTATTGAAGCTGAATTGGAATATATTGTAAATGGCACCAGACTGTTGTCACATCCTTGGTATTTACATCGAGATAATAATTGTTTTGCGAATTCATTTATTTTGCTAAGACATTTGAAGAGTAATTTGCGCGGTGGAACGACCGGTTATTTTATATGTTCTTGTAAGCATGGCAAAAGTTACTAATTTGGCCTAATTACTTATTTCTGGTGTCTTTAACTTCAATAAATTTCACCGTATACGTTTTGGCGCCCTTTTTGGCTAATGATTCCCGCTGATCATGAGCTAGCGAATCACCTATGACAACATCGGTCGAGATTTTATTGGAAGTGTCTCAGACCCTGTGAGCTTTCATGCATTCAATACTTCACCCTTTCTAGATCGTAAATCGTAAATGAAACCAAACCAAGGGATAATTTTATCTTGGGCATACCCAACACGCGCCGTTCGTGCATTACGAAACCTTGGAAGAAGCGAAAACCACAAAAACATCGACCTCGAACGGCGAACCGCCGTATTCCTTGATGGCCCACAGTGTGCTTGCTTGCTCCTTCACGTCTTCAAGAAACAGGGGCATTTCTTCGTCCGTCACCAGCGTTGTCATTGGGCTCATAGCCACGCGAGCCCCAGCACAAACAAAAAAGAAGAAGGTGATCTGTACTTTTAATAATACTTGTAGTGTGCAGCCAGCCTCTGGAGTACAAGCCCGTCAAACCAGCGGGGGTAACCAAGATCGAAGCTAGGAGTGCACTTTTTTTGTCGTTCATTTTGTTACTTTGCCATCGTTTTGTTGCCGTTATGCTCATAATGTTGTTTATCTGTTGTTCTTTGAATGAAGGGGAAGAATACTGTCACGCGAATGTATTGATACGAAACGAGGTGTAGGACAGTGCAGTGCTTTACGTGCCTATGACTGGGGCTTTTGCTATACTACCGTAAGTGCAGCTGAACCACGCTCAAAAGCACAGGCCTTGCGCGTGTAGTCTTTGATGCAGTGCGAGCTAATAAGGAGATGCAGCATAACAAAGCAATAGCCACGCTACTTGAAAACGACAACAAACAAAACAAATATAATGATCAAATTGCAGCTTTCATTAACCAATACTAAACGAGCTTCTCCTCTGCAAGGGTGGTGTGCACTTGTAATGGTTCCGGATAAAACTGAAGAGCTCATGTGTCCTCATTTTGGTGTATAAGGGGCGCAAAGGGGGGGGGGGGGGGGGGGGGGGAGTCATAATTGCATTTAGCATTCAAGCAAGGCCCTTCCGAATGCAGTGTTGATGGGACCCAAATTTTAAACATTTGTTTGTTTGTTTGTTTGTTTATTGGAACTTTTGACAATACAAAATTATCATGGTGCTGAGGCAAAAGGTGACAGTAAGTCACCTGACCAGGCCCCTAGCACCAGACTACACTTGCAGCAGATGCAGCAGGCAGACTAGTGGTAGAGTGTTACAGTTAACCATAAACAAAAAATACACAGTAACTAGATCACTACACTACATATGCTCTTGCAATGAAAAATAAATAAGTCGCAATATACAACAAAAATATATGAACTAGATTACTACAATTACATCTGTACACATCATTTAGAAGACAACAGTATTATGCAGAAAGTAAAAAATATGTTTTTGATTGTTTTCTGAAAGTCAAGAAGTTTGAATTATGATCGATTATATCGATCAAGCCAGGATGGAGGTTGAGAAGATTGGGAATCTGCTAAGATAGTAATTGCGTACCGTAATTTGTTTTGGTTCTGATTTTTGTAAAGTTTGTATTTCTAAAATTGTAATGTGTGTCAGTATTCGTATATGTAGAAAGGAATAATTCACGGTCAGTTTTAACTTGGGAGAATATAATCTCAGACAATCGTTGATTATACAGTGCCTCAATATTCAGGATACTATGTTTTTTAAAGTATTGGGATGTATGATCGTGGCTTGATAGGTTTTCAATAAACCATATACTTTTTTTCTGCATTAAGTACAAACTAGTCATATTACATTTAGATGTAACCCCTCAGACAAGTAAACAGTAGTGCAGTCGAGAATGAACAGTAGTGAAGTAGAGGTGACGTTTTAGCCACATTGGTAATAAGGCACGAAATCTATTCAGCATGCCAATAGACTGTGCAATGTCACGCTTCACAAAATTTACATGACATGTTCAGCGAAGGTTTTCATGAAAATGTATGCCTAAGAATTTGTATTCGTTAACCCTTTCTAGTGACCGCGACTGAAATACTATTTCCGTAGTAAGGTTTACTGGTCTGTTAATTGAAGAAAAAACAATATATTTTGTTTTGTTAACATTTAGAAGCAGCTGATTCGCATCAAGCCACTTTGATAAGTTCTTGAGCCATGCGTTTGTGACAGGAATAAGAGATGATAGGTCCCTGGATAAAAAAAAAAAAACACTCGTGTCATCGGCGTAAAGTACTATGTCTGGCGTATGGGGGACAGCAACAATGTCATTGATATAAAGAAGGAATAGTATAGGTCCTAATATTGATCCTTGCGGAACACCAAATTTTATATATTCGAAGTCCGATGCTATACTGTTAGCTACCACAAACTGAATACGATTTGACAGATAACTGCGCAACAGTTTAAGTGAAATGCCTCTAATTCCGTAGTGTGGCAGTTTATCAAATAGAATATTATGCTTGATAGAGTCAAAAGCTTTGTTTAAATCTACGAAGATGCCTATAGTGTAGGATTGATTTTCTATATTGCTGATAAGTTTTCCTCGAATGTTAAGTAAGGCTGACTCAGTCGATTTACCTCTCTGAAATCCATATTGGTTTGCAGAAATTAGTTGGTATTTTGAAGATGATTAATTATTCTAGAATTTATTACTTTTTCTACTATTTTTGAAAAAAGTGAGAGTATTGATATTGGCCTGTAATTGCTGATACTATCAGCGGCACCGCCTTTGTGCAAAAACGGAAATTCTAGCAATTTTCATTTTTTCGGGAAAGATTCCAGTAGATAAGACCAAGTTGGTTATGTGGCAGACTACGTCAGATATTAAATCTGAAACAGCTTTAATTGGCACCGCTTTTATTTCATCATAACCGCTGGAACAACTATTTTTAAGATCACTTATTAGACTGACAATCTCTGTGGGGGTAGTTGGGTGAAGAAAAATAGTATGCGTGAGATTGAGCTTTATGTACTTTTCAAATTTTTCAGTGGTCGTTTCATCGGAGGCTCCAAAGGTTAAACAATGTTGATTAAACTCGTTAGCAAGAGCCTTTCCGCTTAAAGTTTCATCGTCTATTTTTATTTTGGTTGCTACACTGTTCCGTGTCCTCTGCAATAAACCTTTGATAGTACGCCAAGTTTTCTGAGGATCATAGCAAATGTCTGCGAACTTATCAGTATAGTAGCGAATGCGAGACTTCTTAATATCAGCACCTAATTTGTTTCTAACTTTTTTAAACTGTTGCAAAATTGATAAGTCTCTACTTAATATAAATGCACGATATAGTTTGTTTCGTGCCTTAATTCTTTGCAATAGATCTGACGTTATCCACGGCTTTCTTGCTTTTCTACTTTTTTTTTATTATTACAACAGGGAATGCACAATCATAGAAACTGATAATTTTGTTTAGGAACAAATCGTACGCATCATTGGGATTTACCATCTGAAAGATTTCACTCCAGTCCACTGAAGCTACAAGTTGACGAAAGTGCTCAATTTTTTTCTCGGTAATGATTCGCGCGGAAGTGTTTGTATTCATATGTCTGGCAGTATGTGACAAACTTTTTGGAATAAAACAAAACAGTGATAAATGATCACTTATATCACTTGTGAGTACACCTGCCTCAGTATCGTTTTTATAACAGCTCGTTAAACATATGTCGATTAGCGTTTCACTAGAATCTGTAATGCGAGTGGGTATATCAATTACATTTGAGAAACCGTTTGAGTATATAATATCAACAAATTCATTAACTACGTTAGATTTTTGCAAAATGTTAATATTGAAGTCGCCCATAACTACGACAGGCATTTTGAACGTCGAAAAGAATTCTAGCATAGGTTCAATAAAACGAAAGAACTCATCTAATGACCCAGAGGGAGGCCGGTAGATAACACCAAACACAAACGCGTCTGATTTCACAAAAAGCGATTCAAAGTTTTGATTAATAATGGTGTACTCAAGGATGACCTCGTAAACAAAATTGTTCTTTATATAAGGGGCAACACCACCGTCTTTTTTATTTGTTCTATATACGGCTTCGCATCGGTAACCTTCGAATTGTACCACATCATCGATACTAGTAAACCACGTCTCACTAAAAGCCATTGCATCAAATTTGTGGTTTAAAGAGGACAAGAAAATATTGACGTCATCTTCTTTGTTTTTTAAGCTACACGTATTTAAGTGATAAAAGGAAAAGGAGGCAAGCTGCTTATGCCTCAAAGATTTGAAGCTACGAAAAGAACCAGCATCATGATAGCGACAGTGATTCACCAGGTCAACCATTCAAAGAAATAGACACAGCGTCTAACTTATACTGGCAGTCAACATATTTTATCTAGGTCAGCTTCACATCCGATAGCGACTGCACGCTCGCCCGGGGTTTTGCGCACGAACAACTGGCCGTTCTTTTGCCAAGCAAACTGGTATTGTTTTTCTTCAGCCTTCACCCTCATCATCCAGAGTAGCTTCTTGTTGTGTGGTGTCAGATTGTCCAGAAAGTACACGCTGGATTTAACGTTTTTCAGATGTTGCCTTTTTGCCATTCATTGGTCACGTGTAATGCGTGAGACGAAGCGAACGAGTACGGCGGGTGCCTTGCCTGCTTTTGGAAACAATCTGTGAAGTCCCTCTACGTCGTTTTGGGATAGCTCTGGTAGTTCTAGTTCGCCCGCTAGCTCGTTTAGTTCACGGAAAAGGTTTTCATTGTCACTTTGTGGCAGACCGTGTATTTCCAGGTTTTTTCGCCTGCTGTATTGCTCGAGATTGTTAACTTGCTGTCTTAGCGTCTGAACCTCGTTGCTAGCATTGTCAGCCTCGACTTTTTCCATTTTTTTCTTTAATGTTGCAATTTCAGCAGATTGACGTTTCATCTTTTTTAGTACCTCATCGTACAGATCAGACATATGCTGAACCGATTGTTCAAGCTTAATGACAGTCTGCTTCATCAGCATCAATTCGTCTACTTTGCACCTGATTGCCGGAAGTTCTGCTAGTTTCTTGTTGATTTCTGTCAGCACCTTCTCAAATGCAGTTTCTTGTTCGGGTTTCTGCCTTACGGTCGCGATAGGGCTAGGCGCTTCGGCCCCACGAGCATTCGAGATTTCGCATGTTTGACATTTCCATTTACACTTTTCCACGTCCCCCTTGGCCTTGTAGGCTGTCCTGGTAACACCAGAACACGCGCCTAAGTGATAACCGAATTCACATAAAGAACATGTTAGATACGCTCCGTTATCAGGCAGTGACTTATTACAGACTAAACACAGATCAGATTCATTCATTTCAGACTAGAATAGGAGAGGCACAGCACCTCGACACCAACAGGAACAGTAACAGCGGCGGCGACGACAGCACAGCAATTGTAGGTAACGGTACACAGTGTAAATTCCACCAACCTGCGAATTTGAAGATAGCTGTTATGCTAGGCTGCCTTCGCCGCCGCCACCGCCGCTGAGCAAGTGGCTTGCAACTTGAGAAACTTCGGCTTTTAACGGCGATGGGTGACGTATAACACGTGCTGGCTTGCCAACCAATGAGCTGAACCGGCGTTGGTACGATGATGACGATGTGCTCTCGGCGTTGATACCAGGGCAGCGCTTCAGCAGAAGTGGCTTGTCGATGTCCCCTCGGTGTTGAAACCAGGGTAGAGCAACCAATGAGCTGAACCGGCGTTGGTGCGATGATGACGATGTGCTCTCGGCCTTGATACCAGGGCAGCGATTCAGCAGAACTGGCTTGTCGATGTCCTCTCGGTGTTGGAACCAGGGTAGAGCTGCGAATTTGAAGATAGCTGTAATGCTAGGCTGCCTTCGCCACCGCCACCGCCGCTGAGCAAGTGGCGGTGGCGGCGTAGGTATGTGCTACTGCATATCGTATTCAGACGTTTTTAAAGGGGCCATGCAACTATTTTTTTACTTTCGCTAAATACTACTCAGAATCACTTCCTAACCCTAATAACTAAATAAACTTGACTTAGTTTTTTTTTTCTTTTTTTCTTTTTTTTTGTAAGCAATAGAAGTTGGTAAATAAATTCGAGAAATATAAGCATCCTTCATCTCCTCAACTTGGAGCCAGAACAAGAGGCTACGTTGCCTGGTGCCTATTCCATGCCGCCAACGTTAATCATCTATCCACGCGCGGGGGTCGGCAAAGTAGAAAGCGCGCTGTTCACATCACCGCAGTGGTTAAACACGAGCCACTACCCGAGTGTCCGCCGAGGCATTGACTGTTACGAGCCGAAGTCGAGTTGCTCACTCAGTGCACGTGTCCAATCCAGGAGCCGCGCTCGACTGTCGAAAGGCGTATGGTTGTGATCCCAGAATTACGTCATCAAGCTTCGTGAAAGCGAGACTCAAAGAAATGGTGGCTCCCGAGAGTTTTTTCAGGTTAATGCAATTCGATTGCAACCTCGTGTATGGGCCTGGAGAGCAGTTATTGCTTGCTAACGCATTTTCCCGCATACGAACGCCACCTCAATCGGATACAGGAAATTGCGCCGAAGACGTGTCTATCCACGCAAATGCTATCTTAACGAGCATCGTAAGCGACACAATGATGACGAGGCTAGTTTCCGCGACAGCGCAAGATGAAGAATTGCTTAAAGTCCTAAAATCTTTCCATGCACCCAACACAGTTGAAGGCCAAATGGCTTCTTTTTCATCTGAACTATCTTGCGTACGAGGCATAGTAATGCGCGGACCTAAAGTTGTAATGCCGAAAACATTAAGAAAAGAAATGCTTCAGCGCTTTCGCGAAGGACATTTAGGATTAAACAAGTGCAAGGCACGAGCTAGGCTTTTAATGTACTGGCCTGGCATGGAGCACGGACATTGAAAACATGATCGCGAAATGCGGAACATGTCGCATATTTGCCTATAAACAACCTTCAGAGTTTTTATGCAGTAGGGAAACGTCTCGGCCGTTTTGGGCCCGTGTAGGTGTCGATCTTTGTGAATACGCGGGCAGAAGTTATCTTCTTGCCTACGATGCGTACTTGAATTATCCGGAGGTTGAATTTCTGCAGACTACTTCGAGTAAAATGGTGATAGAAAAATTTTCAAGCCTATTTGCCAGACACGGAGTTCCGCTTGAGGTGTGCACCGACGGAGTCACGGAGGCCCACAATTTACATCCCAAAAGTTCAGGAAGCTTGCCAATCTATATGACTTTACGCATGTCACCTCCAGCCCCCGGTTCCTAAGGTCAAATGGTTTGGCAGAAACGGGTGTGCAAGTAATCAAGAGGTTACTGAAGAAAACCAAAATGCAAGCGAGGACTTCTGGATCGGGCTTCTGAACTACCGAACAGCTCCCCTGTGTTCAGTAAGCGAGGTTACGCGTGCTATCGCGTGCCGAAGGTACGGGGGCTGCTAGAGGACGACGAAGAAAAGAACACTCTTTGTCTGGGCTCGAGAAGGAATGGTTGTGTTCTTGTCCCCATGCTAACACAACATGGTGGCAGCGGTGGTGGCAGCGTCTGGTTAAGGACGTTCGCCCTGGGAGGACTTCGGTAAGGAGTGTACCAGGACGACGACTGCGAACCGATGGCAACAGAAGTCGACGGTTCTCAAGAACATGATGTTCGGACCGCCATGGCGGCTCAACTCTTCGCATGCCATCTACCGGAAGAGTTCGACTTTTTCAAGTCAGAAAACTGGCCCCAGTGGATTTGGAGGTTCGAGCGCTTTCGAGTGGTGAGTGGACTCCAAGCAAAAAGTGGTTCCGAAGAGGTCAGCGCCTTAGTCTACTACATGGGAGTCAAGAGCGAAAATATTATTCTCTCGCTGAAGCTGACAGAGACGCAAATGCAGCAGAACGACGCAGTGTAAAACGTAATTTACGACAGGGCCAAGTTCCATTCGCGAATGCAAAAGTCATCGGAGTCAGTAGAAGACTTCACAACAGCTCTTCACAGATTGGCCAGGTACTGCCGGTTCGACAACGTACACGACGAAATGCCATCAGGGACCGCGTCGTAGTGGGCGTCCGAGACAGGAAGTTGTCCGAGCGGATGCAGCTCGATGCGAAGCTGACATTAGAAAAAGAAACCACAAAGGCACGTCAGTTGGAGACTGTGAAGAAGCAGCAAGCTGATCTTCACGTAGAAGACAGTCTCAATCGAGTGTCCACGGCGTCACCACCGACGCGCAGCGTGAATGCGTGGTCTTCCAAAGCGGCTACTAAAGAAACATGTCCGTTGTGTGACCGGAGTTCCCATTCACGAAGTAGATGTCTCGCTAAACAAGCAACCTGCGACAAGTGCAAGAAAATAGGACATTTTGCAAAAGTTTGACCCGCAGCTCCGTGACAGTTAGGGAAGTCAAAGGCGAAGAGCCCGCCTTTCTTAGAGTCATAGAATCAGCCGAGGAAGACGGATGGAGTATTGTACTGACAGTTCAGACAGCTCCAGTATCTTTCAAGATAGACACGGGGGCAGACATCACTGCGATTCCAGAAAGAACCTACAGACAGTACCTCAGTGATCTGCCTCCGGTTGAGGCCAAAAGAGTAGTAAAGGGGCCCAGCCGAACAAAGTTCAGCGTACTGGGTGTACAGAGAGCAGATATTCACCATAGAAAAAAAAACGCATATCCGCTGATGTCTATGTCCTAAAAGAGCTAGACGAACCACTTTTGTCGAGAGGCCACTCTGTAGAGTTGGGTCTTGTACAGAGACTGAGTGCGGTAGTGGGCACGAAACCCGGGAAGATTCGATCCAAAGGGCGAGTTTCCGGAACGGCCTTGGCAGCACGTTGGCATAGATCTTTTCTACTTGAAAAACAAGTGGTACTTGCTAGTGACGGATTATTACTCCAAATATCCCGAAGTTGCTTCCTTAGCCAGCTTGTCAGCTGTTTCTGTCGTCGACCACATGAAGTCTATCTTCGCAAGATATATGGGACGCCGGAAACCGTATACAGCAACAACGGACCACAGTTTTAAAGATTACTTGGTTCCGAGTTCTCCAAGTTCTCCAAAAAATGGGGTTTTGTTCACAAAGCGTCTAGCCCAATGTTTCTACAAAGCAACGGTTTTGTGGAAGCCGGAGTGAAGATCATCCAGAGGAGCTGAAAAAAGACGGATGATGCGTACCGTGCATTACAGTCATACCGTGCTACCCCCCTTGCAAACGGGTTTAGCCCAGCTGAACTTCTAATGGGCCGAAGAATTCGAACATATGTCTCAATTGTTCCTTCTTTGTTAAAACCTGTTACTCCCGAGCCTCAGAAGCTACGGAAGTGGGAGGAAGAAAACAATGAGAAACAGAAACGTAACTTCGACACGAGACATGCCGCACGTCCGTTGAAACCCCTGCAAAGCGGACAACGCGTCTGGATAATTGACCAGAGGACAAGCGGAATGGTGCAGTCTCAAGCAGGTCCACCTCGCTCCTACTAGGTCAAAACGGACTGTGGGATTGTAAGGCGCAACAGATTCCATCTGGTACCGTCGACTCCAGCCTCTTCTGGGGTTCCTGCTACCAGTGACATGGTACAGCCTCTACTAGAGCTACCAGCACCTCCACCTAGTGGGCCACAAAGTCTGACTGTCACTAGAAGTGGACGGACAGTAAAGCTGGTGAATAAATTGAACTTGTAATACTATCCACCAACCGACCAAAAGGGGGAGGTGTTCAGTAAGCTAGGTTACGCGTGCTATCACGTGCCGAAGGTGGGGGGGGGGGGGGGGGGGGGGGCTGCTAGATGACGACGAAGAAAAGAACACTCTTTGTCTGGGCTCGATAAGGAATGGTTGTGTTCTTAAAGCCATGCTAGCACAACACCCTGGAAGACGGGCGATGTCCTTCAGAGCTCCTAATGGGACGGAGGTTGAGAAGCCGAATTCCAGACTTTGGCGTGCCCGCCTCTTTAGTGATTCACAAGCACGTTCAGGACACAAAGATCTGTCGGAGTCTCCCACCCTTGCAACGAGGAAACAGCGTGCGCGCCTACAAACCGACAAAGGGTGGAGCAACCCAGCTCAAGTCCAGCAAGCTGTGGCGCCAAGGTCCTACCGGGTAATGACAGAGGAAGGAAGAGAGTTACGCCGCAATCGACAGCACCTGAGGAACACTACTGAGGACTTTCAGCAAACCCACCTCACCTCTGGGCTACCCTTTGCTGTTTGCACAGAGCGCGTCTGACAGTGTATCTCAGCGCTGTCGCAACTTGCGGCCGAGATTTTAGAGCTCAGCTTTTAGGCGCCCGTTTCCGGCTTGAGCGGCGTCCCCCCGAGGTCACGTGACCCCCTCCCCGAGATCACGTGTCCCCTCCCCCCGAGGCCACATGACCCTCCCTCAGTACCCTTCCCTCCTCCTCCTCCTCCTCCCCAAGAGCTGCGCTCTAATTCGGCGTTACAGGGAGTTGTAAACGGCTTTCATTTTAGAGCGCGCAACTCTTAGGCGCCCGTTTCCGGCTTGAGCGGCGTCGCCGTCGCCGTCGGCGTAACCGAGGTCACCCCAAGGTCATGTGACCGCCAAGGTCACCCCTCCCAAGGTCACGTGACCCTCAAGGTCACGTGACCCCCGAGGTCACCCCTCCCAAGGTCACGTGACCCCCGAGTTCACGTGACCCCTTCCGAGGTAACCTCAAGGTCACGTGACCCCCAAGGTGACTCCCTCGTAACCCCCCCAGGTCACGTGGCCCCCTCCCCGAGGTCACGTGACTTCCCCTTCCCCCTCCCCGAAGCCGCGCGACACCCCCCCCCCCCCCGAGGTCACGTGACCCCCTTCCCCCGAGGTCAGGTGACCCCCGGAGCATATGCAAGAATGAGGGGAGGAGGAGGAAAAGGAGGATGAGGAGGAGGGGTCTAGAATCCCCTCAGTACACTTCCCTCCTCCTCCTCAAGAGCTGCGCTGCAATTCGGCATTACAGGGAGTTATAAACGGCTTTCACTTTTTATAGCCTCTGACACCTGATCCTTACGTTTAGACCCTCAGCCACTATCTAATGCGCTTCTGATGAGCCCAAAACGGTGAATATTTGACGCACATCTCCGAGAGATTCGGGAGTAAAAAGTAGTAAGTAGATGTTCTGTTCTAAGCAGTAGACAGACGCCTTGGTGGCAGCAACGCAAAAAGCCTTTATTCCCAGACAGCAGCGCTCTTTTATAGATAACACTGCATGCCGAACGAGCACACGTCATCGGGGTTATACAATCTTATCAGAGCCCGTGGCCGGTACGGAACATTCCTCCCTCCTTAAATTAAAGCTACACGCGTTTCTTTTCGCGTTCATAATTGGAGGCTTGATAGCGATCTGGTGGACGTCTTGTGCGATTACTTCTTCGCAAAGGGGCCTCTTCGGGTGATGCCATGGCTGTAGCCGTGGTGATGTTTGAGGGCTGCGCTGCTGAGTGTTCTGCCTCAGGCTGAGATGCCAGTTGCTCTCTTGAAGTGGCGTCACCTAAGCGTACGTCGTCCAGCTGTTCCGCAGTAGGACCACTAACCATGGATTCACCAGAGGTCTCACGTTCTGGAAGGTTTGTTGTAAAGTCCTGCTGACTACTGGCACTTAGAGCGGGCTCTGCTTCTTGCGCGACGTCCGGGTAGATCTTTGGTCCAGATGTCCGGGTGGTCTTTGGTCCAGATGTCCACCTGGGTCTCAAATGGTCGATATGGACAAAACGAAAATGATCTCCGACCTTGACTACAAACGTAGAGTCGCTTACGCGTTGTGCCAGGACAGCTTCCTCCCACGACAGGGTTTCCCCTCTCGTAGTCTTCACGAAAACTGGATCACCAACTTCCATCTGCAGGTCCCTTCCTCGGCCCTCGTTGCGATGTGTGGCGTCTCGGTTTTGACGACTCCTCATGTCCTGCACAAAACTTGGTTTCAAGAGCGAAAGCTTTACTCGAGGTTGTCGTTTCAGGAACAGCTCAGCCGGCGTTCTTCCCGTTACAGAATTTGGGGTGTTCCTGTAAGCAAGCAAGAAGTCGCTAAATCGCTGATGCAGAGTTCTGTGCTGGCCTGTTAAGTTATCGTAAAGCACTTGCTTGAGTAGAGAAGCTTTTGTTGTCTGAACTAGCCTTTCTGCTGCCCCATTCGACGAAGCATGGTATGGTGGCGTACGAGTGTGTCGAATTCCGTGAGAAGCGGCGAAATCAGAGAACTCGTGCGAAGTAAACTGAGGTCCGTTATCACTAACCAGTTCTTCCGGGTAGCCATAGGCTGCAAATATCTCTTTGAGACAGTCGATTGATTTTGATGTCGTTGTAGTACGGAGGCATTTTGCTTCTATCCACTTTGAGTAGGAGTCTACTAGAAGGAATAAGTTCGAGCCATCCTTCATGGCGAAGTCGACATGAACTCTCTGCCAAACACGAGTTGGATAAGTCCATGGATGAAGTGGTCCTGGTGCCTTCGCAGGCAAGGTCGTTTGACACACTTTACGTTGACGGACAATGGCTTCGATGTCTTTGTCAATCAACGGCCACCAAACAAAAGACCTCGCGAGCATCTTCATTCTTTGCATTCCTGGGAGCTCTTCATGCAACAATGCTAACACTGCGTTTTTAAGTTCGTCCGGAATGATGGCTCGTTGGCCCCACGTGACACAGCCTTGCTCGTACGATAGTTCGTTTCGACGAACGTAAAAAGGCTGCAGTTGATCATCGTAGTGCGCGGGCCAGCCAGCTAAGGTGAACTGCACTACTTTGGAAAGAATGCGGTCCCTTTTAGTCGCACCCGCCACCTGGCTCGCAGTGAGAGGCGTTGAATCAAAGACTGCAAGACATTCTTTGGTGTCGTCTTTATGCTTGACTGGAAGTGGCAGCCTTGAAAGTGCGTCAGCAACTTCCATGTTTTTGCCGTTTTTGTGCCGTAGCGTGTACTGATAAGCTGCTAAGGTGATAGCCCAACGCTGAATCCTCGCTGCAGCCAGAGAAGGAATTGGCTTATCTGATGCCAAAATGCCCAACAGCGGTTGATGGTCTGTATAGAGCGTGAATTTGCGTCCATACAGGTATCTATGAAACCTGCTTAAACCAAAAATCATGGCCAGGGCTTCCCTCTCGTCTTGTGCGTAGTTACGCTCCGCTGCGTTCAATGTTCTGGAGGCAAAGGCGATAGGTCTCTCTGAACCATCGGGCATGACGTGAAAAATAACGGCTCCAAGACCGTAGGCGGACGAGTCGCAGCTTAATCCGATCGGTTTTTTCACGTCGTAAAATGTCAGAACTTCACTGTCGATGAGACGCTGCTTAGATTCCACGAACGATCTTGAACATGCGTCCGTCCAAACCCAACTCTTGTCCTTTTTGAGTAGATCATACATTGGCGCAGCAACTGTAGCTAAGTCTTTGATGAATTTTGCGTAGAAATTCAGCAGGCCCAAGAAGGCTCGCAGTTCGGTTACATTGCTTGACTGAGGTGCTTCCGTGATTGCTTTTATCTTTGTCGCAGTTGGAAAAATACCATCAGTTGTCACTTTGTGCCCAAGATAAACGACGGACTGCTTGAAAATTCACATTTCTGTTCTTTTACTGTGCTATTGTGCTTTGCCAGTCTTTCAAGCACCTTTTCCACGGTTTGTTGACAGTCGTCTATGTTGTCGCCTACGACGATGACGTCGTCGATATAGCAGCCCACTTTTGGAATCCCTTTTAAAACTTCGTCCATTAATGACTGAAAGATAGCCGGGGCGCTAGCGATGCCGTACGGAAGCCGCTGAAATTGAAATAATCCGAGATGCGTGTTCACAGTTAACAACGCTTTGCTTTCCTCAGCTAGCGGCACTTGTTGATAGGCTTGCGATAGATCTAGGACGCAGAAGATCTTTCCTCCGGCAAGCATAGAATACAAATCTTCCGGCAATGGCAAAGGGTAATGGTCAGTTTTCAGAACAGGATTAACCGTGACCTTGTAGTCGCCGCATAATCGTAATCCTGCGCCGCCTTTCTTCGCGACCACCACCAGAGGTGTTGCCAGTCGCTTTTCGTGACCCTCTTCAGGATTCCGCTTTGCTCAAGCTTTTCCAACCCCTTTGCTACTTCCTCTTTCATCGCAAACGGTATTGGCCGTGCTTTTGAGAACACTGGTTGAGCCCCTTCTTTTACATAGATGCGAGCTTCGTAGTTCTTGACGATGCCCGGGGCGCTCTTGAAAACCTGGGGATACTTCTTCCGTAATGCATCTACCCTTTGATCCAGTGATCTATCCGCGGACATACTGTACACTGCTTTCCAGTTTATCTTTAATTTTTCCAGCCAGTCTCTTCCCAGTAGAGCGGGCATCAACGTTCCGTTCTCTTGTGCTATCACTACGGGCAAAGTGATCTCGCTTCCTTCATGGTCTATCAAAACTTTTGCTTTTCCAAGCACTTTCAGCTTTTCCCCTGTGTAAGTGCACAATGACACATTTGTTTCGACGCATTTTACATGCGGAAAATACTGTCTGTACACACGCTCTGGTACGATCGTGACCGCTGCACCCGTGTCAATTATCATAGAGACAGTTTTCCCTTCAATCTTGAGGTCTACGCTGTAGCCCCTTGAATGTTTGCCTGAATAGAACACGGTATGGCAGCTCAATTCTTCGGATTCGTCGTCCGTGGTGTCGACGTATCTCACAGCCTTTGTTTTGGCTCCTTTCTTGCAGACGGCTTGCAAGTGCCCCTTTTTGTTACAATTTCGGCAAGTGTGGTTCCGATACCAACATTTTTCTGCCCTATGACGCTTTCCGCAATGCCAGCAAGCACTACGCAGTTCTTCATCTTGCTTATCTTTCGACCGTGATACTGCCCCCAATTCCTTTCCCTTATCACGGTGTCGTTCGCCGCGAACGGCGTTGACGCTGTGCGGTTTTCCGTCAAATTCATGCATTTGCTTTGCCTGTTGTGCAGCTAGCTCTTTCTCTAGCGCCGTTTTGCATGCCAGCTCAAACGTCAGGTCTGCTTGTGCAAAAAGAACCCGTTGCGTTTCTTCGTCACGCAAACCAGCTACCAGTCTGTCCCTTAGTGCATCATTTAGAAACGTGCCAAAATTGCAATCTCTTGCCAGGTGCTTTAGTTCCGTGATGAAATCTTTGACACCTTCATTTTCATGTTGCATTCGACGATTAAATTTACAACGCTCTGCAATGATTGAGTGAGCTGGGCTGAAATGACCTTCTAGAAGCTGTTTAACTTCCCCGAAGGTCTTCTGAGACGGCAAATGAGGCACGACTATCTTCTTTAACTCTTCATATGCCTCCGCTCCGAGTACGTTGAGAAACAGCTTAAGTTTCTTCTCTTCAGGGACATCATTTATGTCTACGTAGTTCTCAAAGCGTTCGAAATACGAGCGTATGTTGTCGATTTTCGGGTTGAATTCTGTCATCCTGCCGAGCTTAGGGCCATGGCCTGGTTCTGCCATAATGAGCAAACTTCACTTATCTGTAGAGCGGATTTCCTCGATGCGCCTTGTCCGTACTGCCCGTGCTCGTTCGCTTGCTCCAACCGGCCGCTGAAGTTCATGCAGGGGCTCCGTAACGCCTTACTTCCACGCGGCGTTCCTGCGCTGCTCCAGGCCGTCGATGAAATCCTGGCTGCAAGGGCTCCGTGTTGCCTTGCACCGTGGACGGTTCAACCTAGTGACTGCTGCTGGCCGGCAGCGACTGACTGCGCGCCAAATCCCATGTTCGTCGCCAGATGTTCTGTTCTAAGCAGCAGACAGACGCCTTGGTGGCAGCAACGCAAAAAGCCTTTATTCCCAGACAGCAGCGCTCTTTTAGAGATAACACTGCATGCCGAACGAGCACGCGTCATCGGGGTTATACAATCTTATCAGAGCCCGTGGCCGGTACGGAACAGTAGAGACAGCGAATGCAATTGCATAAAAACTATACTAGTCTTTACCTCCAGGATTTTCGTTGCAACTCAAGAACTGGAGGAGACGGACCCCTTCTACGTGGAGGAACTTTAAATGATAAATAATTCGTACACTCGTGAAATGTAAGAAGGCCCAATCTATCTATTGCCGTGGTCTGCATCATCGTTTCATAGGCCGCACATGAAGTCGGTCAGCTGCTCTAGATGAGAGTGTCGTAGTCTATACAAGTTTCGCACAGTGCATGTTACAGCCTAAACTGCTTCCTGGGGGCTTGTGCACATATCCAGCTGATCTTTTGTCACAGGGGAACGCAGTTTGCTGACGACACTGCCGGTCGGTAGAGTGACCTGTACCCGTGCCACACGGGCAACTCGAATGCCATTTACAACGAATGACATTTGTGTAATCGGCGAATCAGCTCGCAATCTGTCGCGCGTGGAATGCGCCACGCCCGGAGTGTCGCGCGTTGATTGGCCGTCCGCTCATATGTCATTCGTTGTAAATGGCATTCGAGTTGCTCGTGTGGCACGGGTATAAAATCGAAGCGAAGTTCAATAAACCGTTGCCAAAACAACAACCTACGAAGTTCGAGCACCAGCGCAAAGCAGCTCGAAGGGAGTCTCCGAGTGGGGTCAGAGTAAAGCCCCTCGATATGTTTTCGTTTGTCTTTGCAAGTAGCGCCAAATGCGCGAGCGCACGTTGCCCAGGTCTCGAGCGGCCCTTGGAAGCAAATGGCGGCGCAGCACTAAAATGAGCGGCCCTTGGAAGCGAATGGCGGCGGAGCACCCGCTCGTGGCACGTGTCTTGCGCATTTCCACAACAATGGTTGGCGGTACTTGTAAAAACACCTTTATCAAGGGGCTTTAGGTCAGAGTGGGGTGAGGTGGTTGCGCCCCTGGCGTCAAGCAAGTGAACTACATACGGAGAAAAAATGCCGTTGACTCCCGGGCGACTGCAAAGGCCGTAAGAAGAGAAAGAGAGCGCGCGCTTCCAGTCCGGCCGTGGCTCTATATAGACGTGGTCGTCAAGAGATACATATAGACCGCTTGGACGTACGTATATTGCAAGGGGCTCCTCGCAATCCAAAAGAGCACAAAGAACTCAAGGTGCTGCACGCACCCTCGGAAGAAGTCGAACCAACGGAATCCAACATTGAAATTAGTCTCCCCTGATGAAGAAACCGAGCAGTTTTGGAAACGTTCGGCTGTACCTTTTTTTTTTTTTATTTTAGTTGGAGTACCTCCTTTTTTAAATTTAACTTTCCCCCAACCAGACAAATTTTTGGCGAAAATGTTATTGTTCTTGTCTTTACGTGATGACTTCGAACAGGAGACAGCACCTACCTCGGTTTTACGAGGACCTGCCGGGACATGCCTGTGGTTCCTCGAAGCCTCCGTCAGAAACGCCTCGTCCACACACAGGAAGGACACGAGATCCTAGTGCACAAAAAAACGACGACGACGAGGCGATGTGCAACATGTAGCCCATGACAAGTTCCCGATCCAAGGTCGAATATTCCCAATTCGAACCAGCGGAAGCTACAGAAAAGCAGCAGGGAGGTGAGTGGAGATCATCAACAACCTAGAAACTGAAACTCTCGGTCCAGAGATCACTTTCGGGTGAGCAGTCAGCTTTCGATCACTGGCCACACCAACCCGCCAAGCTAAGCCTGGCAGCTGCACAGCTGTGCAGCGAGGCCTAACGCCGATGGAGCTTCACCAGCGGGGCTGTGTTGCACGTTTTGGACCCCCAGGAGACTAGGAAGAAGGAAGTGACATAGGTGTGAATGAACGTATCTTAGCAGCACCACGCAAGCGTTGTTGAATGAACGTATCTTAGCAGCACCAGCGTTGTTGACGTCACTTCCTTCTCCCTAGTCTCCTGGGAGTCCAAAACGTGCAACATAGCCCCCCAGGGACGACCCACGGCGTCCCCCGCACACATATAGCAGTCCGCACCGCCGATAGCGCTCATCTATTCATTGTGGACATGCAGGGTCCTTCAACTTCTCGAACAATGGAGTGGAAACCCGCCCCTAAGGCACCAAGACAGATCAAGGCGACGACGGTCGTGCTGAAGCTGATGAACAACGAGTACCTCGCCTCGATAGGCCTCGCTGCACTAACCAACGCCCTCAAAATGGCGGCGGCCCTCACCAAACAAGAGTGTGCAGACACCTACTTTAAACTCCGAGCGCCGCAGAATCTCTTCATCGTGGACGTTTACAGAGCCACGCCAGTACAAAAAGTCATGACAACGGAACAGATTCAAGTAGTGGGCACTACCAGGCTTGTACGTAATCCGTTAAAAATAACGAAATTACTTGTAATCCCTTACATTTATCGGTACTTTAGTAACGAAATAATTACATATTTTCTAGAGTGATCTTAAAGTAATTCCATTACATTTTTTACGTAACGGATTCGTCGTAATCCGTTACATTTTTTTTGAACCAGCCCTTCCCCCTCCCTCCCTTGCTTCTAAGAAAAGGGCGTTTTTTTTTTTTTTTTTGTAAAGTTGAGCGCAGCGACACTGTCACACGAATTGACCAGCGCAAAGGGAGGCTTGGCACTCTTCAGCTCCGTTCCGCCCTTCAAACGACAATAATAATAATTATTAAAAACTGCCGGACCTCCGCTGGAAACTTTGAAGCACGGTGGAGTAATCGTCACGATAAAAGATCTAAAACAACAAAATAAATAGCCTGACGGTCGTCGGCGGCATCATGAGGCCTGCCTGAGTGCGGAGTTCTTTTCTACCACGTCAAATTCTGACGCCAAGACACTCTACCTCCTCCGTTCCAACGCGTTTTTCGTTATTAAATTAACAAATCAGCTTCAAATAAGGGTCATGGCACCCTCTAATGTAAAAAAAAAGAACAAAGAACAAGGAACATTTTGAGCAGCCAGAGCAGCACGGCCGCTCCTCCTCTCATCAAAGAAGACGCCGTCCGAAAATCCAACGGCTCCCTTTTTATTTTTTTATTTTTGTATTTTTATTCACTTTGTTACTTCATTTTGTTGTTGGGTTCGACTGCTCCCTTCTCTGTGACGATGCCGTCTGTGGTCATACGTTTGGCGTTTGTGTTGTCACGCGATAGTGTGGTCCGACCGATCAACCAATAAGTTTGTTAGAATTGTGTCACGAGGTATGAAATGGCGGATCAAATAAAAATAATAAATGCGAAGGAGCGCAGTTATACTAGTTTGGTCCTCGGCGCTTTATTCTTCCAGAGGCGAGCATCGCAGTGCCATGGTGTTTAACCTGTGCCGTCTTCATGACGCCATGAAAGACCCTTTCGAAGCAATTAATTTGCTTCAGCGCATGGGCCTGCTCCTGGCTCCTGGGTTTTCGTGCGTGTCCAGTGTGCGAAGCTGCGATGACAAGTTGCAAGTCCGCGCTCGATCTGCGGATGGCTACTCGTGGAGATACGGTGTGTGGATGACTCGTGAGGTGCCAAGAGGAAGTCGGTCAAAGTTCAGTGCCGGGGCGAGGTCTCCGTACGGAGCGGTTAATTTTTCGAAGGATCGCACCTGACGCTTCTCCAACTCATGACAATCATCCTCCGGTGCCAGAGCCTACCGTACGCCGTCATTCAGCGGGAGACTGATGTCGCAAGTAAGACAATAACTGATTGGACGAGCCTTCGTCAGGAGGTTGTGGTAAATGCCGTCTTTACGCATTCGACATGATTGATGGCGAAGGCGTGACTGGAGAACTAGACGACAGTATGTTCCGTCGGCGAAAGTACCATCGCGGGTATTTAAGGCCTAGGGTTTTCGGCGGTGTGGAGCGTTGCAGCGGGTGCTGCTTTCTTGTTCCCATGGAGACCCGTGACGCTAAAACCCTGCAAGGGCTAATAGCCGAGTGGGTCCGCCTTGGAACAAGAATAATCACAGACTGTTGGGCTGGCTATCGCAAGCTTGCAAATGAGGCTCGCTTCACGCACATCACCGTCAACTACAAGCTGCACTTTGTCGGCGCGAACACTGGTGCGCACATCAATACGGTGGTGGGCACCTGGGCACACGTCAAAAACTTTCTTCCATCTGGACGGCGCGAGAGCCACCATTTCACTTGTCACCTTGCAAAGTTAATGTTTTGGAGGAGAGAGAAGGAGCGCGGAAACACTGATAGATTCCAGTCGTTCGTCGCCGCGCGTACGCCAAAATCTAGAGCCCCGACGCAGACAGGGCGAGGATTCTGACGGCCCCGGTGACTTCGAGTGATCCGCTGCGCTGAGCCCGTCGCCCGCCTGCATGCATAAAGACGACTTTTGCGCCAACCGCTTGTCAAGTGCTCGTTACGTCAGTTATAGGTTCTGGTAGCGGTCTAAACGGCCCTTTTCAGGGCTCCCGTATTTTGCAAACGGAGCTGTTTTCTGAATGCGGCACCCCGTGTCCCTGTAAAAAGTTCAGAGGAAAAACCCAGCCAAGGTATGTGGTCCCCAACTTGGATATCGCGTGTTATGATTCAAATAAAAATTGTTCTTGCTTATTTCACGCCTTTGATCCCAATAAATGCCCTTTGTTGCAGTCGTCCCGCGGTGCTGTTGCTTGCTCAATCGCCGTCGGCGTGTCTCAGCTTCGTCGTCTTTGCCAGCGGCGCACCGGCGGAGGCGATTGATCTGACACACCGCGTTCGTCTTTGGCTAGCAGACGACGTTCGTAAAACGGCGTTAGCTGTTGCTGGCTTCGCGCGGCGGTATCGTGCGTGCTTTCATTCATTCGGCGTTTGTTGCCATGGTGACGGCGAGGAAAGCAGACGAACCACTGATCTCCACTAGAGGGGGCTGGATGGCGCGTTGAGCTAGGGTGCCTACATGTCTTTCTGTCTCAGGGTGAAGACATCCATTGTTGCCCTGGATGTGTCAGCGCGTGACGCTCTCGAGCGCTCGGTGCGTGACTTGGGCGGTAAAATGGCGTCTATGCGTTAGCCAAAGCTACGCGCTCGAACTGACTGACACCGGATTGCGCGCACTTCAAAATGCATAAAAAAACGACTGGGCGGAAAAATGGCTGAGATGTCACCACTCAAGCAAAAGCGCGCGTGTGTATGAAGGCACTCTACGTTGAGCAAACAGGTATGAAGCCACCGGAAGTAAGCGGCTTATCCCGGAAGTGAGCGCTTGACAGGCTTTGTAACCTTCCCGAGTGCTGGTTCGAAAAGCGGCGAGGGCGCTGGATTGTCGCTTGTCACCTCAAGAGAGCCTGCTTGCTGCACAGTAAGAGCGCATGCAGACCCGAGAAGTATCATATGGGAAGCCACTCAATGTAAACATTTCGAGATTCTAGTTGAAGAAGTGTGTGTATGTTCCAAGTTCAAATGCCTCATTCTCGGTATTTAATCCGGGACGGTAGTATTAAAACCCAATCAAAGACACAAAGAAGCATGGTCCAAAATATCGACTGAATGCACCAACGAGGTAGAGGGGCTTAGAGTGATAAACCGGAAGTTTCGAAGTGGCACCCCCCCGGTTGCAGCCATGTTTTACGCAAATGTGACCACTCATCACGTGACCTCACAAGAGCCGTAACGTCGCAGGTAAGATGGCAGCGCCCAGAGCTGGCGGATGCGAGTTTGTTCGGTGCGCGGCAGCCGTGATGTGCAGCGGCGTTCCGACGATTTCGGGCTTTTTCGTGCTCGCTGACGCAGGTATAATGTGAAAATATGAAGGAATGAGACTTTATACCCTTTTTGCGCAAGATCGCTCTGGATGATCTGGGTATTAACACCTGTGAGACAGCATCAGCCGTATCGCCGTACCGGTGCTCGGATTCGGGATCTGTTCGAGGATCGATAAAACTTTGAGTGCTTTTCGCATAAAATTTTCGCATTCTCTTAGCTTTGTTTGAACGTTGGAATGTCTGAGAATCGACGCGAAAGGTATACGTCGCGTTAGGGCCTAGGAGAAGTTGTTTCAGGCCTGCGTCACCGAATAACCCTTGCAACTTTTAGCGAGGAAGCTCCTGCGATCTTTAACCCTTTGTGCTGATCGACGATTCTGCATTCGATCGCTTTTCTTCCCTTTTTGGTGAGTGCGAAGTGCACACTTATTTTCGGCTACGAGGATGACGTTTTATTGAGTGTGGGGATGAATAAATCGTTGCAGGCACCTGCTTCAAAGCTATTCGACTTGCAATGAGAACAACTGTTTTGGTGTATGCATAGATTAACTGCACCTTTTTCTCTTTCGTAGGATTTATTGCAGCAATACTTTTTTCATCAAGAGTGCATTGTATTTGTCGGTCAATTATTTACCTGTTCTAATTACCTGGATAAGATGATTCATATTTGTGTTCATCCCTTGCCTGAAGAGCAGACTTGTTGAAAAATGTTGACCATTCCTTTCGGTCTCTTCAATAGCCTTTTTTGCAAAGTGTGGGTTGCCTATACTTGGTATCATTGTAACCTGGAAAAGGGCAACCGCCACAGCCCCCTCGAGCCAATCAGAGAGACAGAGCGAAGGTGTGTGACAAGTCTGTGCAGACGAGCACTCTGAATGACATGTTGTCATGTGCCTCTCTCCAACGTGCATATTGGCTCACCAAGACTGTAGCCTTTGTTGTTCGCCAAATTGTGATGAAGGAATCACAGTACCTGCTACTCTAATTACCCCAGGCTTTCATACTTTGGTCATTTGTTCGACAAGGATGTTACGTCCGCCATCACTGTGAACTCGGCTCAGCGCCTATTGGACTCGTATGCTGCATTAGCATTCGGCGTGAACTGGGGCCCATTTGTGTGCTTTACGCCGAAAAAAAATGGTAACAGTTGTGTTGCTTGATGGGGTTCTGCAAAGGGTTTATTGTGTCATACGTATAGGAAGTGTCCTGCTATATAGCAATGCATCAACACATATGATTAAAGTATATGCTCAGAGGTGTGTTCAGGAGAAGTGGGATGAGTGCAGCCCAATGCAACAAGTCTGCCGGTCTGGTATGTCCCATTAATTAATATTGAAGGGTCAGAGATGCGAGTGTCCTCAAAAGGACCTGCGCGTGTGGTGAACACAATTCTCGGTGTATAAACTCTCAAGGCGTAAAGGCAAGCGGAAATAGGTTTATCTGGTCAGTGTATCAAATATGTTTATTTCCACTGGATTACATAATTATTGATTCTTAGTTAATGGTTCCAGAACGACTTCTTTCAGCGACAGTCTCCTGTCAGGCGTTCAGTCGTAATACCTGTGGACCTTGTTGTGGGATGACGCTCCTGGCACGCCGGTGTTCAGTTTGGTCGAGTAGCAACTTTGACCGACTGATGCCGTCTTGTAATCATACGTCATGTGCACCCACTGACATCTGATGCACTGAAGCTGCAGGGCTGGCTTCTAATCCGCAAAAGTTTCCTGGTAGTTTTCTGCATCAATGCAGCAGGCTCGGGCGTGTATTGGTCATGTGGCTGTGCCATTTGCTAGACCGTTGACTTGGTAGCTGGCAACAATGTTTGCTATTCAAGCCATTTCACTTCCATTTCGTAACGGAGATTTATTCTGCATCCCACGACCACTGCAACTTGTGCAAGTCTTGTGTGGCAAAGTGAAGTCTCGTGATGCTTGCAGTCAACTTTTGAGAGCAACCAACCATTCTATTTAATAAGGTCACTGAGTGGTCATTCTCCCTCAAAGCTGGAAATTGTGTGATTCGTGGTGTGGAAACAGACAATTAGTGTCAGCAAATTATTAGGTATTGTCCTTGGATGACCACCGACACCAGATCAACTCTCCTTGCATTGCCGCTCACCTGCTTTGTCGTGCTTACCTCCCGTCCAGATGAAGTGGATCATGAGCTTCGGGGTAATGTCGGCACCAGGGACAAAGACCGCCGAAGATAATCCCCAATCTTCCCCGGACGCTCGTCGAGACGTGATCGAGGGTCGTTCGGCACGAACCCTTGCAGGCCAATTCATTGGTACGGGCACCTCCAGTAGACATGGTCGGCCTCATGCAGTGGTAGCAGAGTGGTTTTCGGTCGGCCATTCGCAGTACCTCCGTTTTCCTCGGTGTACTTTGTTCAGTGCGGACCTACACTGGTTCTTCCCGATGTCGGGAATGCTTTGGCGTTGGGGTGTCTCGTTGAATTGGCATTGAATAGTAACAGGTAGCCGGTGGTGGTCGTTGTGACTTTGTGGCATAAGTCGCCCTCGTTTCCTCAGATGCCGCTTCGCTCGAAGAAGACTCCAGTTGAAATGCCTGTCGAACTTCTTCTGAAACAATCTTGGCGATCAAAATAAAAGCCGGGCAACTGATGGCAGGAACTAGCTTCCTTATCTCCTCCCGGACACCGTTGCGAATGATGTCAGGGATGTCTGGGGGGCTGGCGTCGAAGTTGCAGCTGGACGACTCGAATGTCGCGACGCTGGAGGGTTGTTGATAGTGACATGCTCGGGCCTGCAGTGTACATTCAATGTTGGAAGCTTTATTGATATGAACCCTTCGACTGTTGTCGTGGGGTTGCGGACAAGGCTGCTGAAGGTGCTGTCCCTCACATGAGGAACATGGGATTCTTAGCTTCTTGTCTTCTGTAGCATCAGGGTTGGCATGGGTACTCGATCAGAACAAAACATCCTCCACGAAGGTGGTGACGCTCTCGTTGGGGCTGTGTCCTCGACAGAATCAGGAATTCGGCTCTCTCGTCAGTGTTGGCTGATGAACGTGCACTTCAGCTCGATCTTGCAAACTTCCCACGATGTTAAGGAGGATTCGTGGTTCTCAAACCAGTGCCTCGCAGTTTCTTCCACGAGAAGTATAGGTTGTGCAGGAGCAGTCTTGTACACGTTACTAAAAAATAGTAATCGATTACAATTACTATTGCTCTTGGCTAAAAAGTATTCGATTAGATTACTTGATTACTCGACGGCAAAAGTAATTGGACATTACTTAAAGAAGTAATCGTTACTTTTCCGATTACTTTATTCTGTGAAGACACATCTTTAGCGCTCATAACAATGAACTACTTCCAACCTATATTTCACATTTGCACACGTATTGAAGAAGAAAAACTGGCTTGGAGCGGAGGGGGTTCTAGATATTGTTAAGCTTGAGCAAGGGTTGTCGCTCAAAGTTTGCGTCGCTCGTTTTATTATTCACATGTGGATGAGCTCGCATGTAAAAGAGCAGCAGCTCCAGAATTTGAAACGGATCATGTGTAGTATCCATTAGCGGAAGAGATCGCCCCGACCACTTCGCAACTCGAAACATTGCTTGTCACAAAGACCACGTATGGGAAATGGGGAAATATTTCAACTGCCTTTGTTATGTTTTGCATCCGCTTCACGCATTCTTCGGTTCTGGTTCTCCTACGGGCTGCGAGTAAGTACCCTAAGCAGGATTTTTTTTATTTTTTTTATTTCTGTGTGTGGTGTGCATGAGGGGGCTAGTTTGAACGAAGGACTAACAAAGCTACATTCTGCTTCCTCAAACTTCGCCCTGAATGGCCTTTGTCACGCACTGTGGCTTCCCTGGGGCTTCCCACTCCCAGTCCCAGCACGAAAAAAAAAACAGACATTCCACAGAAACTGTACGTAGAAAGAGATTGACCTCGTTTCCTACTTGATACGGTCCCCTCGTCACAGGGCGATTGGTCACAGGACGATTCGTCACACAGGAACATTCGTCATAGGACGACTCGTCACGCAGCCAACCGGTCCCACAATAGTTCGTGCCCCCAAAAATGTATTGTTCAATTTGGTTCGGGCGGACAAAGTGGCTCACCTCATATCTTATGCGTTTGGCTTCTGAAAGGCGAAGAATTTGTAACAAACGTTTTAGCTTCTGGTTCGGTCCCGAACGTTGAATGTTGGTTCGGCCTCACAAAGTGGGTCACCTCTTATTTTGGCATGTCTTTCGCTTCTCAAGGTCAAAGAATTTGTAACAGACGTTTTAGCTTCTGGGTTCGTCCCGAACGGTGAATTGGGAGGCCATATAAGAGCGACTATTTGTGAACTCAGGCTACATTCAAAATAATGGAGGTGATCGCAACAGAGACAGGTGGAGCCATGATGCTGCACGAGGGGTACTCGTACACATTCAGCAGAAAGAATTCCGATACTTATTGATTTTGTCGAATATGTGTATGCAAGGCTAAAGTAAAAACTGATTTGGCTGCCAGTCGGATTATTGATCGTTCAATCCAGCAACTGAGATCAACCTGCTGAAGACTTTGAATATAATGAAAGTAAAAGTGGGGGAATATTGTAAGAATATTAGTTTTCCTAACCATTGGTTTATGTGACAGTGGGAAGGCGTGAAACTCCTCATCAGGGAATATGGGCAGTTGTTGAAATTTGCGATTTACTATCGTCCCCTGCCTGATCGATGTGGCCAGTTGCCCGCATGACGAGTCATCCTGTCACGAATGTTCCCATGGGACGAATCGTCCTGTGACCACTGACGAGTGCGCATGTGACGAATCGTCCTCATCCCGTTTCCTACAGCTCCGCAAAAATCTTTCTTTTTCAGTTAAAAAAAAAAAGCAAATTTTATTTTTGTCATTTCATAAAAAAAGGCGTGTGCCCGGGGGGGGGGGTGTCCCGTGGACAAATTGTAACGGTTACAAGTAATTTATCACTTCAAAAAGTAATCAGATTACTCTTGTGATTACTGCCTAATAAAAGTAATCAAGTGATTACAAAATTACTCCAAAAAGTAATCGATTACAAGTAATTTGATTACTTGTAATGCGTACGGTACAACTCTGTGCAGGAGCTGGTTGTCCATATACCCACTGTGGCGGGCGACACGGTCATATTGTTCAATCCAGCCCTCGACGTCTTATGCACCTTGCGTGAAAGGGCATCAGAGTGCGAGGTGCGACGGGCATGCAAACGATGGTGGTAGCGGACGTGGTTTGCTGCTACAGGTTTGTCATTGTTGGCTTAGTCAGCTTCGTTTTTTTCTGGCAAAAGACCTAATTCCAGGTGGTTCTTGCTGGTAGCAGCGACAGGCTTGAATTTCAAGTTCTTCGTGGTGTATTTCCGATTTTCGTCCTTGTGGTACTCGCTCGTCTTGCGGTTTTTCTGCCAGGCTCGGGATAGGACTTGGTTCAAGGCTCGCCGGGGGTTTAAGCCTCGGGATAATCTGCCACCCGTGTCTTGTGATCGGGCAACTCGGCTGAGGAGCCACCAGAATCCACACAAAGTGAAGGGCTATGGGTAAAGTGCGCAGCACCTCCGCCAGAACATACAATGACAGCTGAGCATGGCCTGGAACTTTCCAGAATAGTAAATATTGATAGAAAATAGGACTGGAGCAAGCATGCGTGACAATATAACGAAACAGACAAAAAAGAGTCTATCCTGACCACTAAAGAAGCTGCTTGAAGTGAGGTGCCAAAACAACGAGGACACAAGGAGAGAAGCAGACAGGACGAGGCGCACTTTCAACTGAACTTTATTTTAGAAAAACACAGAAACGCAAGCTATGCCCAATGTACACGTGCGCATGGGTAAGAAAAAAGAAAGAAAAAATAGAACGAAGCCTAGCGCGTTTTCCTACGTGACACGTTCATTTTGAAGGGACGTATACTCCCTATCAGATAGAGATAAAGATGGGGCGCTGACACAGACATCGGTGCCACGAGATCTTATGGTGAAGGCCTCCAAGATTTTGCGAGCGATTTTTGTTGCGCCGCTTCCAACAATTCTTGTTTCGTCAAACTTTGGGTCACACTCGCATCGATCACAGTGTACTGACAAGTGGCCAGACGGGGATTGCCTAGTTGACGCAGAGTGCTCCCTGATTCTATCATTAATGCACCTCCCCGTCTGGCCAACATACATTCTCCCGCATGATAGGGGCATCTCATAGACGACTTCAGTGACGCAATCGCGGTACTGCGTCACGTGTCTCTTTTTGCAATCCCTTTCTGTCGCAGTGGCTTCACCTGAGCTCCTATTGATCCTATTGCACAATGCAGAATGTTTATTTGGCGCAGAAAAGACAACTGGAATGCCAAACCTATTGGCTACCTTCTTCAGGTTGTGGGATAGTCTCTGTATGTAGGGTAAGACCGCAGGTCTGGGCGCCCTCTTTATGTTACCCTCACAATCCTCCCTGCTGTGCTTTTTTTATCTTTTTTAACAAGGTCTCCGACACATCGCGAAGCACAATGGGAGAGAAACCCGCCGCCTCCAATCTGCTGAGCTGCGCGTGAAAGCTGGCGCTCATTCTATGCTTGCACGATTTTTTTCAGCGAGGCCGCCAAGCAGGTGGAAGCTATCCCTCCCTTCACAAGCTTGGAGTGAGCAGAATCATACGGCAGCATCCCTTTCTTTGAACGAGGCTCGTGCGCCCAGCACACATGATCTTCGCCGAATGACAACCCCAAGTCCAAAAATTGTAATCGACCTGAGCATGCAGTTTCATGTGTGGAGCTCAAGCCGAAGGCACAGTTCGTGAACAGCTTCAGCATCCCAGAAATCACCTCATCACTCAACCCCACCGGTTCAGATGTCAGCACCAAAAAATCATCTACATATCTAAAAATCTTCACTTGTTCTTTATGCTCCAATTTATCTGCGATCGCCCTGTCGCAGAAGGCAAGAAACATGTCGCACAAGACCGGAGCCACTCTCGAGCCAATGCAGATTCCGCGTTTTTGAACAAATATTTCCCCTTCGAAAGAAACCATAGTGGAGCCCAGGTAATGAGTTAATAACTCCAGGAAGCCTTATACCGTGAGGCCAGTCGAATTGCGGAAAGAAATCTCCCCGTTCTCTTCAATGCAAAGCTTAACAGCTGTCAGCAGGTGGTAATGCGGGACCGAGTAAAACAAATCTGCGATATCAATAGAGAACCCCTTAGTTCCCCGCAGGTCTCCCCCATTCAAAAACTTTATTATTTCTTTTGAGTTCCCAACCAGGAAAGGGTCACCCAGCTCTAGCTCCGAAAGGTGTTTGCAAAGGAAAGCACCTACCTCGAGCTGCCACGAGTCCCTCTCTGTTACTATAGCCGGCATCCTAACTTGTGGGTTTTTGCCGTAAAAAAGACCTGTAAACAGAGTTTCTTTGACGCCTGCACTTTTTTACCTAGGATGGTCAGTTCAAGTTTGTTGCATAGAGCCGTTGTCTGTAATTTTACCTTAACCAGCGAAACATGCTGTACTCGCCTAAAATGCTTTTCCATGGCCTCTCTAGACTTGTCCCCCAAACGTTCCTTCCCCCGCTACGACAAAACCGCCTTCCTTATCAGCAGTCAGCAGGCGAAGGTTATTGTCCTTGAAATAGTTTACAACGTGCTTCGTATTCACACCTCACTGTCCATCTCCACAGAAGCTGCACTGCTTTAGTGGCATTCTGTCCGAATAAATCCTCTGCTTCAGGGTCTGGCGACTGCCGTGGACGAGCTGAACTGAAATCGATGTGAGACCACTTTTCTGGTAATGAGCCGCTGCAGACTGCCGCCGCAAAGCGGCGTGAATGGGTGGACTGGGTAGGTAACACGCGCGATGAAATGTCCATACAGCTTGCAATTCGCGTAACGAGTGTAGATGAAACTTTGGTGTCGACGAAACGTGCGACAGACCAGCGGAATCAATACCAACTGCAACGCCTGTGCTCCGTGAAGGTGCACGTCTACGCCAGAACAATTTAGTAGGTAGCCCAGCATCACCTAAAGCACGGCACAGGAACCACCAGCTTGAAGGCAGCTCTTCGGCGCGCCGCACACCTGTGCTCCATGAAAGTGCACGTCTACGCCGGAACAATTTGGGAAGCAGCACAGTATCATTTAGCACGGCACGGGAACTACAAGCGGCAAGGCAGCTCTCCGGTGCACCGCACAACCAAAGTGAGCCTTCGGGCATTTGAACGAAGCGACACCACGATTGCACACTGCCAAGCACGACTCACGCAATTTCCGTCGCTAAACTGTGTATCCAAATATATTGCACACGCTTTACTGTAGATCTCGAAGGTTCCGATGGTCACCGAGAGCACAGAAAGGTCGCCTTAAATTTTTATTCTGGCGGTATCCGAATCAATCTGAGGTGCGAGCGATGTAGGGCAGATTCTTCCGTGGCAATATCCCCGTCGGTCACCAGCGAAATGCACACCGTTCCTCCGTGTTTTCACGTTATACGTACGTCAGACACCACGCTGAACTCTGAGGTCGCTGTCGACCGGCCTCATATGACGGCTTCTGCGTTTGAAATCAACTCGCCGAGACGAACGACAACCAACAAAGCATCCGAGAAGCTCCGGCCCAGCTGGGGCCAGCCGCTGCATGGGCGCTGCCATCTTTCCTGTGACGTCACGCATTTGGTTCGGTCATGTGACGAGTGATCAACTTTGCGTACAATAACAGCCGCCTTATGGGGGTCACCCCATAAGGCGGCTGCAGACCGGAACCCCAGTTTATCGCTCTAAGCCCCTCTACCTCGTTGGAATGCACTAGGAAGCCCAGCGCACGCCCAACTTCCGGGACAAGCATCGAACTTCCGGTGGCTTCACTTGAGGCAGGCTTGGAGAGAGACCACTGGTCTCAACAAAGGGGTAAAGGTGGGTGAGGAGGAGTGGCAAATCCCGCGCGCCGACATCCTGGGTCCCGAGTGAAAGATCGCAAGAGAGAGCGACAGAACACGAGAGAAAGAAACCAATGTTGCCAGCTGAAGGACGACAGTCGCAATGGTAATCGCGAAGACTGAAAACTCAGCAATATAAACAGTCATAATTTAACGTTGCAAACTAAATTCTCAGCTATCCTAAGTTTTATAAAAAAAGCAGCATACTCATTACGCTGTATTAACTTCCCTTCTGTCAAAATCTCGAACATCTGGTAGTTGTCTCGAGCGCAAGCAGTGATCACACCAGTCGCGAGATACATTCTGTTTAATCTGCCATCGTGCAGGCCCTTTTATAGCCGAACCCAGGTGGCAGGTCCAGCCAGCAGTGACGTCATGTGATGTCATAACCGATACATCTTCCCTCTTGAGACGGAGTTCACGAGTTCTTGATGGAAGTTTTCGTCGTAACTCAGCCTTGTCGGGGGGTGACGCCGTCTTGCTGACCTGCGGAAATGTCCATGGACGTGTCCATGGTGTGGGTTGGGATAGCTCGAGGCAGTTGTTTGGCTGGTTGGGGTTGGCAGTGGCGGTGATGTAAGTGTTGTTGACTCGGGTGCCTGGTACAAAGGGTGTCCGTCATCTTCGTCGTCGTCACTGTCGCCGTGTAGGCAGAAGGATTCTTGAGTTTGTTTCAGATGCTGCCTGCTTCTACGAAATACGCGGTTGTCTTCTGAGATAACGTCATAGGACCTCGGCGCAACTTGACGGAGTAGCCAGTCGGAGATGACACTCTGACAATATCACCTGGCCGGAGAGCACGCAGACAATGCCCACCATCATTTTGTTTGTGCTTCCTCACTTGCGCTCCTGGCGTCCGAGAGAAGTCTGGCTCGCGGGATCGCAGCCTTCGACCCATGAGGAGCTCCCCCGGAGTCCGGCCATCTTCTAGTGGAGTTGTTCGATAATTAAGGACACCCAGCCAGAAGTCTTCTTCCCCTTCGGTGGTTTGCTTCAGAATACGCTTTGCTATTTGGACGCCTTTTTCGGCCAGCCCGTTTGAACGTGGGAACCGAGGACTTGATGTTGTATGCTGGAAATCATAGAGAGCAGAAAACATCTTAAATTCTTTTGCCGAGAATTGTGGACCATTATCTGAGCACACTTCGATGGGTAGACCGTGCCTCGCAAATGTGGCACTTAATTTCTGAACCACAGTTCGCGCTGTAGTGTCATCAAGTGGCTCAACTTCGACGAAGTTTGAGTGTGCGTCATACGTAACCAAATATGGCTTGCCTGCATATTCAAATAGGTCTACGCCAACCCGCGTCTAGGGATTAGACGGAGTCTCACGCATTAGCAGTGGCTCACTAGGTTGAAAATAAGCATGTCGCTGACAGATGCTACATCTACCGACCATAGACTCTATGTCCGCATTTAGACCGGGCCAAAAAACAAGGCGACGAACTTTGGCTTTGCATTTAGAAATTCCTTGGTGACCATCATGAATGCGCTTTAACATTTCAGATCGCATCGACCGAGGAACGACTACTCGTTCTCCTTTAAACACAATGCCTTTAAGAACAGACAGCTCTGGTGTCATGTGTCGAAAAACGCCATCGATCGTTTTGTTGTTAGTGATTGCTGTAACCACCTTCTGCAGTACAGGATCTTGTGCAGTCGCTTCCTGCAGCCTCTTGACGGTCGTTAGCGACACTCTGTCGAAGAGTATATTGGTGGCATGTATCTCCACATCGTCCGAAGCATCCTCGTTGCTTGTTGTTTTTGGGGCTCTGGACAGCGTATCGGCCAATATCAGCTCCTTTCCTGGAACAAACTGGAGATTGAAGTCGTATCTTAGCAGGCGAAAAAAAAAACGTTGAAGTCTGGGTGGCATCTCCCCCAACGCCTTGCTGGCGATCTGAATGAGCGGCTTATGATCAGTTTCGGCTGTAAACTTGATGCCATAAACAAACGGGTGAAATTTCTCGCAACCAAAGGTTAGGGCAAGGGTCTTTTTTTCAATCTGTGAATATCGGGACTCGGCATCTGTCAGAACTCGGGAAGCGTAGGCAATTGGTCGGCACTCTTTACCATGACACTGAAGCAGCACCGAACCTATTCCAAATCTGGATGCATCCGAAGACACCTTGGTGGGCTTTATTGGGTCAAAAATGGCCAATTGGGGATGTTGTGATAGGGATTCTTTTAGTTCTTTAATTGTTTTTGGTGACTTGGAAGCCATTCAAATATAACGTCCTGTCTTGTCAGCTCTCTGAGTACTTTTGTATTTTCTGCTACGTGTGGTAAGCATTTGCTGAAGTAATTAATCATGCCTAAGAGACGCTGGACCGCTTTCTTGTCTTCAGGCGCCGGCATGTCCAACAAACTGCTGATTAACGCAGGGCTGGGCTTGATGCCCTCGGAGCTGATCACGTCGCCCAGATAAGTGACTTCTGTTTGGGAAATTTTGCATTTTTCTGCGTTGAACGTTAGCCCGGCAAGCTGGGATACTTCCAATGTCGTCCTTAATCGAATGTCGTGCTCCTCTTGGGTGCGGCCCCAAATCAAAAGATCATCAATATACACATGCACGCCTTGGAGTCCCTCGAAAATTTCGCTTAGTGTTTTTTTAAATACTTCGGGTGCCGATGAGATACCAAAAGGAAGGCGCAAGTAGCGGTATCTGCCAAATGGTGTAGCGAACGTGCAAATTTTTTATGTTTCTTCGTCCAGGGGGATCTGGTGAAAACCTGCTTTGGCATCTAATGTTGTAAAGAACTTCGCTCCTGCTAGTTCTGCCTCTATGTCTTCTCTGCGAGGCAGCTAATAGTGCTCGCGTTTAATGCTTTCATTTACCCTTCTGGGGTCCATGCATACGCGTAGACTTCCATCTTTTTTCTTAACAATTACGAGAGGACTCACCCAGTCAGTTGGTTCGTCGACTCGCCGGATGATTTCTGCTTTTTCCATCCGTCGGAGTTCAGTGCGGAGGGGCTCCCGTAGCGCCAGGGGCACTCGTCGAGCAGGCTGCACGGATGACTGGGCATCTTCCCGAAGAACCATATGGTAATGGCGCTTCACACATCCGGTCCCCACAAAAACTGTGGAAAACTCGTCTGCAATAGATGGTCTTGCGTGGACGGTACATACGCGCGACACCAGTCCAAACACCTCACTTGCCTCTAGTCCTAGAAGTGGCTGGCGACCATTCTCCACAACGAAGAAATCGACGTACGCTTCTTTTCCGTTGATCTTGAGCCGAAGTCTCGTCATGCCGAAGTGTTTTATCAGTCCGCCATCGTAACTACGAAGTGCAGCTCGATTGGGCTTTAACTCTGGTGCTTTGTGCTGCTTAGCGTACAGTGAATAAGGCAGCAAGTTTGCCTGAGACCCCGTATCCACGTTGAGCATGATTTGCCCTCCTCCCGCGATTGAAGCGCGTACGATCCAGTCCGCCTGACTTTGTGAACTCTTGACGCCAACATTCAGAATATCAAAGTCATCATTCTCAGACAGCTGTCTGCTGTATTCACCGTTGCTGTTCTTGCTTATACAGCAGTTCTGCGTCTCTGCCACTTGCCGACCCGCCAGACAGCACGCAGCAAAATGATTGCTTTTTCCGCAGTTGTGGCAGGTTTTCCCTGAGGCGGGACACCGTTGAAAGTCGTGAACGAAATTGCAACGACCACAGCGGTTCCTCGACTTGTTCCGCATCTGTCCCGTATTTGTCCTTCTGACTGCATCGGCCTGCTTCTCGTCTGTTTCCCAGGCTTGATTCTGTTTTTCTGAAACTTCTGCAGCTTGGCATATTCGTATCGCTTTATCAAGCGTGAGGTCAGCTTCCCGTAGGAGCTTTGTTCGTAATTTTTTTTCAGAAATTCCAAAAACGATTTGGTCCCGCAGCATCGAATCTGTAATGCTTCCGAAATTGCATGACTGGACTTTGGTCCTTAAGCCTCGAAGGAACTGTTCAAAAGGCTTACCTTCTTGTTGCTGCGCGACTCTGAAGACATACCGCTCGTAGGTCTCATTCTTCCGTGGAATGCAGTAGGCTTAAAACTTCTGCACCAGGGTGGTGTACGATTCTTTGTCCTCTCCGTCGAGAAATACGAAGCTGTTGTAGACCTCGATCGCTTCTTCTCCGGCGACATGGAGTAGCAAGGCCGCCTTTTCGTCTTCCTTCTTCTTCGCAAAACCCGTGGCTTTCAGGTACCACTCCAGCCTTTGCTTGAACTTGATCCAGTTCTGCTCGAGGTTGCCCGAGAGTCGCAGTGGCTCGGGAGGTTTCAGCGTATCCATTTCGGTCGTCGGAAGCGCTAAGCCTAATTGTTCCAAGATCCTGTCGGCTGCGCCATGTCTCGAGCGCAAGCAGTGATCACACCAGTCGCGAGATACATTCTGTTTAATCTGGGGGGGGGGGGGGGGTTTCGTGATGTGGGGAAGGCAGGGTGTTTAATCTGCCATCGTGCAGGCCCTTTTATTAGCGGCGAGATGTTTTGGTGGCACCCTCCTATGGTTCCCCCTTGTGACGTCATTACCTTGCGAACAACAAGTTCGATGGTGTTTGTAAATAGCATGGGGGAAGCCTGAAATCATTGCGCTTTTAAAGCAACACTGCCAACACCGTCGAAATTAAAGTGCTTTCATTCCTCTTGTTTCCGTCTATGGTATACCCTTCCCGACGTCATAGTCAGCTTTTGGGCCAATCGTGGAAGGCCGACCACAGCGACTCCTTTCGGTCGCGCACGTCGCCAATAGCCGAACCCAGGTGGCAGGTCCAGCCAGCAGTGACGTCATGTGATGTCATAACCGATACAGTAGTTGCGCAGTTTCGCATTTCTGGGCGCGGCCACCCGCGTCTCGAAATACGAAACTAAACCAGATAACCGAAGCCGGTTATCTGGTTTAGTTTAGTGTTGACGGGAGGCCGTACATCTGCGTGTTATGCAAAAAGAAAGCTTCCAAAGGAACGCGAATATCTTTCCACCGGTAAGTTCGTGGATTGTTGAAGTTCATGAAACTGCTCTGATGATATATTTGCGAAATCGAAGGCATTTGGTAACCATGTGGGACCCCGAGGGTCTGCCTGCATACTCCGCCGTTTGCGGCAGCCAGGATGCATGGGAAAATGACGGACCTTTTCCTCTAGAGTCAGTATGTATGATCTCTATGGATCTCAATGACTAAAGTGGCGAAGCGGGCGAGTTGGCTCATGATACAAAAAAAAAATCGCTAACAAAGACGAGGACAAAAAGGAAGGCGAACAGGACGAGCGCTTACTCTCAACTGAACATTTATTTAAAAACAGCTAAAGCAAACAACCTCCGACAAAAATACACTGAATCATTCAGTGGCGTCAGTCATCACCACGTGTCAATAAAATCACTCTCTTTTTGTTGCAGAAAAATTGACGGCTGGCTGACGCAGCCTTCAGTGCCCTCCTTCTTTATAGCATGCGCTTCAAGCACTTCCCTCGCAGCTTTTTCACGAGCCCTCCCCACGATCGTGGTATTTTGAAAGTTGGGCTGGCACAGACAGTCTCTACAATGAAGAGGCAAGTGTCCAGGTGTTGAGCGTAAAGCCAGGTCATGCTCGCGCATCCTCTCATTTACGCACCGTCCTGTTTGGCCGACATACACCCTACCGCATGTCAGCGGTATTCTGTACACCACGCCCACGTTGCAATCTACAAATCTTTTGGCATGATTGACGGTGCATAAGCGCGCGTCGTTCTTTTTTTCTTGAATCCGTGGGCTTAATTGGGCCAACTTACATGGCGCCGAAAACACAAGCGGCACATCAAATCTTTCTGCCACCTTTTTCAAGTTATGCGAAATTTTGTACAAGTAGGGGATGACCTGAGGTCTTGTTTTTTTCTTTTTTTCTTTTTTACCCTCAAACTTGCCCTTGATCTTCTTCAGCAGCGTCTCGGCAACTCCAAGCAAAAGTGATGTTGGATAGCCGGCATCTCTAAGTCGACTAACCTGCCGGCTGAAACTGTCACGCATAACATGGTGGCATGACTTCTGAAGTGCCGCTTGGAAACAAGACTCAGCAATACCCCTTTTTACTAACTTAGAATGCGCCGAATCATAGGCGAGGATTCCCTTTTAGGAGCGCGGGTGCTAACTCCAACACACATGACATGACTGACGCCACTGAATGATTCAGTGTATTTTTGTCGGAGGTTGTTTGCTTTAGCTGTTTTTAAATAAATGTTCAGTTGAGAGTAAGCGCTCGTCCTGTTCGTCTTCCTTTTTGTCCTCGTCTTTGTTAGCGCTTTTAAATTTTATATCTCAATGACAATTGCTGGATCGCGCTTCCCGCTCCCGCAAGTGAACCCACCGGGCGGCCATCTTGCTCGAGTAGGATTTGCGGTTTTGCTAGCGTTTCGCTGTGGTTTTCCAGCGTGCTGTAGATACGTTTTCCACTCGCTCGTTGTTATCCGCCGAAGAATTTTCGAAGACTTCGTGTATCTTTGAGACGTGCCGTTGTGAACACGTGAAAAAATTTACAAAAGCGCAGTGCAGCAGGAAAAAGCCACCACCCGTCGAAAGCAACTTTCGCCGGTCTCGCGGCGGGATCAAAGCTTCCTCGACACGCCGAGTGCTGCACCTTTGTGCGTCCGCACGCTTGGATACCAATCAAGAATCGACGTCGCACCAAAGTTCGGAAGGTGTGTCGCGGGTAGATGTCTTTAGATCATATATATATCGGCCACAGAGTTCCGGATCGTCCAGCTGTTTCGGTGAGTTGCTATCAATGAAAGGGGGGGGGGGGGGGTGATCTGTACGTGCTCTTATGCCCTATTAACCATGGCTGTGTCCCAAATCTACTCTAATGAATAGACCCTTTCTGAAATTCAATGCCATCTGGTGGTTTGTAAAGCGGTTTAGGTTTTGCCATATCAATGGCGGAAATGAACTTGTATCGGCACCGCGACTTTCGCAAGTCAACGGCACGGGAGGAATTGTTCAGTGTGAGTTCTTTCTCGATCACTTTCAGTTAGATGATGACCAAGAACCTGCATTCAGGACAAAGCTCCAACCCACTCAGATGCCTCCAAAAAATTCATACACCAAAGTGCTTTAAAGCCGATCGTGTGTCCCCCACAGATTGACTGAGTCTGAGTTATTAGAAATAAAGGCTTACGTATATAGCTCTGGTGTTCCATTCCTACGTCGCATCGTACTAATCCCCTGAATGCACAGGCCTCGCAAGATCCGCTTAGGAGCATCTTCAGCGTCTTCCTTTATCAGTCACTAGAAGGCCGCCATTGGTATGGCACAGATGCCGTTCCACGGATGATGATAGTTATCAAAGTGGCCCGACTGAATTTCGGAAAGGGTCTATTACGTGGGAGCACGAATAGTACAACGCTGTGTAGCAAGGAGGGTTTTCGAAAGCAAAAGTACAAGACGGCGAGAATGAAAATCTTTGAAGCGCGGCCGATATGATCGTGTGCAATCCGCGCTCAAACGTCAAGTGCAATTATAAGCAGGTTGATAATAAGCCAGCACTGATCAGTGATGAGCTGTTGTGCACGGTATTGTGTAAATCGTCTAAGGACGAAAAAAAGACGTACCTTCCCCCCATCTTCCGTCGCTAGTGGACGCTGGATTAAGCTCGTTCCTAGAGTTTCTGTGCATCCACATGCCATGCATGAACGCGCAACTCTGGCTCCCGTAGGGAGCCTACAGGAACTCTACTCGTCCCTAAACCGCAAGAACCGCAAGTATACAGACGTCAGAGTAAAGTAAGACGCTGATCCAGAAGCACATACGGTTTCACGCACATTGCACTCGCAAAACACATTCACACGGTGTCGATTCTTGGTCGGTATCCAACAGTGTTGCGGAGTTGCCACTCCGGAGTTGGAATGATTCCGGAATCATTCCGCATTTTCGCGACCCCGGAATGGAATGGGAATGGAATGGCGGCAACATTCAGGGGAATGGAATGGGAATGGAATTAGATGCCTTTGACCCGGAATGGAATGGGAATGGAATGGGCCAGGCTCTTTGTATTTTTTTTTTTTTTTTTATGTTTAGCTATACCGAACCAGTCAGGTAGTCGGTGGTTCAGAAATAAAATGAGCGGGAAACTGCGAACCCGCGTAAGGCCCTAACAGACTTAAGGCCCGTTCACACTCTTGCGACTGCTTGCGACCTCTTAAACCTTAAACCAGAGAACACACTGGCGCCATCTATTGGGAAGCAGTATAAACTCGGCGGTCCGGCATATTTTTTTTTATTTCTCGCGCAATATTCTTTCTTTTTTGGCTCGAAAAGCTTTTGTCAATGTTATAAACGAGCCTTTCTATGGGTGTTACGCACATTTGACCCCGGAAATCCCGCAAAACTTTCGCTTTTGTGAAATGCAGTTCTTGGGTCACCGCATAGATGGCGCCACAGTGTCAGTGTGTTCCCTCACTCTAGAAACATTTAAGAAGTTGTAAGAGATCTCGTCTCTCTCAGTCGTACTCGGTCGTAAGAGTGTGAACGGGCCTTTATACGCAAAAAAAAATGTAATAAAAAACAAAACAAAAAACAAGCGTCAACCAAAGAACAGAGGGGGGAGGGGAGGGGGCGTGCCTTTCACCAGTGAAGTTAAGCACATATCGGAATGCGTCTGCGCCTGTAATATTGCACGGCTCAAGGGTACGGCATCAGCCGAAGGCTGATGCCGTACCCTTGAGCCCTGCCCTTGAGCCGTGCTGATGCAACGTGACCCGCTGCACTGGTCATCCGAAACCCAAGGAGGAGGCCAGATGTGGCCTCGCTGTGCGGACCCAGACTTCGTACACCTGCGACTCGTCTCGAGCGCGCTGTTTCTCGGAGAGCTCGCACCTGTGCCGGCCATCTCAGGCCGCAATCCACGAGGTCTCTGTTTGAATGATGCTAGGCGAAACTTGAAGACTGCCATTCGTGCGTCGGAGGCAAAGAGTCGGCAGGAAGGACCGTCACAACAGGAATGCCAACGTATCCATTTTTCAACCGTAAAAGAAGATAAGACATGTGCTTCAGTTTTCTCGAAAATTCCAAATGCAACTGCCTGCATGGTCTTCAACGAGGTCACCCACAACGAAAGTATGTATTGTCCTTTCATACAGCAGCGTGGGTAAAGTTTCATGTTCTAGGCAACACCTTAAACATGAAAAAAAAAAAAAAAACTTCCACATCAAGTTTAAAGCCTCGTCTCAGTTGGCGTCTCAAAGAAATTTGAAAAATGTATAGCATTATCAGATTTACATTTCTGCCCTCCCTAAAATGTATTCTTGCATGTATTTGTATTTCCAAATACTTTTTGCCTCTTTTTAAAATGTATTTCCAATACGTATCGCGATACATTTTTACAGATATATTTGAGACTTGAGAATCAGTATCTTAGCAACTATTTTCATCTATCCCAGTATTTGTATTTCCAAATACATTTCTGAATATTTCTGCCCAACCCTGCAACGTAATGCAGTTGTCAAGTGACACTTTTAACGTTTAGGAATGGGGGGAATGGAATGGAGCGACTCAGCCATTCCAGGAGGGGGAATGGGCCCAGTGTCCCCATTCCTAGGAGTTGAAAGGAATGGAATTATCGAAAACTCTAATTCCCCGGAATGGAATTGGAATGGAATGGGGGTGCCCATTCCGCAACACTGGTATCCAGGCGTGCGAAGATACAGAGACATGCACTACGGGGTGTCAAGGAAGCTTTGAACACGCCGCCAGACCAGCGAAACTTGCTTTTGACGAGTTGTGCTTTTTTCCTGCGACACTGCGCTTTCGTAAAATTTTCCAGGTGTTCACAACGGCAACTCTCCACAGTACACAGAGTTTTAAAAAAACTTCTTCGGCGAATGACGACGAACAAAACCGCAAATTCTACCCGAGCAAGATGGCCGCCCGGTGGCTTCACTCGCGCTGCAGCGAACAAGCGGGGAAGCGCGATCCAGCAATTGTCATTGAGATCAGTGAGTGAGGCGAACGCGACGAACTTTATTTTGCGGAACAACGCTGCGGCGCAGCGATACCAGGTGCGTTCTAAGGCCCTCCCGCATGATTTTCAATGGGCGGAAGGCGAACAAAAAGAGTTCGAAATAAGGACTTAACGCAGGAGGCTGCATTTCTCCAGCGCCTCATATTTTGACGAGGCTTACACGAAAAACACGTTTTTTTGGCGATCCCGCGTCCTGTTTTTTTATCCCTAACATGGGTCTAAAGTATCAAACTGCCAGCAAGACTGCGTTCAGTGTAGCATTCACTTTCTTTTTTTTTTTTTTTTTCATAAATTACTCTAATACTCAAACTACTCATAAAACTGCTCTAGAAATACTCGAAACGCCGAGAGACGTCATAACAAAAATAAATACACCGACTTGGCATAACATAACAAAAAACGTTCAGCCTTTCCCCTCTCGTGAAGAAGGAAGACCAGCGAAGCTGTACTATGGTGGAAATTAAGTATTTATAAATGTAAGGATTAAGGTTTGATTGGGTAATTGGTTATGTGACAACCGTATACTGACCCCGGTTGTCTTTGTTATACCACGTCAACCGCCGAAGGCTCATGTACGGGAGTCGAGGCGCCGCTAGTCGTTCCTCCACCGCGCTCAACCTCGCTAGGTGCTCCGGTACGGGTGGGTGCTTGTAGCCGTTCACGTTCACGAACCGGGGCACCGCACCTTTGAGCAGGAAATATCGGCACGTTCTGCACACCGGTTCTTTATAGACGTCTGCCGACTCGATACACTGCCGCAACGCGCACGCGCCCGTTTCCCGCTTTATCTCGTCCGACATGCCGCCGTTGGTGGATACGTCCCCGGCGAAAGAGAGTTGGTTGCACACGACGCATGTGACGCCAAACGGGTATTCTCCACGAACTCCCCCCGGAACCTCGCCGTCGCACCCGGGAACTGTTCAGCCGACGTGGAGCGCTGTCGTCGCCGGGCCTCGCGCTTGCGCTTGGCCTTCGTGGCACGAACGTCGTTCGTGGCATTGGCCCGCCAGCGCCGTTTACATCGCTGGTTTTGTTCTCGGCGGCGGCTTTCCAGGCCAGCGATGTGCTCTTCTTTCGCAAGGGAGTCTGAAACGGTGGACGCAGTGGAAGTCGAGGCGACAGCGGCTTCGCGTCGCTTGCGGAACCGTTCGCGCTGCTGCGTACGTCGTCGCTCCTTCGGCACCCAGTCTTCTTTCCCCCGAAAGAACACGCGGCCGACCCAACCTCAGTCCAAACCGAAACTGATAAGAGCGTAGGAAACAGCGCGTAAAACAGGCGATGACGGAGAAACACATGAGAGAAGCGCTGCGCTCGTCACGTGTGTTTCTTCTTCGTCTTCGTCAGTTTTCCGCGCTGTTTCCTACGAGGAATTCCCGGAATTCCCACCAACGCGCCCGACTATCCACTCTTCTATGATAGCTGCGGATAGGTTGGCGTCATCTACGAGCGACGGCAGCAACCAGGCTGGTCGTGTGCTTGCCGCCGTCCCTTATAGATGGCGGTAGCTATCCAGAGGTTTGTGTCGACGTGAGTTTGATAGTGGACACGATCCTGGGGAACCTAGCCCTTAACAGCTCCGCTGTAAAAAAAAATTATTAAACGTTTTGCCTCCCCTTCCGGGTCGCATCTTCAGTAAGTACAGCATCAATGCGAAGGTTTATCTCGACAGGTATCGGAAAGTTCCGTGTACGCTTCGGGGAGAGAGCCGAGGTTCTCGTTGCACGATGGCGTGTCCGCTCGGATGAACCACGATTCTAGCAGTTTTCGGTGACCCCATCTGTCCTCCCCCGCCAAGGTTGTTACAGCCGCGAAGTCCAAAGAATGAAGGGCACTCGTGCCTTTAGCCTCTGCGGAACATGTATCCGCAGACACAAATAAAGAAAGAAAAAGGTGATTCCCACACTTCCGTCGAGTCCGATCGAGTGCAACTGCAATGGCTTGCGGTGTACGGGTCGCTATGGCAAGAGCTGCGTCGGCTCCAACAAAACCGGTTTTCTCGTTTTGTTGCAGCCGTCACAGCTGTTGACATAGCAACGTGGCAAGTAAATGCTGTATTTTTTTTTTTTTTCGAAACATTTTTTTTTTCTTATTTTTTAGGTTGCTGTGGTTTCGATATATTCAATGTCACGTTACCTTCAGCTGTATAACTATTCGAAGGCTTAATTTTTACTTCGTTATACCAGAGTCGTTCAATACGCTCTTAGGACTCGGGTTATACTATTGTTTTGATCATCGTTTTGACATCACGGGTAGTACTGACTGAGAGAGTCCGCACAGATCTTGGATCCGTCAGCTCGCTTCATGCGCTGTTTAAGTAATGCGCGGCAAAGCCTGTTTCACGCGTCGTGCTTATTTGGTGAAGTGATATTTGTAGTAGGCCATTTTACTATAGCTTGAAACAGTGACTCGCATAGTTGTGTAAACAAACACTTTTGGCGCTGAGGCGTCGAAACGCTCGGATGGTGGTGTGCTGTTCTCTACCTCAGTACAAAAAGCTGAATGATAAAAATAGAATATCCAGCGCTTTGCCCCACTACAACATCTACCATGGTGAATAGGGTGTATTTTTATCGTGATTCGGACAAACTAAAACTGAGATAAGAATATCTCATCAAATTAAAATACAAAAGCGAAATTTGAGAACCTCTCGCGTGTGTAGCAAACACTTCAGTGAAAGCGACTTCATGTATCCTGTTGGTTCCAATGTGTTTTGTGAGAGCTGGCTTCTTATTAGTTTCAAGTTGAGTCCATTTTTGGTTTTGTAAACCAGTAAACAAGTATTTCCTCAAAATAACTGGCTGGAAAGGGTGGCTGACTTCCGGAGTTTGTTTCAACTAGATCGTCGGTATTGGCAACGTGCGCGACCAAAAGCGTCGCTGTGGTCGGCCTTCCACGATTGGCCGAACGCTGACTATGACGTCAGAAAAGGATTTATCATCGACGGAAATAAGAGGAATGAAATAACTTTAATTTTGTCGGTGTTGGCAGTGTTCCTTTGAGAGCGCAATGATTTCAAGCTTCCACCATGCTATTTACAAACACCACCGAACTTGTTTTTTGCAAGGTAATGACGTCACAAGGGGGAACCGTAGGAGGGCGCCACTAAAACATCTCGCCGCTAATAGGCAAGCTCAATGTAGCTAAAAGAAGTGTACTGCGCTTTGCAACACAACTGTGCGCGCGGGCACAACTAAGAAGACAACACGTATTTTATTCCGGTGAATGCAAAACTTTTTTCCAACAGCAGCCTTCTCAGATCCGAAAATAAACAAGAATTATAGAGGCTGTGAATAACCCTGACCATAGCCTCCTCTCACAAAGCCTGGCAGTTCGATGACAGAGCCAAAGAGTGCCCGGTCGCAGATTCGGAGCGCAAGGTTCTGGTAGCACAGAGCATTTCTCGGGCAGCCTGTAGTCAGCGCACAGCTTTTGCAGCGGCGACGACCCGAAACATGGTTTCCAAACACGACGAGAAAAGAAGCGGTAGACCGAGGAACGCGAGAAGCACGGGCGGACATTTCATCGCTCGAGACTAGTGTGTTTCGGCGTCTCGCCGCAGCGGGGCGCCGTTACATGACTGTTGTCTGCCGCTCTACTCTTTCACTTTCGGCGGCCGCGTCTCGTGGCGATCAGCCAGGCTTTGTCAATATAGAAGAGGCTATGCCCTGACGCACGCCCCGCAAACTGTAATGTGAAGCTCCAAGGTTGTTATGGAACATTTTCAAGTTATTTTTTAATTTTTTTAATATAAAAAGCAACTTCGAGGTGCTGTTATTCATTAGAAAGATCACAAACAAAAACGTCATACAGGTTTCTTTAATGGTTAAACCGTTTTTGTTTGGCATAGATTCGAACTAAAATATAGCCACTCCATGCTCTGACATAACTAGGGTTCGAAGTTTTCGGTTTAAACCGATAAAAGTAAGCCGAATCCATTTTCGCAAAAAAAGGTCAGTTTTAGGTTCGGAATTTTCGATTTAAACCGATAAAAACCGATAAACGTACGGTGTCTATCGACAGGTGTCCGAATGTATGGGATACACGGGTGCCATTACGACGTGCATTATCGATCCGAACGTGAAGTCTGAAATGCCCCATGACTTCGCCATGTACGAGCGTGTTTTCAAACTCGTTCAAAGAAAGACTGACATGATGCAAGCTCTGCATCTTGTGTTGAGCTTCAAAACGTCGCACCATGTCTCGTTGGCGGTCACAATTGGATGATTGGCCGATTATGGCTCAGGCAGCGCGTCATCTCCTCAGCCTGTCAGTGTCGAGTGTTAGCTTTGAGAGGGCATTCTCGAAGCTCTGGATCACATCAAGAGGAAAGAAAGAGTGCGGATCAACGAGGAGAACATGGGAAAGTACATGAGTGTGTGTACTATAATAAAATCACGTAATCCTGATGTACATACAGAAGGTGAAGTTCTGTTTCTTGGGCATAGGTTCCATATCTGACTTGTTCGTACTTCTGTGTTTTTTTCTCGTTTCTTTTACATTTTGCGCACATTCGCCAAATAAAGTGTCCATTTATTTTTTAATGTATCTGTGCCGTTGTTCTTTGAGTGATCACAAATATCAGAGCTACAAAGATCATCTGACCCGGTGTCCGTTAGTGTATATTTTATATTCACCGAAAAAAGCCGATAAACTTTTGTGGGCATAAATCGAAAAAAACGAAAACTGAATTTTAAAAGAAACACCGAAAAAGTACGCCGAATTTTGAAAAAATAGAAACCGAAAAAGCGGAACCCTAGACATAACGCGTCGTCTGCTCGCGAGGTGACGCCACCTCGCGGGCGCCTTCCTGTGACGGCGCTGGTATACCAGCGCCGTCA